>NC_090335.1:73990164-74302664 GCF_035084215.1 Heptranchias perlo
TCTTTTGTTCTTCCAAACTTGGACTGTGAGAGAGCATTTTGTAACTCCAGGGTGAGGTACTCTGTTTATAAGTCTGTCAACTGCTAGTGGCAATGAAGAGAACAGTAAGATGATTAATTAAGAGGATTACACAACACTGTTTATAGGCTTAAATGAGTGTTCCCCCTCTGGCCCCTTACAATGTGTTAACAGTAGGCCCAGTAACGACACTGCAGCCTGCTCCTCTGATTTTTTTTTGTGTTGGCTTCTAGGACTCTGGTCAGAAGTGTTTGCTGCACTTGATTAACCCCAACATAAGCGACGGGTGATTTTGTGACTGGAAGGCTGTTGACAGTGGGGTTCCGCAGGGCTCTTGCTTTTCGTGGTATACGTCAATGACCAATGTAGCGGGCGTTATTAGGAAGCTTGCAGATGACACAAAAATTGGTCGTGTGGTTGATAGTGAGGAGGAAAGCTGTAGACTGCAGGAAGATATCAATGGACTGGTCAGGTGGGCAGAAAATTGGCAAATGGAATTCAATCCGGAGAAGTGTGAGGTAATGCATTTGGGGAGGGAAAACAAGGCAAGGGAGTACACAATAAATGGGAGGATACGGAGAGGTGTAGAGGAAGTGAGGGACCTTGGAGTGCATGTCCACAGATCCCTGAAGGTAGTAGAACAGGTAGATAAGGTGGTTAAGAAGGCATATGGAATGCTTTCCTTATTAGCCGAGGCATAGAATATAAAAGCAGGGTGGTTATGCTGGAACTGTATAAAACATTGGTTAGGCCACAGCTTGATTACTGCATACAGTTCTGGTCACCACATTACAGGAAGGATGTAATTGCACTAGAGAGGGTGCAGAGGAGATTTACGAGGATGTTGCCAAAGCTGGAGAATTTTAGCTATAAGGAAAGATTGGATAGGCTGGGATTGTTTTCTTTGGAGCAGAGGAGGCTGAGGGGAGATTTAATTGAGGAGCATAAAATTATGACTGGACTAGATAGTGGATAGGAAGGACCTATTTCTCTTAGCAGAGGGGTCAGTGATCAGGGGGCACAGATTTAAAGTAATTGGTAGAAGGATTAGAGGGGAGTTGAGGAGAATTTATTTCACCCAGATGGTAGTGGGGGTCTGGAACTCACTGCCTGAAAGGGCGGTAGAAACCCTCAACTCACTTAAAAAAAATACTTGGATGTGCACTTCAAGTGCTGTAACCTACAGGGCTACGGATCAAGAGCTGGAAAGTGGGATTAGGCTGGATAGCACGTTTACGGCTGGCACAGACACAATGGGCCGAGTGGCCTCCTTCTGTGCTGCAACCATTCTATGATTCTATGAAAGTGTCTTTCGGATGAGTCGTTAATTCGAGACCCCACCCCCGGTCTGCCTCCTCGGGTGGACGTAAAAGATCCCACTGTACATTCTCATCCCACGTAATCCCCGCGTGGGAGACTTCTACTGCCTCCCAAAGATACACAAAGCCAACACACCCGGACGTCCCATCATATCAGGCAACGGAACCCTGTGTGAGAACCTCTCTGGATACATCGAGGGCATCCTGAAACCCATCGTACAGGGAACCCCCAGCTTCTGTCGTGACACTACAGACTTCCTACAAAAACTCAGTACCCACGGACCAGTTGAACCAGGAACACTTCTCACCACGATGGACGTCTCGGCACTATACACCAGTATCCCCCATGATGACGGCATCGCTGCGACAGCATCAATACTCAACACCAACAACAGCCAATCTCCGGAAGCCATCCTACAACTCATCCGCTTCATCCTGGATCACAATGTCTTCACCTTCGATAACCAGTTCTTTACCCAAACACACGGAACAGCCATGGGGACCAAATTCGCACCCCAATACGCCAACATTTTCATGCACAAGTTCGAGCAGGACTTCTTCACTGCACAAGACCTCCAACCAACACTATACACCAGATACATCGACGACATTTTCTTTCTATGGACCCACGGCAAGGAATCACTAAAGAGACTACACGATAACATCAACAAGTTCCATCCCACCATCAAGCTCACCATGGACTACTCCTCAGAATCAGTTTCTTTCTTGGACACACGAATCTCCATCAAAGACGGGCACCTCAGCACCTCACTCTACCGCAAGCCCACGGACAACCTCACGATGCTCCACTTTTCCAGCTTCCACCCTAACCACGTCAAAGAGGCCATCCCCTATGGACAGGCCCTGCGAATACACAGGGTCTGCTCAGACGAGGAGGAACGCGATGGACACCTACAGACGCTGAAAGACGCCCTAGTAAGAACGGGATATGACGCTCGACTCATCGATCGACAGTTCCGACGGGCCACAGCAAAAAATCGCATAGACCTCCTCAGGAGACTAACACGGGACGCAACCAACAGAGTACCCTTTGTCGTCCAGTACTTCCCCGGAGCGGAGAAACTACGCCATGTTCTCCGCAGCCTTCAACATGTCATCAATGAGGACAAACACCTCGCTATGGCCATCCCCACACCTCCACTACTCGCCTTTAAACAGCCACCCAACCTCAAACAGACCATCGTTCGCAGCAAATTACCTAGCTTTCAAGAGAACAGCGTCCACGACGCCACACAACCCTGCCACGGTAACCTCTGCAAGACATGCCAGATCATCGACACAGATACCACCATCACACGAGATGACACCACCCACCAGGTGCATGGTTCATACTCCTGTGACTCAGCCAACGTTGTCTACCTCATACGTTGCAGGAAAGGATGCCCCAGAGCATGGTACATTGGCGAGACCATGCAGACGCTGCGACAACGGATGAACGGACACCGCGCAACAATCGCCAAACAGGAGGGTTCCCTCCCAGTCGGGGAACACTTCAGCAGTCATGGACATTCATCCACCGACCTTCGGGTAAGCGTACTCCAAGGCGGCCTTCGAGACACACGACAACGCAAAATCGTCGAGCAGAAATTGATAGCCAAGTTCCGCACCCATGAGGACGGCCTCAACCGGGATCTTGGGTTCATGTCACGCTACACGTTACCCCACCAGCGAACAAATGTTATCTGTTTTTAATATAATGGGTCATTTGCTGGCTCTCTCTGCCTTCCGGATGTTTCTGCCTCTCTCTGTGTTTTTTTTCTCTTTTTTTTCCCTGTTTGTTTTTTTGTTGAATGTGTATTCGGAGGTTCTGCAGGTAACACCTCTCTGTCTGAACACGGTGATTGCCTTGGCAACGGGCAGTTGCAGGGGCAGTCTGTAAACACCATGTATTATTGTTCAATATGTATAAATGCGTAGGCTTCAAGGAGATCTTGAAACATTTGCCTGAGGAAGGAGAAAATCTCCGAAAGCTTGTGAATTTAAAATAAAATTGCTGGACTATAACTTGATGTTGTAAAATTGTTTACAAATATTTCAAAGAGGAGCAGGGGAGTCCTCCCCGGTGTCCTGGTCAATATTTATCCCACAACCAATGTCACTTAAAAACTGATTATCCGGTCGTTATCACATTGCTGTTTGTGGGACCTTGCTAAGTGCCAATTGGCTACTACGTTTCCTCCATTACAACAGTGATCACATTTCAGAAGTACTTTGTTGGCTGCAAAACACTTTGGGATGTCCTGAGGTCGTGAAAGGTGCTTTATAAAAGCAAGTTTTTTTTTTAACACTTCCACCAGCCACCATTACAGCCTGTTCTCAGTGAGGTTACCTGTCAGTTGATTCAAAATGGCAAACTTTGTGTTCCAAGGACAGGTTTGAGACTCCTGCAAAGGAGATCTCCATCATCTTCGCTGACCGTTTACTGAGGGAGTTTACATTGTCAGAGGGCCTTTTGGGTGAGATGGCAAACTGCCTGTTCAGGAGGACGTAGAAGATTCCACTGGCTCTATTCAAAAGAAAGCAGGGCCAGCATTCCTCGCTTAACCAACACCACCAGAAATCCAGTTAATTGGCTATTCGTCTCATTTGCATTTGTGGGAGCTTGCTGTGTTTACATGATCTACTGCTTTTACCCACAAAACAGTGGCTGCACTTCAAAAATCTGATCTGTTGGATGTGAAGCACTGTGGGACATTTCAAGGAATACAAGACTCTGTATTGAACGAAAAAAAAACTCTGTATTTGTTCTTGGGCTAAGCCAATGATTTATCCTTATCACAGAATGACTAATCAGATCCCCTAAACCCTGTTTAAAATCACCAAGTCCCATGAATGAAGACTGAATTTAACTTATTCAGTCACCAGAAACTTGTGGCCCTACTAATGCTGAAGTTAAAGATCACTCTTCTTGTTCCAGGCAGGCGTTGTTGATTCAGGCGGCTTGCCAAATTCCCCATCTCTGAAATTTGCTTAAAACCAACAAATAAAGATTAGTTTAAACAAATTCCACGCTAATACCAGCTGGAGCAAGGGTTGTTCACACAATGAGGTTAAGGTACAATGGGTTTGTATATGTTGGCATTCATAGCCGCCAAGTCATGGTGGGTAATAACTCAACATTTTATCTGAAATTTTCCTCTTGTGAATTAAACTTAACCACAATGGCTCAAGTAATTTTTTGACTTTTTAAAAAATCTTGTTTGCTGTTCATTTCTCTCCCTTCCAACATTGTGCACTCACCATCTTCTGCCCTCTCTCGCTGTCTCCGTGCCACTGTCTCCTGATAGTGAACGAAGCACTGAATTGTTGAGAAGTTCTATCATTCATTTAGGGGGCAGACATATGAGGAGAGGTTGAGTAGATTGGGACTCCACTCATTGGAGTTCAGAAGAATGAGAGGCGATCTTATTGAAACATATAAGATTGTGAAGGGGCTTGATTGGGTGGATGTGGTAAGGATATTCCCAAGGATGGGTGAAACTAGAACTAGGGGGCATAATCTTAGAATAAGGGGCTGCTCTTTCAAAGCTGAGATGAGGAGAAACTTCTTCACTCGGAGGGTAGTAGGTCTGTGGAATTTGCTGCCCCAGGAAGCTGTGGAAGCTACATCATTAAATAAATTTAAAACAGAAAAAAACAGTTTCCTAGAAGTAAAGGGAATTAGGGGTTATGGGGAGCGGGCATGAAATTGGACATGAATTTATATTTCAGGTTAGGATCAGATCAGCCATGATCTTATTGAATGGCGGAGCAGGCTCGAGGGGCCGATTGGCCTACTCCTGCTCCTATTTCTTATGTTCTTATTCAGTTGCCTGCCTGCGCAGAAGTTCTTCATCCGAGTGTCTGGGCAGTGTCGGCAGGTAACCTAGTTAAGCCCTTTCCTGTTCCCTAATGTCCAGTAAGTAGGAAGGCCGCTGGTTAATGAGATTTTTTTCGATGCCCATCCTCTTTATCCCACCACATAATCCCTCGGACACTGAACCGAACTTCAGAACTAAGATTAGTTCACTCTGCAGAGACCTGGAATTCAACCTGAACTCTGGTTAGAGGGTCAGCTGTGGCTCAGTTGGTCGTGCTTTAACCTCTGAGTCAGAAGGTCGTGGGTTCAAATCTCACTGTAGCGGCTTGAGCACAAAATCCAGGCTGACGTTCTGGTGCCATATAGAGGCAGTGCTGCACAGTCAGACATGCCGTCTTTTAGATGAGACGTTAAACTGAGGTCCCGTCCGCCCCCCCTCAGGTGGACGTAAAAGATCCCATGGCACTATTTTTGAAGATGAGCAGGGGAGTCCTCCCCGGTGTCCTGGTCAATATATATCCTTCAACCAACACCACTAAAACACATTGTCTGATCATTATCCCTTTGCTATCTGTGGGATCTTGCTGTGTGCAGACTGTTTGCTGCATTTGCTACAACAGTGACTGCACTTCAAAAGTATTTCATTTGGCTGTAAAGCGCTTTGGGATGTCCTGATGTCGTGAAAGGCGCTATATAAATGCAAGTTCTTTAGAGTACGCGTTAAAACTGCAGTTTTAAAGCCCCCAGCACAGTCCATGCAGTTACTGTTTATTCCAACAGGTGATGTTGAGTTAACCCTTGAAAGGCTTGCTGTGCACAGGGTGCTTTATATATTTTTAATATGGCTGATTAATATGGCCATGTTTATCAGCTCAGTATGATCACTGCACAGGGCATGTGTTTCTAATCCACACTTGTAACTGCCTTTGGTCGATTATTCCATCCAGCTTGACTCATCGTGTCACTTTGTGTTTTGCTTTTCTCAGACTCGCTATGAACGAGGAGCAGTTTGTTAACATCGACCTCAACGATGACAATATCTGCGGTGTCTGCAAGCTCGAGACTGCAAAGGAGATGCTTTCGTTCTGTCACGTCTGTTTCGAGCTCATCATCGAAGGTAAGGGTCACTTCTCGGTGTTGGTGGGGAAACAGGTTTGGCTGTCTGTCTCTGCTAATCATTGTGCTCTAGACGTGGACTATAAAGGGAATGAAGTCCAGGTCACTCCTCATCTGACCAAGGAAGCGAACATAGGAACAGGAGTAGGCCATTCAGCCCCTCGAGTCCATTCCGCCATTCAGTTAGATCATGGCTGATCTCCACCTACCCGTCTTGGTTCCAAAACCCTTAATACCCTTGCCCAACAAAAATTCAATCAATCTCAGTTTTCAAACAGTCAATTGACCCCCAGCCTCAACAGCTTTTTGGGGAGCGAGAGTTCCAGATTTCCACTACCCTTAAAGTTAACATTTGGGCAATAAACATTCATCAGAACACTACCAGTGCATTATTTTAGATTGTGTTGTGCCTAAAACGTAAACTTTTATTTTGTGGGTGCCTTGCTATGCAGTTCCAGCATTTTCTGTTTTGTTTCCCCCTTTTGGGCTATACAGGGAGTGATTCTCACACACAGAATAGCAACTGTAAAGGTACCTTGTGTCTCTCATCCTCTTCCCTTTCGTCCTCCTCCACCTCCCCTTGGTTTGTAAACCTAAAAGAATTCATTTTTAATAACCAAGCCTGTTATTTTCTGCTCCCTTGTTTTTTGATTAAGTTGATCACTGCTAGCAATTTCTCTGTCCTCTAAAATCCATATCTGCCAGTTCTGAACCCTGTCCCAGTGCATGGAATGGTGTGGAGGTCACTTGCTTAGGGACTGCCTGATGGGCTATTTTAAAAAGGCACCGCACCTCTCCCCTCCCCTCTCTTGCCTTTCGGGTTCACTGCCAGTCCAAAGCCGTGCACACCAGTAGATTGAAGGAAGCGCCCTCTCTGAGCCTGGGTACATCTACTATCTCAGCAGGTACACGTAATGTGGCCCCAGGGGTCAATGGCAGATTCCTTCTGTCTGCAGCAGACTCCTCACACCACGGGACCAACAAAGCAACAAGTCCGCCCGCACCCAGAAGAATCAGTGGAAGGCAGTGCAACCGTGAGGTGCCTCGCACATGGAGGACTGTGTGTAAGGCTCATTGTACCCATGGTTTTATTCAAACCCACCCCCCGGAGCGCCTGAAGTGGAGGCCAGATTTTAAAATTAATGTTTTTCTCCTGGATGGAGCTCCTTGTATCAAGGTAAACTGTATTTATGTCCCCTGCATTTGCTTGGCCTCCATGTTAAAACCAAATTCTGCCACATCTGTCTCTCAACATTTTGTATCAATACAAAAGCTGCCCATTGAATGCCACGTTTTGCATCACATGTCTTTGGAGCTTTCTACCAGAGCGTTGCCTAGAACTTTGTCCCCAAACACAATGCATTGAACTCTACATTGAAACATCACATGCTGGGGCCTCTCCCAGGGGCACAGTAGATAAAGGTATTTTCCCCTGAGCCATGCAGACCAGAATGTCCAGGCGTCAACCCATGGCCTCTGCAGACATAGTTCATCTCAGCCAGTACGATAGTTGGGGGCTACAACTCGTCTCAGACCCATAAACTGGGGAGGGAAAAAATATAATGTTCTTGATGATTGCTGTCAGTAATGTGTCTGTGTGTTACATAGAATTACATAGAACGTACAGCACAGAAACAGGCCATTTAGTCCAACAGGTCCATGCTGGGGTTTATGCTCCATGAGTCTCCTCCCTCCCTACTTTCATCCAGCCCTATCAGCATACCCTTCTATTCCTTTCTCCCTCATGTGTTTATCTAGCTTCCCCTTAAATGCATCTATGCTAGTCGCCTTAATTAATCCTTGTGATAGAGAGTTCCACTTTCTGGGTAAAGAAGTTTCTTCTGAATTCCCTATTGGATTTATTAGTGACTATCTTATATTTATGGCCCCTAGTTCTGGTCTCCCCGCAAGTAGAAACATGTTCTCTACGTCTACCTTATCAAACCCATTCATAACCTTAAAGACTTCCCTCAGCTCACCCCTCGGTCTTTTCTCCTAGAGAAAAGAGCCCTAGCCTGCTCAATCTTTCTTGATGGGTATAACCTCTCAGTTCTGGTATCATCCTAGTAAATCTTTTTTTGCACCTTCTCCAGTGCCTCTATATCCTTTTTATAATATGGAGACCAGAACTGTGCACAGTACTCCAAGTGTGGTCTAACCATGGTTCTATACAAGTTTAACATAATTTCTCTTCTAGAGGGATAGAATTGAAAAGCAATGAATCCAAGAGCTTGATTTGCTTTTTTTATGGTCTTATTAACCTGTGTCGCTATTTTTAGTGATTTGTGAACCTGTATCCCCAGATCCCTCTGCTCCTCCACCCCATTTAGACTTATTATCCAAGCAGTATGGGGCCCCCTTATTCTTCCGACCAAAATGTAATGCCTCACACTCGCCTATATTGAAATTCATTTGCCAATTACATGCCCATTCTGCAAGTTTATTAATGTCTTCCTGTATTTTGTCTCAATTCTTGATATTAACTACACCCCACAATTTGATGTCTGCAAATTTTAAAATTGTAATTCTGATTCCCGAATCGTTTATGTAAGTGATGAACAACAGTGGCCCCAGCACCAATCCCTGTGGAACACCACTTCCTAGCTTTTGCCAGTCTGAATAACTATCTTTAACCCCAACTTTCTGTTTTGTAGCCAGCTTGCTATACATTCTGACTCCAAATGCTCTGACCTTAGTCATTAGTCTATTATGAAGTCCTTTTTGAAAAGCCAAAAATATTACATCTACTGCATTGCCCTTGTCCACCCTTTCTGTTACTGCTTCAAAGAATTCAATAAGTTTGGTCAAGCATGACCTTCCCTTTTGAAATCCATGCTGACTATTCTTTACTATATTTTCAGTTTCTAGATGTTTTTTCTATTACATCTGTGAGTAAAGATTCCATTATCTGTCCTAAAAAACCAATGAGCTAACTGGTCTATAGTTCCCAGGACTGGTTCTATTAATATGAACACATCTGCACACGTGTGAGTGAACACATCTGTTCAGGGCAACATCAAGCTTCACTGTGATGCCTTCCATAGTAGAAGAGCATGCTGATACTTTATTTGTGTCCAGACAGCAAGTATAGTCTGGAACAAAACAGCTGCAGGTGCCCTGGAACTGTACTGCCCTACACCAGTCGCTGCCCATCGGGCAAGGAGGAGTGGGAATAGGCAGCAAAAACACAACATTATTTACTGAGTACATATGAGGTCATTGAAGGAATCCATCTTTCTTGTTTAGGTTCTGGCAATGTTCAATCTTCAATTTAAAAAAAATCACCTGGTAAATTGTGACTCATACAATTGTGCAAGGTTAATTTTTGTAAACATTCAATCACTGTGGCTTCCCATTGGTATAGGGGAAGCTGGCTCTTGTGAAGTGATTACAGCATATGGAGTTTCCTATCCTTATAAATATTCCCCTCTGTACAATATTTCCCTATTTTTGATTAATAGGTCTGCAAGTGAATAACCAAACCCGGTCACCGTGTAATGTCGATAAGATTTCAGTAACTTGTAACGGCAGACCACTGACCTACATTGGTTCCCGGTCAAACAACGCCTCGATTTTTAAAATTCTCATTCTTGTTTTTAAATCCTTCTATGGTCTCGCCCCTCCTTATCTCTGTAACCTTCCCCAGCCCGACAACCCTTTTGAAATCTCTGCGATCCTGGCCCCTTGCGCATCCCCGATTTCCTTCGCCCCACCATTGGCGGCTGTGCCTTCAGCTGCCTGGGCCCTAAGCTCTTCAATTCCCTCCCTAAACCCCTCGGTCTCTCCACCTTTTTTAGATGCTCCTTAAAAACCTGCCTCTTTGACCAAGCTTTTGGTCACCTGTCCTAATATCTCCTTATGTTGCTTGGTATCAGATTTTGCCTGATGCCATCTCTGCCCCGGTCAGGAAACGGTCCAGCTCCCTCTTAATGGCGTTTGGAGAGTTAGCATCCACCACACCAGTCGGCAATATCGCATTTGGAGTCTTGGTGTTGATCTATAAATGGGTCCTTCAACACGGACTAATGTTAATCTGGGAAGTGTAATTTCAATGTTAACTTGTGTTAATGACCTTGTTAGCAGTTCATTCAAGAATTCGTGATCTGGTGATTGTTGTAAATGGTAAACCAAGAGGCCAACTAAACTGGCTTAAGGGCCTGACATTGAATATCTCTTAACTGGTGATCTTTAGTGTGTTACGGTGCATTATGCTGTACTCACGATGCATTGTGACGGGTCGTACACATTTAACAGTGGCTGTTGGCTGACCCTGGCATCTTTTTTATTCCAGTAAGTGATGTTTCTAAATGGGTATTATGCATGCATTTGTGTCTGGATTTCTAAACAGTAGGCCATCTTGTCCTCTTGCATCTCCTAGTTTTCTCCAGTAGGCTGATTTTTTATTTTTTTGCTGTGTTTTGTGCTTGTCTGGCAGTAGGTCAGAAACAGGGACCAAAGCTGTGAAGAGTTTTTCTTGCTTCAGCCTCCATTAAATACATTTCTTCTTCTTTCAACCATCCACATCCCCCCGACATTGGGATATTTTCCACCGTTATTGTAGTAGGTACAGCACAGGAGGAGCCCATTCAGCCCATCGTGCCTGTGCCAGCTATTTGAAAGAGTTATCCGATTGGTCCCATTCCCCTTCAAGTATTTATCCAATTCCCTTTTGAAAGTTACTATTGAATCTGCTTCCACCGCCCTTTCAGGCAGTGCATTCACGATCACCATAACACACTGCATTTTTTTTTTAAAAGTTTCCATATGTTGCCTCTGGTTCTTTTGCCGATTAACTTGAATCTGTGACCTCTGGTTACTGACCATTCTGCCACTGGAAACAGTTCCTCCTTATTTACTGTTCATGATTTTGAACACCTCTATCAAATCTCCCCTTCTCCTTCTCTGCTCTAAGGAGAACAACCCCAGCTTCTCTAATCTCTCCACATAACTGAATTCCCTCATCCCTGGAACCATTCTAGTAAATCTCCTCTGCACCCTCTCTGAGGCCTTGATATCCTTCCTAAAGTGTGCTGCCCAGAATTGGCCACAATACTCCAGCTGAGGCCTAATTAGTGTTTTATAAAGGTTTAGCATAACTTCCTTGGTTTTGTATTCTGTGCCTCTTAATAAAGTCCAGGATCCCATATGTTGTTTAACATCCTTCTCATCTTTGGTGGCAGGACAAGTTTTGTATATGTGCACCCCCTTTTAAAATTGTACATTTAGTTTATATTGCCTCTCCTCATTCTTCCTACCAAAATGATCATTTCACACTTCTCTGCGTTAAATTTCATCTGCCACGTGTCTGCCCATTTCACCAGTCTGTCCTCCTGAAGTCTGTTACTATCCTCCACATTGTTTGCTACGTTTGAGTTTCATGTCATCTGCAAACTTTGAAATTATACCTTCTATACTCCAGTCCATGTCATTAATATATATCAAAAAGAGCAGTAGCTCTAATACTGACCCCTGGGGAACAGCACTGTAAACTTCCCTCTGGTCTGAAAAACAATTGTTCACCACTACTCTCTGCTTTCTGTCCCCTAGTCAATTTTGTATCCATGCTGCCACTGTCTCTTTTTAATCCCATGGGCTTTAATTTTGCTAACAAGTCTATTATGTGGTACTTTATCAAATGTCTTTTGAAAGTCCATATACATAACATCAACTGCACTACCCTCATCAAACTTCATCAAAGAACTCAATCAAGTTAGTCAAACACGTTAGTTTAACACATCCGTGCTGATTTTCATTTATTAGCCCATGCTTTTCCAAGTGCCAATTAATTTTGTCCCGGATTATTGTCTCAAAGCTCCCCCACCACCGACATTAGGCTAACTGGCCTGTAACTGCTGGGTTTATCCCCCTCCTTTTTTGAACAGAGGTGTAACATTTGCAATCCTCCAGTCCTCTGGCACCACTCCCCTATCTAAGGAGGATTGGACGATTGTGGCCAGACCCTCTGCAATTTCCATCCTTACTTCCCTCAGTAACCTGGGATGCATCCCATCTGGATCAGGTGACTTTTCTACTTTGAGTACAGCCAATCTTTTAAGTACCCCCTCTATCTATTTTTACCCTATCCAATATCGCTGCTACCTTCTCCTTTACTGCTACAATGGCAGCATCCTCTTCTCTAGTGAAGACTGATGCGAAGTATTCATTTAGTGCCTCAGCCATGCCCTCTGCCTTTTATTGTCCCTTATCGATCCCACCCTTCCTTTGACAGCCTTTTACTATTTATATGTTTATAAAAGACTTTAGTGTTCCCTTTTATATTACCCGCTAATCTATTCTCCTACTCTTTGCCCCTCATTCCCTTTTTTAGATTCCCGCTGTATTTTCTGTATTCAGCCTGGTTCTCCAATGCATTGTGAACCATATTTGTCATAAACCTCCTTTTTCTGTTTCATTTTAATCTCTATATCTTTAGTCATCCAGGGAACTCTAGATTTGGACGCCATTCCTTTCCCCCTCCCTCCCTCGTAGGGATGTCTCTTCTCTGAACCCAAACCAACTCCCCCTTGAAGGCCATCCCATTGTTCAATTACTGTTTTGCCTGCCAATTTTTGATTTCAATCCATCTGGGAAAGATCCTTTTTTTAACTCTCTGAAATTAGCCCTTCTCCAGTTATACATTTTCACATTTGATTGTTCCTTGTCCTTTTCCATAACTGTTCTAAACCTAATATTATGATCACTGTTCCCCAAATGCTCCCACACTGAAACATGCTCCACCTGCCCCACTTCATTCCCCAGAACTAGATCCAGCACTGTTTCCTTCCTGGTTGGGCTGGAAACACATTGTCCCAGAAAGTTCTCTTGAATGCATTTCAGGAAGTCCTATCCCTCTTTGCCCTCTACACTTACTGTCCTAAACTATATTGGGATAATTGAAGTACCCCATTATCACTACTCTATCGTTCTTGCACCTTTTCTGTAATTTGCCCACAAATTGCTCCTCTATCTCCTTCCTACTATTTGATGGCCTATAGTATACACCCAGTAGTGTAATAGCTCCTCTATTGTTCCTTAATTCTAACCAAATAGATTCTGTCTTTGACCCCTCAACTACACCATCCCTTTCCAGTGCTATAATAGTTTCTTTGATCAATACTGCCCCTCCTTTTTTTTCCTTCCCCATCTTTCCTGAATACCATATAGCCAGGAATATTAAGTACCCAATCCTCCCCTCCTTAGAGCCAGGTCTCTGTTATTGCCACTATATCATAGTCCCATGTGGCGACTTGAGCCTACAGCTCACCAACCTTATTTACCACACTCCGTGCATTTACGCACATGCACTCCAAGCCCATCTTGGCATGATACCCAGACTTCAAGGGTTAAGTTACGAGGCGAGATTACACAAATTGGGGTTGTATTCTCTAGAGTTTAGAAGGTTGAGGGGTGATCTGATCGAAGTTTATAAGATATTAAGGGGAACGGATAGGGTGGATAGAGAGAAACTATTTCTGCTGGTTGGGGATTCTAGGAGTAGGGGGCACAGTCTAAAAATTAGAGCCAGACCTTTCAGGAGCGAGATTAGAAAACATTTCTACACACAAAGGGTGGTAGAAGTTTGGAACTCTCTTCCGCAAACGGCAATTGATACTAGCTCAATTGCTAAATTTAAATCTGAGATAGATAGCTTTTTGGCAGCTAAAGGTATTAAGGGATATGGGCTAAAGGCAGGTATATGGAGTTAGATCACAGATCAGCCATGATGTTATCAAATGGTGGAGCAGGCACGAGGGGCTGCATGGCCTACTCCTGTTCCTATGTTCCTACTGCCTTGTATTTGCCCTAGGTCTGATCCCTTCCTATTTCTGAACTATTCTTTGCTCTATGAACTTTTTTTTTCCTTTCCACCTCTTCCAATGCAGTCATTTTGGATCAAGCTGCAACCATATCATTAGGGACTGCTGTAGGGTTGCAGTTTGAAGGAAACCCAGGCTCTAGTTTGCACTCTGGCCCACTGGAACCTCAATGGGTAGGGTAAAGGTCCACGTTCTGGCGTCCCCAAGTAACACTCCTGTGCAGCAATGGGCTGGATGTCTGAGTAAGTGCCAAGTCCCTCCATTGCCTCGAGCAGTTGCTGGGCCTTTGAAGTTCCATTTCCGCTCAGAGGACGGTCTTGTCCTGGCTATTTTAACATTGAGATTGTGGAATAGTGCACACGGATGGATTCCATATTGTTGTCTGAGGCCTCCTCCCCATGCCTCTGTATATTGGCGTAAACACATGGGAATAAAGTTTGGGTGTCCCCATGAGCCAACATTGCTGGAATCCCTTGGTGTTTTTACTTTTGCTGCTTGTGAAAGTCCCATTTGGGCAGAATCACACTAAAGTGACCTCTGACCACTCTCCTGTTTAAGTCAACCTGGCACTGCTCTCTGTAGGGCAATGGCACACTCACCTGGCACTGCTCTCTGTAGGGCAATGGCACACTCACCTGGCACTGTTCTCTGTAGGGCAATGGCACACTCACCGGGCAATGGCCGAAACCCATTTTTTGTTTTTGTACGTGCTCTGTGTATTGACTTAGTTATAGGTTTCTGTTTTGCGTCTTTTCATTCTATTTACATCTACACTAAACTGATTCTACGTGTTTGGTGGGCAGCAGGAGAGGGCGTGAATCCAGTAAAACCTGCGGGAGTGGGTCTCTGCTGTACCGGAGCAATGGCGGTCAGGTTATCCGAGTGAAGTCAGCAGTGGGTGCACTCCAGGCTTTGCCGTTGGCCGCACACTTCTGATGTAAAAGTACCTTTTCAGTGGTGAGAAGAAAGCTCTTGTGTTGAGTGACTGTGCCGACTAGGACAATTCAGCCAGTTGGGTAGGAAGCGTGTGACTAAATCATACACAGGAGGCCATTTAGCCTATTGTGCCACTACTGGCCCCATGAAAGAGCTATCTGACTCGTCCCATTCCCCTGCTCTTTTCCCATAGCCCTGCAAATTTTTCCCCTTCACTATACATCCAGTTCCCTTTTGAAAGTTACTATTGAATCTGCTTCCACCGCCCTGGATTTTTTGCCCATTATCTTAAATCTGTGTCCTCTGGTTACTGACCCTCCTGCCAGCGGAAACAGTTTCTCCCTAATTTACTCTCTCAAAACCCCTCATAATTCTGAACGCCTCCTATTAAATCTCTCCTTAACCTTCTCTGCTCGAAGGAGAACAATCCCAGCTTCTCCAGTCTCCCCACAGGATGAAGCAGACTGTCATTCCAGTTAAGTCAGCCTTCAGCTTCCTAGATTTGAAACAGTTTGGTTCTTTTGATGATTCAGAGCATTTTCACGTCCTTATCGTGTCGAGACTTGAACCTTTCTCTGAGGTGCAGGCGGGATGTTGGAGCTACACCATGCAGACAGGGTTGCTCATTATAGGCAGTGCTGCCAATGCCTTCCAGGCACATCAAGATAGACATGTGGCCCAGACGGAACTGATGGAGGGGTGTGTGAAATACAGGGGAAGAGCGTCTAATTGGAGACGATAGATTTCTTGCATCAAAACAGAAAATGCTGGAAATCACTCCAGAGGTCAGGCAACCTCTGGATAGGCTCCCCAAGCTCCAGCCCACACCATGGTGCAGCCATCAACCGTTACCAGCACCTGCTGTCTGGAGAAAAAGTGGGAGTGGTGGTTAAGATCTAATGTTGTAATGTAGGGAAACAGCAGCTAATTTGCACACAACAATGTCCCACAAACAATGAGATAATGGCCTGATAATATGTTTGTGATGCTGGTTGAGGCATAAATATTGGCCAGGACATCAGGGAGAATTCCCCTGCTCTTTGAAATAGTGCAATGGGATCTTGTCCAAAAGGTGGCACCTCCGCTGGTACTGCACTGGGAGCGTCAGCCTGGATTATGTGCTCAAGTCTCTGGAGTGGGTCTTGATCCCACGGCCTTCTGACTCCGAGGCGAGAGTGCGACCCACTGAGCCACAGCTGACACTACAAAAAGCAACTGCTTGAGAGTGGCAGAAACATCTCCCGTTGCTGCCTTGAAGTACAGTCCCTAATGTTACTGCTTCAGTGTTTCATCTCATAATGACTCACATGATTCAGGAAGCGGCATGAGGCTAATTTTTTTTTAATATAAATTGGGGTTTGCAGACAAGACTGACTAATGAACAAATACACAAACTGCCTATCAGTAGTTTGTACTGCATAAATTGCAGGCTAATTTAGTGCTGTATTTTTCATTTTACAAATAATAAAACTTCCTGCTGCTGTTTTGAGTATGTTAAAACTCTGCTGCCTGTATCCTAACTGTCCAACAAACGTTCACCTGAGGAAGGAGGAAGCCTCCGAAAGCTTGTGAATTTAAAATAAAATTGCTGGACTATAACTTGGTGTTGTAAAATTGTTTACAATTGTATCCTAACTTGCACCAATCACCCTTGTCCTTGCTGACCTACATTGGCTCTTTGGTTTGGGAATGCCTCAATTTTAAAATTCTCATCCTTGTTTTCAAATTCGTCCATGGCCTCACCCCTCCCTATCTCTGTAACCTCCTCCAGCCCTAAAACCCTCCGAGATCTCTGCGCTCCTCCATTTCTTGCCTCTAGTGCATCCCCGATTTTAATCGCTCCACCATTGGTGGCCGTGCCTTCAGCTGCCTAGGCCCTAAGCTCTGGAATTCCCTCCCAAACCTCTCCGTCTCTCTATCTCTCCTTTTTAAGATGCTCCTTAAAACCTGCCTCTTTGACCAAGTTTTTGGTCACCTGTCCTAATGTCTCCTTATGCGGCTCGGTGTCAAATTTTGTTTGATAATCGCTCCCGTGCCTTGGGACGTTTTACTACGTTAAAGGCGCAATATAAATGCTGCTAGTAGTAGCAGTAGTCGATGTTTGAACCTGAAATCTGCAGGAAGCCACTCACTTAATTGTCAACCCCAGTCCATCACCGGCATCTCCACATCATCACTTAAGCAAGGGGAAGAGAGTTCTCTTGTCTTTCTCTATTGCCCCTGAAGGTGTCAACTCATGTTGGTGCAGCTCCATGAGTGTTGATTGCCCTCTGGTATCAGTGACTGATCTTCACATGCATTCCTAGGTGGTGAGCTTTGGCATGTTATTTAATTGACTTTGCATCCGAGCCCAGTCCTGCTCTCAGCAGGCATTCCTATGTGTGTACTTGACAGCAAAGGAGAATCCTGTGAATATGTGGGTTGCTGTATCTAACTGTGCATGTAATGCTGAAGATGGGCTCACAAGTTTGTGTCAGCTTGGCTTAATTTCTAGAATGCTAACTTCCTGAGTCATAGCTTCAAGCCCCATCCCAAGGCTTACTTAGAATTTACAGCACTGAAACAGGCCGTTCGGCCCAACAGCTCTATACTGGTGTTTTTGATCCAGACGTACCCTTCTATTTCTTTCTCCTTTATGTACTTATCTAGCTTCCCCTTAAATGCATCTATCCTATTTGCCGTAACTGCTCCATGTGTTAGTGAGTTCCACATTATCGACACTATTGAGCACATTACTGAGGGAGTGCTGCATTGTTGGAGGTGCCATCTTCCTGTTGAGATGTTAAATTGAGGTCATATCCACCTACCAGCTCTGTTAGATGCTTTTAAAAAAAAAAATAAACAAACCATGGTGCTATTTTCAGATGAGCAGTGAGTTCTCTGTGGTCTGGCCAATATTCCTCTCTCAACCAACACCAGCAAAAACACATTATCTGATAATTCATCCGTGCAGTTTGTGGGTTCTTGCTGTACAATTGGCTGACAGCACTTCTAAAAGTAATCCATTGGTTGTAAAGCCTTTTTGGATGTCTTGAGGACATAAAGTGGTGTATAAATGCTCCTTTGCCTCAGTACCTTCAGAGGCAGCGGTGCCACCTCATTATCTTAAATTCCGCTTTGAGTAAATCATTTTTGTATATTAATTGGAGACCTTGTGGGTCTCCCTCCCGCTGTTGACTACACTGTTTAATATGAAGCTGGGATTCTGGACCCAAATGCATTGGGCACTTTTGTGAGCTGCCCTTCATTCTCCAGTTATCTGCAAGCACTTGATTACAAACGGAGGAGCTGTGGTAAATGAGGGAGAGCGGGGCACTGAGTTACAGGTCACTGTAAACACTGGGCCTCCAAGACCTCCACTTAAATACAGTCCCCACTGCTTGTCCCAGTTTCTTTGCTGAACTGGTGATGTCTCTGTTGTTGAAGGGTTGGATCAGTGAGGGTTTCAGAACCATTCGAATCCGCCCGCCAGCGTCTCTTTACTGGGTCAGTTTCAACGTGGAGCGTTTTTCAGAAACCTAATTCCAGCTCTGGGCTTTGTTCCAATCTGGTGGGAAAATTTTCAGCCAAGCACCGCCCCAGTTCAGTATTTGATGAAATTGACCAGCTCGCATTGAAGCATTGGCCAAAATGTCCAGCATGCTTCAGACCTTGTAAGCAGTGCCTTTATAATTGATTTCTACGCTTGATGGAAATGGTTACGGGAAATTGCCAGTATAGGCGGTTGCTCACCATAAGCATTGGTGGTATACGTGGTGGGGACTGTAAAGGCTATGGGGAAAGAGCTGGGGGAGTGGGACTAATTGGATAGTTCTTTCGCAGAGCTGGCACAGGAATGATGGGCTGAATGGCCTCCTGTGCTGTATGGTTCTATAAAAGGTGGGGGGTGGTGGGGTTTGGTTTTCACTTCTGTGCTAGCTTTATTCTGCATAACTGGAACAGGGGGGGTGAAACAAATCACCTCCCCTCCCTCCCGACCGGAACTTGCATTGTGCTTGTTGCTAGTTCTGAACTGTTGAGCAAATCTGCCCACATGTGATTTTTTTTTTTTCTGTGACTGTTGCACTGCAAACCTCCTGTGAAGTGGTTTAAAAATAGCCTCACTGCTGCCGGCTTCAGATAACCGCAGTGTTTACGTGTTCTCCTCCTCTTTCCCCCCCCCCCCCCCCCCCCAAAACCCCGCAACTTGTGTACAAGTAGTGTTAATAGACTATCATTGAAGCCCGGTGATCAGTATGTGTGAAGGAGTATCTCCACGTGAACTGTGCAGGAACACTCAGCAACACTATTACAAATTCTCTTCCAACCTTGGGTTGTGCCTCATTGAGAGCATCTTCAGCTGTATAACACCAGGGTGAATTCCTGGTGATTAAATAAAGAACTCTCATTTATATAGTGCCTTTCACAGCCTCAGGACATCCCAAAGTGCTTTACAGCCACTGAAGTACTTTTTGAAGTGTAGTCACTCTTGTAGTGTAGGAAACGTGGCAGCCAATTTGCACACAGCAAGCTCCCACAAACAGCAATGTGATGATGATCTGTTTTTATTTTAGTGATGTTGGTTGAGGGATAAATATTGGCCAGGACACCGGGGTGAACTCCCCAGCTCTTGTTCAAAATAGTGCCATGGGATCTCTTGCGTCCATCTGAGGGGGCAGATGGAGCCTCGGTTTAATGTCTCATCCGAAAGACAGCACCTCCCAATGCAGTACTGAGCAAGTGCTGCACTGTCGGAGTGTCAGCTTAGATTTCTAAGGGGCTATTGTTCATGGTGACAGTGGTGGGAGCAAATTGAGGGTATGAATTAAATTGAGATTGGCACTAGTGTTTTTTTTGTCTATTGGAACAAATATATTGAATTAAGTGCCGTGACAAAACTGCGGAAATACGTAGTCAGTGGGTACATGGTCAGAAAGCCAAATTTAAAAAATTAATGTCATGGGCACCAGTAACATTCTGAGCCCTTCCAATCACCCTGCACCCCCGTCCCAAACCCAGTAAAACAAAACCCAACGGAAGCACTGTGACTTACAGGCGTTGACTGGAGCTCTCGCTCTCATTTCCTTATTGGTACTAGTGTTGCCAGGTTTTGAGGGCACGGAGTAGTGGTAGTGACAGATGTTTCCTGATTGTGATCTAAAAGAGCTGCTTTTTTTTAAAAAAAAAAGAACCCAGATGGAGATCCCTTTGCTAAAGAGGTAGGGAGCCGGCAGAGAGTATTGTACTGACATGAAAAGTTGAGTGATTTTTCACAGTCTGCTGTACTGGCTCAGCCAACAGTTATAGGTGGTGTTTCTCCATGGCAGGAGACCCATGCTAGTGCTGATATAAGTTTGGAGAACACATCTCTTGCAGACATGATCCGAAGCCTACTGGCCCAGAAGGCATGTTTAAAAATAGCTGTTCCTGGCTGTGGGCCAAAGGCGCGTGGTCGTGTTCGGCCTGCAGCCGCCTGCGTTAGGCCCCGTGTGGCACCAGCACAATCGTGCTGCAGCACCTCTGAATCGTCCCAGCTGCAATGGGATTAGGGGAGCATCCCATGGTGTTTGCGGCGAGGGTGTCAGTTGTATTCCGTGCAGTTTGGCAGAGTTAGCCCGTTGTCAACGTCACTCGTTCAATGGACGCAGTCTGGGTATAATGGTGGCTGCTTCCTTGGCAGCTTTTTGTTACATCATTCTCTGGATGTGGGCGTTGCTGACAAGGCCAGCATTTATTGTCCATCTCTAGTGGTTTGATGCAACTGAGTGGCTTGCTAGGCCACTTCAGAGGGCAGTTATGAGTCAACCACATTGGTGTCACATAGGCCCAGACTGGCAGGTTTCCTGTCCTAAGAAACGAGTTGGGTTTTTACAACAATCCGAAAGCTACATGATCACTTACACTGATATTTATTTCCAGATTTTTTTTTTTTAAATCTCAATTCAAATTCTCAAACTCCATGGTGGGATTTGAACTCTTATTCTCTGGATTACTAGTCCAGTAACATAACCACTACACTACCATACCCTGAGCCATTGTGGTGTTATTTTGCTTTTCACAAGTTCCAATGTGTTTTTGTACTTTGGAGGCTAGAACCAAACCAGCCTGTGACTCTGGACCTGACACTGATGGTTACCTGTGTTGGGGTTATAAAGCTGTCTGTGCAAAAATCTATCTCCCATTTTCCAGTCCTAACCAGAGATGTCCAGGAGACCATAATGTCTCCTGCAGGGTGAAGGTGAAAATCAGAACAGATGGTTGTTCCTGGAGGACTCTGTCCCTGGGAGCTGGGAGCAGGCTGTTTACCATCTCTCGGCCATGGGCTTTAGACCAGGCAGAATAGGGAAGAGGATTAAAAATAGAAAGTGAGGGGAAACCTGCCCCCCCCCCCCCGGTTTAGCAATAGTCACAATGTTCTTTGGCGGTATTTGGCCCCCTGCTTTCTAAAAAAAAATGTTGTTTCTTGGGCAATAGAAACTTGAGAACTTGTGACAGTTCCTGTTCGTCCAGCTTCTCCTTCAAACCTCGTTGTTCTCTTTTTTTTTAAAATCTCGTTTGCATGTCCCAGCTGGTTAAAAGTGCTGATGTGGGACAGAGAGCCTACAGACCTAGCAGGTTGGGCTGTCACAGGTTCCATCCCCAGTCTGTGCTGAGTTAGCTGATCTCGCTGAGCTGAGGTGGTGGCATGGGTTTTACAACCTGGTCTCATTCGTGTTAGGGAGGAGCAAAAAACAACTCTGGGTTCTTTTTCCTTTCCTTTCCTTCCCTCCCTCCCTGGTCACGTGGTGAAGGGACCGCGTTGGGCTGTCTTATTTCTTGGCCTCACAATATGCCCTCTGACCCTCACGTTTTAAGTACACCTTGTTTAAAAACTCGTTTCTCAACCTACCAACCCCTCGATAGAACGACCCCATGCCAAAAATCCTACTTTTTTTTTTTTGTTTGCCCCAGATTACTGTCTAAATCCCTCGAGGTGGCATCCCGCCTAAGCTCTCTGAGTTTATCATGCCGGCACCTGTGTAGCTGTAGGTTGTAGACTGGTGGGGTTTTATGTCGGGTGGCACAAAGAAACTGCCGACATGGCAAACTATGTTAGCAAACTTGCTGGGACCTGAACGGACACGTGATGCCCGACAGGAAGTGTGGGGGTGGGAGGAGTATTTCTAAAAGTTACAGGGCTATCTGCCTACAACCAACCATAAAGGATGATACCAGAACTGAGAACTTATCAGGAAAGGCTGGACAGGCTGTGGCTCTTTTCTGTCAGAGAAGGTTTGAGGGGGTGACCTGATGGAGATCTTTAAGATATAGAGTTGGATAGGGTAGACGTGGAGAAAACGTTTCCACTTGTGGGGGGAGTCCAAAATTAGGGGCCATAAATATAAAATAGTCTTTAATAAATCCAATAGGGAATTCAGGAGAAACTTCTTTACCCAGAGAGGGGTTAGAATATGGAACTCACAAGCACAAGGAGTATTTGAGGCGACTAGCATAGATGCATTTAAGGGGAAGCTAGATAAACACGTGAAGGAGAAAGGAATGGGAGGGTATGCTGATAGGGTGAGATGAAGTAGGGAGGGAGGAGGCTGGTGTGGAGCTTAAACGCTGGCATGGACCAGTTGGGCTGAAGGGCCTGGTTCTGAGCTGTAAATTCTATATAATGTAATATCAAAAGTCTTTCTTATTTCTAAAAGTGCCAACTCTTGTTGGGTCCAAGCTCCGTTCACACCTGTCACCTGATCTGTTCGCACTCCCCACACTGAATGTTAAGTCTTTCTTTATGACTTCAGGCTAATTGCATTAGCAGGTGGACTAGAATGGCATCGTGGCACTCTTTAGGCTTGCCGCGCATCGCATAGGTTAGAACAGGTGACTGCTTACCCACTGTCCTTTAGGGAAGGAAACCTGCCGTCCTTACCTGGTCTGGGCCGATATGTGACTCCAGTCCCACACCAATGTGATTGACTCCTAACTGCCCTCTGAAGTGGTCCAGCAAGCCACCCCATTGTATGAAACCGGCTACAAAGGATAACACACGGACTGCAGCGGTTCAAGAATGTGGCCCACTGCCACCTTCTCGGGGTAACTAGGGATGGGTAATAAATGTCGGCCTTGCCAGCGATGCCCACATTAAATTAAAATAAAAACAATGCTGTGATATTGGTCGCTGAGAAACAGGTGCGGCCAGGTCAAATTTTTGGGTTTTTTAATAATTTGTTTCATTCACAAACTTCGTGCAGTGGTGGAATATCAGGTTTACTGACCCATCACGTTCTGCTGCTGCACTCGATGGCCATCATCCTCATCCTCGTGAATTTTTTAAAAAAAATTCTGAGTATCTCAGTGCGTCGATAACTTAATGCCGTGTTGGACTATCTCCCAAACCCAGCAGTCCCTCCACCTGAGTCTCTGTCGGAGTTGGTGCGTCGAGTGCCTACTCAAGAGGATATGCTGTGTTGAACCTGCAGGCAAGGGTAGGGGCTACAGTTGGCTCCAGCACCCAGGCTACGAAGGGGCAAAAGAGAAATAGCCAGGGTCTGCACTTCTGACCACTACCCAGTAGTTCCACCTGCCTTGGTCCACTCCCAGTATCCCACCCCCCCGCTCCCAGTGCTTGGCGCAACCCCCCCCCCCTCCCAATCTCCTGCTCCCAGAGCTTTCCCCCCTCCCCCCCCCCCAGTGTGTAATGCTCAAGTGAAGGTGGGACTTCTGTTTGATGTGATGCCACCCATGGTGCAATAGCCTGCCGGCTCACGGATGCAGAACCGGGCGATTTGCCAGCCCCACGGAATTATCCCCTGGCGAAAGCCGGCACCTTCAGAAGAGGAGCGGAGCGGAGTGAAGAAAATAGGGTTTAGAAATTCTGCCGCATCGCCTGCTTGTCGGGTGAAGCCAGGGCTGAGGGCTGCTTCCCTCTGCTCCTTTTCATTTTCTTGACTCCGTCTGTCTTGAGTTTGGCAGAGAGCGATAATTGAGAAGGGAAACCGTACCACGGAGCAAGACCTTGTTTGTTTCATGGGCGTTTTGATGTATTGCGTTTAGTTAATAGGCAGACAGGTAATTGAGTGACTCATTGCTAAATCAGACTTTGCTGCAGGATATGCTGCAGACTGTATTTTTCTCTTTTTTTTAATTTTGCAAGTTGTTTTGATCAAAAACCTTTTATTTATAGATTCCTGACCTATTTAGAGTTGCATTGGTGCAGTTTATACTTTATCGCCCCCACTGTTTCTCCTGCCTGTTCACTTGCCTGGCGTACAGTTCCACCGATACCAGCAGCCCTCTGGGCATTTTGCCCAAGTGGTTATTCGTCATCGAGCTCTTTGACCATGGAGAGCATCACAGTCAAGATCAGTCCAGTTCTTAACCACTGGGGGAAACCATTGGGAAGGCGGAAGCCATTGTCTTTGGCCCCCGCCACAAACTCTGTTCCCTAGCCACCGAGTCCATCCTTCTCCCTGGACGCTGTCTGAGGCTGAACCAGACCGTTCACAACCTCGGTGTCCTATTTAACCCTGAGATGAGCTTCTGACCCCATATCCCCTCCATCACACAGACCACCTACTTCCACCTCTGTAATATCGCCCGTCTCCGCACCTGCCTCAGCCCATCTGCTGCTGGAACCCTAATACATACTTTCGCTACCTCTAGACTTGACTCTTCCAATGCTCTCCTGGCCAGCCTCCCATACTCCACCCTCCATAAACTTGAGCACCATCCAAAATTCTGCAGCCAGTACCCTAAGTCGCACCAAAAACCCGTTCACCCATCACCCCTGTGCTCACTGACTTAATCGGCTTCCGGTCCAGCAATGCTTTAAAATTCTCATTCTTGTGTCCAAATACCTCCGTGGCCTCGTCCCTCCCTATCTCTGTAACTTCCGACAACCCTCTGAGATCTCTACGTTGCTCCAATTCTGGCCTCTTGCCGATTTCCTCCTTTTGTACCATTGGCGGCCGTGCCTTCAGCTGCCTAGGCCCTAAGCTCTGGAATTCCCTCCCTAAACCCCTCTACTTCTCTCTCTCTCTCTCTTCCTTTTTAAGACTCTCCTTAAAACCTACCTCTTTGACCAAGCTTTTGGTCACCTGTCCTAATATCTCCTTTTATGTGGCTTGGTGTCAATTTTTGTCTGATTACGCTCCTGTGAAGCACCTTGGGATATTTCACCATGTTAAAGGCGCTATATAAATGCAAGTTGTTGTAGCGATCAAATGCAGGACCTCTGACCGATATATCACTCACTAGCCAAGTGGAACAACCCCGGCTGAAATAATTTACTGTTCCCCTCAGTGTGACAGACTTGCGGTGGTGATTGTTCTACTTTTTTTTTTCTCTCTCGCAGGAGTGCCCAGATCCAGCCTCCTACACACTGAATCCGTGCGGGGCCACCGAGAGTGCTTCGAAAAGTATCACCTCATCGCCAACCAGGACCTCCCACGGTCGAGAGTGTCCAAGAGCACCTACAGGGACGTGAAGGACATCCTGAGCCGGAAGATCAGCCAGATCATTCAGTACGCGCAGAACCAGCAATCGGAGGCCGACCTCCCGGACTGCAGGCGGGCTGGGGGCAGGGAGCCCCAGCCCAGCCCGCTCGAGCGCCGCCATTGCGTCTCCAGGACCCACTTCCCCCAGCTGAACGGCTCCCAGTTGCCTCGGTACTCCCCGCGCTGGCTGGAGGGGAGCGCGCCGGGCTACACGGAATGCACGCGGGGGATTCTGGAGCAAAGCGCGGAGGCCGGCTTCCGTCTGGGAATGCTGGGAGGGGCAGGCGGCCGGTTCCACGGCGGAGAAATTCGATGGTCGCCCGAGGGGCTCAGACGAGGGACGGAGACTCACCCGGCGACGGGAAATCGCAGCCTGGAGACGAGGCGTCGGCGGCACTACACACAGGAGGAGTGTAAGTACAGGACTGTCTGGCATTTATAGAACACCGTTCACTACTTCAGGATGTCCCAAAACGCTTTACAGTCAATCACGTACCTTTTTGGAGTGTAGTCACTCCTGTAGGGAAACGCAGCATTCAATTTATGCACAGCAAGGTCCCACAAACAAATGTGATAATGACCAGATAATCTGTTTTAGGAATGAATATTGACCAGGACACCGGGGAGAACTCCTCTGCTGCTCTTCCAAATAGTGCCATGGGATCTTTTACATCCACCTGAGTGGGCAACGGGGCCTCGGTTTAGCGTCTCATCCAAAAGACGGCACCTCCGACCGCGTGGCACTGCACTGGGAGTGTCGGCCTGGATTATGTGCTCGCGTCTTTGGAGTGAGACTCGAACGTACGACCTTCTGACTCCGAGGCGGGAGTGCTGCCCACTGAGCCAGGGCTGGCACCCTGCGTGGGTCTGTCTTGCACTGTCGGCAGGTTTCTATTGACTGCTGGTCTTTTTTTTTGTGTGCTGTTCGATGTCACTTCCACGCGCAAATCCATTCTCCTGGCAGCAGGGTTCCCAGACTTGTCCGAGCTACAGCCTCCTCTCGTGGTTTCTGATAAGTGAGCTGGGTCTGCTGGTGTGTGATGTGAGTGTGGTGAAACTCGAGAACTGGCTGAGTCTGAACCGCTAATCCCCACCCCGCTGTCGGAAACCAGCTGTTAATGATTTTTGGGATCTGCGGCAAGTTTGGTGCCGACGTAGTTTGAAGATGTAATTTATTTTGGCATAAATGCGCTGGTGAGCCTGTCTCGCTGTGCACCTGACTGGCTCCCTGAGGACTGGTGAGACAGTGGGGAGGGGGTTATTTTGGCGCCTCCCTCCCAGCACCTGGACCAAACCGTTGCCTTAAAAGGGCCTTTGCAAGAAAGCACGGGAGATACAGACTGAAACCAGTAGTGTGTTCTAGTTTTGACTACCCAATCCTGTCTGTCACAAGATTGCGTGAGGAGAGATACTGTGCAAAGTGATTCCTAAGATGGGTTGCCATATTTGTGTGTTACCCCGGTGGGAGTCTGGTGCTCAGTGGATCTCGGCCAGAGGTGAACGATTACTGGTTTCGGCAAATTGCAGCTGATGAGCAGCCATGAGTTCTGGGTCTGATCACTATACAGACCGTTCCTTTGCCGGAAGGTGCAGCGGTGATTTTTTATTCGTTCACGGGATGTGGGCGTTGCTGGCGAGGCCGGCATTTATTGCCCTGGAGAAGGTGGTGGTGAGCCGCCGCCTTGAATAACTGGGTCCCTTGCTAGGCCATTTCAGAGGGTGATTAAGAATCAACCACATTGCTGAGGGTCATAGGCCAGACCGGGTAATGTCCTTCCCTAAAGGACATTAGTGAACCAGATGGGTTTTTATGGCCACCGTTACTAGTTTTTTTTTTATTCCAGATTTTTATTTAATTAAATGAATTTAAATTCCCTAGCTGCCGTGGCAGGATTTGAACTCATGACTCCAGCATATTAGTCCAGTAACATAACCACTATGCTACCGTACCTGGACTAGATCATTGTAAACAATTTTACAACACCAAGTTATAGTCCAGCAATTTTATTTTAAATTCACAAGCTTTCGGAGGCTTCCTCCTTCGTCAGGTAAATGTTCAGGGTTATTTTGGCGCCTCCCTCCCAGCACCTGGACCAAACCGTTGCCTTAAAAGGGCCTTTGCAAGAAAGCACGGGAGATACAGACTGAAACCAGTAGTGTGACAAAGGAGGAAGCCTCCGAAAGCTTGTGAATTTAAAATAAAATTGCTGGACTATAACTTGGTGTTGTAAAATTGTTTACAATTGTCAACCCCAGTCCATCACCGGCATCTCCACATCTGGACTAGATCAGGCTAGGCTGCGATGCCCTCTGTGGTCGATCAGCTGGCCACCGCTCACTTTCAAAAGCTTCGTACATGGATATCGACAGCTTGAAACATTGGAGGGCTGCTGCCTGCTTTTTTTAAGCTCCCGTCCTCAAACTCTTTGGAACGCCCCATGTCAGGCTGCTCGGGGTTTAATGGAGGGGAATTAAACTGGGCAAAAGGGTACAGTTATGTAACTTTGAGCAAAGGCAGGAAACGGTGCCTTGGACTCGACCCAGTAATGTTTTTCCTTTTTAATTGTCTCTGTGAAGTGTCGTGGTTTCAGGCACTGAATGCATCGGAATGTGTTTTATCGCCACAGCTAACTGACGGGCAGATTATAGGAACAGGAGTAGGCCATTCAGCCCCTCTAGCCTGTTCCGCCTTTCAGTGAGGCCATGGCTGATCTGTATCTGAACTCCATCTACCCACTTTGGCTCCGTAACCTTTACCTATCACTCAGTTTTGAAATTTTCAATTGACCCCCAGCCTCATCAGCTTTTTTTGGGGGGGGGGAAAGAGTTCCAGATTTCCACTCCCCTTTGTGTGAAGAAGTAACCTAACCCTAACCTGAAATCGCCCTGAACGGCCAGCTTTAATTTTAAGGTTATGCCCCCTTGTTCTGGACTCCTCTTTCTCTCCCACCCCCTCCGAGCAAATAGTTTTTCTCTATCTACCCGATCAAATCCTTTGATCATTTTAAAATCAGTAAAGGGCTGCTGGAGAATATTTTCTCTGTAGCCGGGCGTGCAGAGGGACGATCTGTGTTCCCTCTGTCTCCATCGGTCAACGTGACGAGTCTAACGCTGTTTGCCGTTTCTTGCAGTGAGCACCATGGCAGTGGACGATCTGGTGCCGTTAAACGAACAGCTCCTGAAACAAATCAAAGGTATGTTGCCACATCTTTTTCTTTTTAAATAAAAGGCGCCGATTGCATTTACCTCACCTGCCGGGATAAGTTGGATCAAAACCTGTCCAAATTTTTAGGAAAGAGTCTTTGCTCAACCTTTTTTTTTCTGTTCGTACAACAGCAACTTGTATTTATTTCATGCCTTTTAAACAGTGAAATGTCTCAGGCGCTTCACAGGAGCATTAATCAGACAAAAACTGACGCCAAGCCACAGAGATATTAGACAGGTGACCAAAAGCTTGGTCAAAGATATAAATTTTAAGGAGCGTCTTAAAGGAGCAGAGGTTTAGGGAGGGAATTCCAGAGCTTAGGGCCTAGGCAGCTGAAGGCACGGCCGCCAATGGTGGAGCAGTTAAAATCGGAGATGCGCAAGAGGCCAGAATTGGAGGAACACAGATCTCGGAGGGTTGTAGGGCTGGAGGAGGTTACAGAGATAAGGAGGGGCGAGGCCATGGAGGGATTTTAAAAAGATGAGAATTTTAAAATCAAGGCGTTGCTGGACCAGGAGCCAATGTAGGTCAGCGAGCACAGGGGTGATGGGTGAACGGGACTTGGTGCGAGTTAGGGTACGGGCAGCAGAGTTCTGGATGAGCTCCAGTTTACAGAGGGTGGAAGGCGGGAGGCCGGTCAGGAGAGCATTGGAATAGTCGAGTCTGGAGGTAACAAAGACATGGTTGAGGGTTTCAGCAGCAGACAGGCTGAGGTAGGGGCGGAGACGGGCGATGTCAGAGATGGAAGTAGACGGTCTT
Organism: Heptranchias perlo; assembly: GCF_035084215.1. NCBI lineage: Eukaryota > Metazoa > Chordata > Chondrichthyes > Hexanchiformes > Hexanchidae > Heptranchias > Heptranchias perlo. Next base: position 74,019,618 of record NC_090335.1, read on the forward strand.
GGTGATGGAGTTGGAAGTTCAGCTCGGGGTCAAATATGATGCCGAGGTTGTGAATGGTCTGGTTCAGCCTCAGTGGCCGGGGAGAGGGAAGGAGTCCGTAGCTAGGGAACGGAGTGTGTGGCGGGGACTGAAGACAATGGCTTCGATCTGCCCAATATTTAAAAGTACAAGCTTTTTTGCAGTGTTCTAATGTGTATTCAGAAACTGTGACATTGATGGTTATGCAGCTGTTGCTTCCATCACGAGCACTGACTAGGGAGACCTGAAATATTTCAAACTCCGATTAATGTTCCTACACAGGCATTGGATGGGGTGGAACGGGTAGGGGACTGATTCCAAAGTCGAAGTAATATTCAATATTATATGTAGTTTCAATTTTCCTGCAAACCACAACCCCCGCCCCCCCCCCCCCCCCCGCCCAAAACAAAAAACTGAGTAACTAGAAGAAAGACTTGCATTTATATAGTGCCTTTCACAGCATCGGGACGTCCCAAAGTGCTTTATAGTCAGTGAAGTGCTTTTGAAGTGTAGTCACTGTTGTAATGTAGGAAACGCAGCAGCCAATTTGTGCAAAGCAAGATCATAGAATCATAGAAGTTACAACATGGAAACAGGCCTTTCGGCCCAACATGTCCATGTCGCCCAGTTTATACCACTAAGCTAGTCCCAATTGCCTGCACTTGGCCCATATCCCTCTATACCCATCTTACCCATGTAACTGTCCAAATGCTTTTTAAAAGACAGAATTGTACCCGCCTCTATTACTGCCTCTGGCAGCTCGTTCCAGACATTCACCACCCTTTGAGTGAAAAAATTGCCCCTCTGGACCCTTTTGTATCTCTCCCCTCTCACCTTAAATCTGTGCCCCCTCGTTATAGACTCCCCTACCTTTGGGAAAAGATTTTGACTATCGACCTTATCTATGCCCCTCATTATTTTATAGACTTCTATAAGATCACCCCTTAACCTCCTACTCTCCAGGGAAAAAAGTCCCAGTCCGTCTAACCTCTCCCTGTAAGTCAAACCATCAAGTCCCGGTAGCATCCTAGTAAATCTTTTCTGCACTCTTTCTAGTTTAATAATATCCTTTCTATAATAGGGTGACCAGAACTGTACACAGTACTCCAAGTGTGGCCTCACCAATGCCCTGTACAACTTCAACAAGACATCCCAACACCTGCATTCAATGTTCTGACCAATGAAACCAAGCATGCTGAATGCCTTCTTCACCACCCTATCCACCTGTGACTCCACTTTCAAGGAGCTATGAATCTGTACTCCCAGATCTCTTTGTTCTATAACTCTCCCCAACGCCCTACCATTAACTGAGTAGGTCCTGGCCCGATTCGATCTACCAAAATGCATCACCTCACATTTATCTAAATTAAACTCCATCTGCCATTCATCGGCCCACTGGCCCAATTTATCAAGATCCCGTTGCAATCCTAGATAACCTTCTTCACTGTCCACAATGCCACCAATCTTGGTGTCATCTGCAAACTTACTAACCATGCCTCCTAAATTCTCATCCAAATCATTAATATAAATAACAAATAACAGCGGACCCAGCACCGATCCCTGAGGCACACCGCTGGACACAGGCATCCAGTTTGAAAAACAACCCTCTACAACCACCCTCTGTCTTCTGTCGTCAAGCCAATTTTGTATCCAATTGGCTACCTCACCTTGGATCCCATGAGATTTAACCTTATGTAACAACCTACCATGCGGTACCTTGTCAAATGCTTTGCTGAAGTCCATGTGGACCACGTCTACTGCACAGCCCTCATCTATCTTCTTGGTTACCCCTTCAAAAAACTCAATCAAATTTGTGAGACATGATTTTCCTCTCACAAAACCATGCTGACTGTTCCTAATTAGTCCCTGCCTCTCCAAATGCCTGCAGATCCTGTCCCTCAGAATACCCTCTAACAACTTGCCCACTACAGATGTCAGGCTCACTGGTCTGTAGTTCCCAGGCTTTTCCCTGCCGCCCTTCTTAAACAAAGGCACAACATTTGCTACCCTCCAATCTTCAGGCACCTCACCTGTAGCGGTGGATGATTCAAATATCTCTGCTAGGGGACCCGCAATTTCCTCCCTAACCTCCCATAACGTCCTGGGATACATTTCATCAGGTCCCGGAGATTTATCTACCTTGATGCGCGTTAAGACTTCCAGCACCTCCCTCTCTGTGATATGTACACTCCTCAAGACATCACTATTTATTTCCCCAAGTTCCCTAACATCCATGCCTTTCTCAACCGTAAATACCGATGTGAAACATTCATTCAGGATCTCACCCATCTCTTGTGGTTCCGCACATAGATGACCTTGTTGATCCTTAAGAGGCCCTACTCTCTCCCTAGTTACCCTTTTGCCCTTTATGTATTTGTAGAAGCTCTTTGGATTCACCTTTGCCTGATCTGCCAAAGCAATCTCATATCCCCTTTTTGCCCTCCTGATTTCTCTCTTAACTCTACTCCGGCAATCTCTATACTCTTCAAGGGATCCACTTGATCCCAGCTGCCTATGCATGTCATATGCCTCCTTCTTTTTGACTAGTGCCTCAATCTCCCGAGTCATCCAAGGTTCCCTACTTCTACCAGCCTTGCCCTTCACTTTATAAGGAATGTGCTTACCCTGAACCCTGGTTAACACACTTTTGAAAGCCTCCCACTTACCAGACGTCCCTTTGCCTGCCAACAGACTCTCCCAATCAACTTCTGAAAGTTCCTGTCTAATACCATCAAAATTGGCCTTTCCCCAATTTAGAATTTTAACTTTTGGGCCAGACCTATCCTTCTCCATAGCTATCTTAAAACTAATGGAATTATGATCACTGGTCCCAAAGTCATCCCTCACTAACACTTCTGTCACCTGCCCTTCCTTATTTCCCAAGAGGAGGTCAAGTTTTGCCCCCTCTCTAGTCGGGCCATCCACATACTGAATGAGAAATTCCTCCTGAATACACTCAACAAATTTCTCTCCATCCAAGCCCCTAATGCTATGGCTGTCCCAGTCAATGTTGGGAAAGTTAAAGTCCCCTACTATTACCACCCTATTTTTCTTGCAAATCCCACAAACAGCAATGTGATAATGACCAGATAATCTGTTTGTGATGTTGGTTGAGGGATAAATATTGGCCAGGACACCAAGACTCTCTCCTCTGAGGCACAAGGTCGTGAGTTCATGTCTCACTCCAGAGACTTGAGCACATAATCTAGGCCGACACTCACTGTGCCGTACTGAGGGAGTGCTGCACTGTCTGAGGTGCCATCTTTTGGATGAGATGTTAAACTGAGGTCTTGTCTGCCCCCTCAGGTGGACATAAAAGATCCCTTGCCACTATTTTGAAGAAGAGTAGGGGAGTTCTCCCTGGTGTCCTGGGACACTTTATCCCTCAACCAATATCATTAAAAAAGATGATCTGGTCATTATCACATTGCTGTTTGTGGGACCTTGCTGTGTGCAAATTGGCTGCTGCATTTCCTACATCACAACAGAGACTACACTTTAAAAGGAGACTCCAAGACAGTCAGGCAGGGTTGGGAAGCCTAATTTGTATGGATGTTGGCTCCAACTTGATGCCCTCCATTGATGAACAGGCCTTCGGCCTTCACTGTCTGTGATCCCGTGTGATGAATGGCCACGCTGACGTACGTGAGGGGCTCGGAGTGCCTGTGAAGCCAGGAGTCAACTCCTCGAGAGGAATCATCCAGCACAGCGAAGGCCATTCGGCCCATCTTGCCTGTGCCGGCTCTTTGAACGAGCTATCCAATTAGTCCCACTCCCCCTGCTCTTTCCTTATAGCTCTGCAAATTTTTTCTCCTTCCAAGTATTTATTCAATTCCCTTTTGAAAGTTACTATTGAATCTGCTTCCAGCACCTTTTTCAGGCAGAGCATTCCCAATCATAACAACTCACTGCGTTAAGAAAAAATTCTCCTCCTCTCCCTTTTTTGGTTCTTTTGCCAATTACCTTAAATGTCCTCTGGTTACCGACCCTCCTGCCAGTGGGAACAGTTTCTCCCTATCTACTCTATCAAAACCCCTCACAATTTTGAACACCTATTAAATCTCCCTGTTAACCATCTCTGGAGAACAACTCCAGCCTCTCCAAGTAACTGAAGTCCCTCGTCCTTGGTACCATTTTAGTAAATCTCCCCTGCACCCTCTCCAAGGCCTTGACATCCTTCCTAAAGTGTGGTGCCCAGAATTGAACACAACACTCCAGCTGAGGCCTAACCAGTGATTTTAGAAAAGGAGAAACTCTCCCTGTTCAAACTTGGAAGTTGACCTAATTTATTCCCATTTCCCTCCTCCTCCTGCTGCTGCTTTTCTCCCTGAAGTGGTCTTCGAGGGGCTGACTCAAGAACTGGAGAAGAAGGACTCGCTGGCCTCCGAGCTGCATGTTCGCTACATCGCCATCGAGCAGCTCTTCAAGAACAGGTCCAAGCTGCCCTGGCTGCGGGTGGGGCAGGGAGGAATTAAACCCACTGTCCCCCTCGACAACTGACTGACTGTCTGACCACTGACTCCTTAAACCGCAGTTCAGAGACCAGCTTTACAAAAAAAAAGTGTTACAAGACATCGAACTCTGCCTGATGTGGGAGATATTTTGTACATTATTTTATGTCTCTATTTACGAGAGAAGAATGGTAACTTTAAGTACATGTTTAAATCGATTTTTATTTTTAGGTGACTTTTTTTTTTGCAACCCCCTCCGTGTGATTATTAAAACCTTGTTCGTGTGGTTGATTTGCGGAATCCAGTGTATGTTTCATTATAGGCGACCAAAAATAGTTTGGGGGAACTTGCTTCTAGGTAATGGAGTTTTATTTTGTTCCTCACTGGGAAGGTGCACTGTCCCAACTGGGCCCTGCAGACCCCCCCCCCACCCCCCCGGGGTCTGGTGCTCTGTCCCTGGTCTGGGCTGAGCTGAGCTGATCTCCGCCATGGGTGAACGATTGCTGGTTTCGGGCTAGAGGCAGATGGTGAGCAGCCACGGGTCCCAGGTCCAGCTGCTATCCTGGTGTTCTCTTTTGACCTCCTTTTCCCCCTCCTTTCCCTCTGCTGGAAGGTATGGCGGAGACCAGGCTGTGATGCTCTCCGTGGTCGAACGGCCGCTCGCTTTCGAGCTCCGTAGGGTTGGGGATTGACCACTTAAGACCCTGGAGGGCTCGGGGACTGAACCCCAGCGAGAGTTGATGCTTTAATGGGTGTTAGTTTTGTTTGATATTCCTGCGTTCCAGGTACTAGCCAGTGAGATTGGTTCTGGAGTCCATTATTTCTGCTTTACTGGCGAGCGTTTTGTTTGTATTTGAATAAATGCCACCGATTGCGTTTGGGAACTTGGCGGTCAGTACCGTCCTGACCCTTCGCCATGGACCGCAGACAGACGTCTGTCTGAGCTTTCAATGGTGCGCTCTCGCTCCACAAGTTTAGCGTTGTGGAGAAGCTGAGCTTACTGAACTCTGAGTGTAAATGGGCTGTGAGGGCTCAGAGAAGCTCCCTCCAATTCTCTGTTACCAGGTCTGGTCCTGACCCCCCCCCCTCCCCTTTGATTTGGGCTACACTGCCGGTGTAACACTGGTGCCGGTGTGAAGCGAGACCCCAAAGTTTTATTGAAAACGGGCCTTTTTACTCCTGTCCAAAGCCACACTGAGCATTTCAAACCTGGATGTGTGAAAGGGGGAGGCAGGCAGTGCAGTGATTATTGACCAGAATCCTGTAGGATGGATATAGCCAGGGGACAGGTGCCGCCTCATTGGGCATCAGGCCAGTTTAAAAACGTGTCCTTTTTTCTTTTTGGTCTGGTGGGAATTTGTATCAGGTCGAGCTGACTGCTTGGATTAGAGAGCCGGGTGGCGAGGCGAGGGGGTTGGGGGTCTCTGGAGCGAGTGCAGGGGTCGGGGAGCACTTTCTGTCTGGGATGCAGCAGCGAGGGAGAATTTTCCCGGTCTTTATCCCCTTTGTTATGTGAAGAGGTTTGTGCTGCAGAAAAAAAACCTGCTGCGTGAGCATTCCGCAGGAGCCACTGTTGATGCAGCAAAAAACAACCCCCCGCCCCCCCCCAAAGTATAACAGTGAGTATAAGAGAGAGAGAGTGCTGTTTGTTCAGCGCCTTTAAACTCACTCCATTCATAAGATTCGTAACTTAAGTCCTCCAGAGTTTCTGATCGCTGAATCTCTCCGTCGCTGTTTATGCAGAATATTCAGATTCACAATTCAACACGTCTTTTTATTTTTTTTAAATGTATAAAGCGAAGTAAGTAACTTATTTGTGTAGCGACTGCGTATAGTGCGAGTGGGGAAGGGGCTTGGTAGGTGATCCTGCGGGTAACCTGGTGCAGAGAATCCTGTCTGCTCTAAAACGCAAGCAAAATACTGGGGATGCTGGAAATCTGAAATAATAAAAACCCAGAAAATGTTGGGAACGCTCAGCAGGTCAGGGAGAATCTGTGGGAGAGAGAAATAGTTAAAGTTTCAGGTCAATGATCTGTCCTGAAACATTAACTCTGATTCTCTCTCCACAGTCGCTGCCTGACCTCAGTGTTTCCAGTATTTCCTGGTTTTTTTTATATATACTGTGTATTGTATAACCAATGGATTGGAGGATTTTGATCTGAATTGTATAACTTTGATGGTGTTTCTTTTTTAAACCTGTTTTTGGGATGCAGCTTTTGTATGGCAAAAAACCAAGTGGGTTCATTGGCTTTAAGATGCAACATTTCCCCTATGCTAAGGCATTAAAATCAGTTTATAACTGGATTTTTAACTTTTTAACCCTTACTCTGCCAAACTGAGAACTCCCATGACGAGCACAGTGACTGCAGTGCGTGCTTTTTCATTTGTTTTTGGATGAGGTTATTTGTGCGACTACTTGGATGCCTTAAATCAGCCAGCATTGTCCACACGGCGCTGTATCAGGGATTATCGAAACCCGGCCCGTTTGCACAACGCATTTCTCATGTCCCACACTACTTTTTAAACGGACTGTCAGACAGGTGTTCAACACACTGACTGGTATCGTGTTTATTGTGTCCTCCTCAGGATTGTCCTATTGAACTTGCAGTTCACCGTAAATGTGCGTGATTCTACCAACTTTTTACATGTTCAGGGTTTTGCTGAATTTCGCAGGCTTCAGTATTGTGTGTTTTGTTTTTTTAGGTCAAAAGATTTTTATTTAATATTACTGTGGATTTAAGTGGATAAATGCCCTGGTTTGGCACTGAGCCCAACAGATTGTGCGACTTGGACACACGCTATCTTGTGAGCTCGGGTGGGCGAAGGTAACTTGACAAAAACCAGTCGTTTTTGGCACGTTGTATTTCAGACAGTATGAAGTAACCTTCTTAATCTCAGTGAGGGGGGGAGGGAGAATTTGAATTCATCCCAATGCGCTGAGCTTCCTGCTACATCGAGAGCACTCCACCAGCACAAGTCTTCAGGAAAAATAAAGTTGCATGAATTTTTAAGGATGCACTCCAGAAACCAGAATTGGAGTGTGCTGTACAATTACTGCCACCGTCTCCTGGATTTTTCTCTGCTTTGAAACGGCTGTCGATTTTTCTCCAGTTTGTTGTGTCGGGATGCAGCTGGGGTTTGATGAGCTGTGTTTAACTTCATTTTGTTTGAGAGAAGTTACTATTCCAGAGGTTTTCTAATGTTGCTCTCCTGCTGTTGGGAGTATGTAGCGATTGCATTTACTCAGTCCTACAGTCTTTTTACATTTACATTGTATAAAATAAAACTCTATAGTGGAGAATACATTTTAAATAAAGGATATTTTCTTAACCTGTCTCTGATTTTTCTTTTTTTTAAGATATATTTGTATGAATGTTAAAAGATTGGCACTTACATCATACAGACTTGTGAACAAATGCTCCACCTCGTGTGATACTGAGACCAAGATGCCCTAGGGTCGATTTCTGCTTCCGACTGAGTTGGCTGCTCTCGGCCTGGGCTCTAAGTCTGGACTAAAAATGAGATATTGGGACAGGTGACCAAAAGCTTGGTCAAAGAGGTAGGTTTTAACATGCCTCTTAAAGGAGGAGGGAGGTTTAGGGAGGGAATTCCAGAGCTTAGGGCCTCTGCTTCCTATTCCTGATTTGCTGTCCAGCATTCCCTGGTGGAATGCACCCGGTATGGGCACCAGACGAGGACAGGGGCAGGCTCCACTAGGATGCCCTTCATGGTCGAACAACTTGCTGATTGTCACTAGGTTTGTGCATAAAGAATAGCCATTTCGGTCATGCAGAGGGTGGAATAGATTGAAAAGACTCAGAGCAAAATGCAAGTTTTAACCTGCTCTGCTGCCCTCCGTTGGCAGTTTTGTGATAATTGTAAACAATTTTACAACACCAAGTTATAGTCCAGCAATTTTATTTTAAATTCACAAGCTTTCGGAGGCTACTTCCTTCCTCAGGGTTTTGTGATAGGCATTTTATCACTTTTGCTCTTCTGAGTTCAAACTTTTTTTTCCCTTTAAATGCACTTTTCTATTGTGCAACATCTGCTGAAATTAATTTTTTATTTTCCTTCACTTCCTCCATAATCCCAAATAGGGAACCAGATGGTTTTTCCTGGAGTTTATTCTCTCCTCTTTAACTAGTTTTTCTATTTTTATTTTGATTCTGTGGGGGGGTGCAAACCCCCCCCCCCCATTTTCCTTATCCTCTGTTTTGAGCCTCTCTAACTTTCCTTGGCTCTGGTGGGGTGAGAAGGTTGTGGGGATTGAACCCAGAATGAGCTCATTACTGCCCAGTGAGCCCTGCAATAAAGTGGTGGTGAAAGTCTGCTGTCCTGTGGTGAGATTTGGTACTGCAGACACATGCTGCAAAAACAAGACAACAGTTCACAGTGATAACTTGCATTTATATGTCATCTTTAACTTGGTAAAACGTCCCAAGGCGCTTCACGTGAGCGATTATCAAATAAAATTTGACACCGAGCCACATCAGGAGATATTAAGACAGGTGCCCAAAAGCTTGGTTAAAGAGGTAAGTTTTAAGGAGTGTCTTAAAGGACGAGAGGTAGAGGGGGTTTAGGGAGGGAATTCCAGAGCTTAGGGCCTAGACAGCTGAAGGCACGGCCGCCAATGGTGGAGCGATTAAAGTCGGGGATGCACGAGAGGCCAGAATTGGAGCAGTGTTGTAGGGCTGGAGGAGGTTATGGAGATAGGGAGGGGCGAGGCCATGGAGTGATTTGAAAATAAGGATGAGAATTTTAAATTCGATGCCCTGCTGGACTGGGAACCAATGTAGGCCATTGAGCACAGGGGTGGATGAGTGAACAGGACTTTGCAGAAGATAATTGTCACGGCCATTTGGTTAATAATTTAGCCGTTTAGAACGATGTGAAAGTCTCTCTGCCCACCTCCCTCAATTTCAGCATCCAATTGGACCTTAAATAATTTTTGCCTATTATCTGGAAGTCTGTTCCATATATTAATCATTCTTGGGGAGATTTGGACCATCGGGCAATGAACGGCAGAGCTTGCAGGCCGGAGGGGGGGGGGTGGGGGCGAGTCCCTTCCGTTAGCCAGGACACCGGGGAGAACTCCCTGCTCTTCTTCGAAATAATGCTGTGGGATCTTTGACATCTACCTGAGGGAGGAGTCAGGGTCTCGATTTAACGGCTCATCCGAAAGGCGGTACCTCTGTCAGTACTGGCACTGGGAGTGTCAGCCTGGATTATGCGCTCAAGCCTCTGGACTGGGACTTGAACTCACAACCTTCTGACTAATTTATTTGAAAATCCTTTGTCCATTTTCAAGAAATTAGTATCTGTCCACTAATATCACAGACAGTAATTTCCAAATGTTAGTTTTACTCCATAACCAGACCCACTTGTTTTGGTTTATTTAGAAAAACCTTTTATTGTTCATTTCGATTGAAATACACTGGCAGATCCAGAATTGGAAACTAAAATCCTTGAGACTGAAAACATAAAATAAAACCACAGGAAGTGCACAGCAAATGTGCCTCTCCAGGCACTGTGTATTTCCAAGAGTTTCTGCTTTCACTATATAATCGTACACTCCATGTTCAATCTCACCGCACTCGACTCATTTCCCTGCACGAATCAATATCTACAACAAGACAAAGCAGTCCGCATGAAGGGCAGCTCCTCCACCACCTTAAACCCCCCGCACGTTCCCCTCCGAGTCACACACCATCCCGACTTGGAAATATATCGCTCGTTCCTTCATCGTCGCTGGGTCAAAATCCTGGAACTCCCTGTGGGAGAACCTTCACCACACGGACTGCAGCGGTTCAAGAAGGCGGCTCAACACCACCTTCTCGAGGGCAATTAGGGATGGTCACAATGATCAGTTGCTTATAAGACACATTTCATTCTTTTGAGCCACATCTATTATCCCTTCAACTTTACAGGAGAATAATTGATTACCTTTTTTTAAAAAAAAATCAACATTTCACAGTCACCATGCTACATCACAGTGCTACAGAATTGATTGGCTAGTTTTTATCAAAGATAAATATTTCCATCTCCGACACCTCCTCCGCATGATTTGAAAATTACGAGCTGAGTGTTTGGGCCATTCCTTCATAATGTGAGTGATCTTCCAGACAGACACTGCTTCCTCACACGATGGACATCGATGTATATCCCTGGGATCGATCGTCCGTCCCATGCCCGTTTTCCTAAAGAGAAAGAGAACATCGTCTCAGATAAACCCCACGCACAGCGAGACGCAGTTCTTAAACTAAAACCCACCTGCGTTGGAACGTTCAACTCATTAGCTCATTGAGAATAAAGCAATTTCCTCCACCACTATCAGTCACCCGAGCATCTTTGTCTCTACCCCCGCGTGTTTATCCTACTGTGGGCAAGTTAATTGCATCAGAAATTTCCTCGTGTCTTTTGAAATGTTAAGGGCAGCAGTGCCTCAGATTTAAAATTCTCATTCTTGTATTTAAATCCCTCCGTGGCCTCGCCCTTCCCGAATTCTGTAACCTCCTCCACCCCTACAACCCTCCAAATCTGCATTCCTCCAATTCTGGCCTCTTGCACATCCCCAATTTCCTTCGCTCCACCATTGGTGGCCGTGCCTTCAGCTGTCTAGGCCCTAAGCTCTGGAATTCCCTCCCTAAACCTCTCTGCCTCTCCAACTCTCTCTCCTCCTTTAAGATGCTTCTTAAAACCTACCACTTTGACCAAGCTTATGCTCACCTGTCCTAATGTAAATTTTGTTTGATAATCGCTCCTGTGAAGCGCCTTGGAACGCTTTACTATGTTAAAAGCGCTATATAAATGCAAGTTGCTGTTCTGTGTAACTCCATTCCTTGTAAATAAATTGAACTGGTAATTTTAGCCTGAATGATAAAGTCAGACGACATGGCACTTTCCATTTTTCAGGGTGGATGGGGTACATGGTGAGCAACCACTGGAATCTCCGAGGTGAATATTGTGGTGAACGAGTAATTGTGAGCCCTGAGACATGCTGTAATCATTCATGACATGCATCAGGTTATACGTTAAAAGTAGGCCTGCTTATGAAAACATGAATAAGAACATCATAAATAGGAGCTGGAGTAGGCCATTTGGCCCCTCGAGTCTGCTCTGTCTTTCAATCAGATCATGGCTGATCTTCGACCTCAACTCCACTTTCCTGCCTGATTCCCATAGCCCTTGATTCCCCTAGAATCCAAAAATCTATCCATCTCAGTCTTAAATATACTCAATGACTCAGCATCCACAGCCCTCTGGGGTAGAGAATTCCAAAAATTCACAACCCTCTGAGTGAAGAAAATCCTCTTCATCTCAGTCTTAAATGGCCGACCCCTTATCCTGAGACTATGCCCCCCAGTTCCAGACTCTCCAGCCAGGGGAGACAATCTCTCTGCATCTACCCTGTCAAGCCCCCTCATAATCTTATATGTTTCAATGAGATCACCTCCCATTCTTCTAAACTCCAGAGAGTATAGGCCCATTCTACTCAATCTCTCCTCATTGGACAACCCTCTCATCCCAGGAATCAATCTACTGACCCTCCACAGAATGAATAAGTTGGGAGAGAGCTCGAATTGTAACTCGGCCTTTCTTGCCCAGATCTAGTTCATGACCTTGTGAGACTCATTCAAGAAGTAATGATTAGCAATAGTCAAACTTGGATTTGGAACCCCATCAGGATCGGCTGGTTTAAACATTGACTCCCTTCACCACCGGCGCAGTGTGTACTATCTACAGGATGCACTGCAGCAAGTCACCAAGGCTTCTTCAACAGCACCTCCCAAACCCGCGGCCTCCACCCCCTAGAAGGACAATGGTAGCAGGTGCATAGGAACACCACCACCTCCAAGTTCTCCTCCAAGTCACAAACCATGCCGACTCGGACATATATCGGCCGTTCCTTCATGGTCGCTAGGACAAAATCCTGGAACTCCCTACCTAACAGCACTGTGGGAGAACCTTCACCACACGGACTGCAGCGGTTCAAGAAGAAGGCGGCTCACCACCACCTTCTCAAGGGGCAAATCGGGATGGGCAATAAATGCCATCGACGCCTGCACCCCGAGAATGAAAAAAAAATTGCTAGGAGATTGTAGGAGGAAAGAAAGGAAAGAGAGAGTCAAGTGTTCCACAGTTTTGAAAGAACGAGTTGAGTAAAAGGCAATGCTGAGGATGCAGGGAGGAAGAACAAAGTTTGTGTGAAGCTTAGGACGAATGAGAGAGGAAGGTTTAGATGGAGAACAACTAGTAATAATAATAAAATAGAGACAAGAAGGAAACCTGCCATCCTTACCCGGTCTGGGCCTATATGTGACTCCAGACCCACAGCAATGTGGTTGATTCTTAATTGCCCTCTGAAATGGCCTAGCAAGCCACTCAGTTGTAAAATCTCACTTAAAAAAAAGTCACAATAAAAACAAAACCGGACGGACCACCCGGCACCGGACACGACAACGGCAAAACACCAAGCCCAGTCGACCCTGCAAGGTCCTCCTCACGAACATCTGGGGACTTGTGCCAAAATTGGGAGAGCTGTCCCACAGACTAGTCAAGCAACAGCCTGACATAGCCATACTCACAGAATAATACCTTTCAGCCAACGTCCCAGACTCTTCCATCACCATCCCTGGGTATGTCCTGTCCCACCGGCAGGACAGACCCACCAGAGGTGGCGGTACAGTGATACACAGTCAGGAGGGAGTGGCTCTGGGAGTCCTCAACATTGACTCTGGACCCCATGAAATCTCATGGCATCAGGTCAAACATGGGCAAGGAAACCTGCAAATTACCACCTACCGCCCTCCCTCGGCTGATGAATCAGTCCTCCTCCATGTTGAGCACCATTTGGAGGAAGCACTGAGGGTAGCAAGGGCACAGAATGTACTCTGGGTGGGGGAACGATATAGCTGCCAGACTGGGCCTGCGGCAGGTGGTGAGCGAACCAACACGAGGGAAAAACTTACTTGACCTCGTCCTCACCAATCTATCTGTTGCAAATCCATCTGTCCATGACAGTATTGGTAGGAATGACCACAGCACAGTCCTCGTGGAGACAAAGTCCTGTCTTCGCACTGAGGACACCATCCAACGTGTTGTGTGCTAAATGGGATAGATTCAGAACAGATCTAGCAGCTCAAAACTGGACATCCATGAGACGCTGTGGACCAGCAGCAGCAGCAGAATTGTATTCCAGCACAATCTGTAACCTCATGGCCCGGCATATTCCTCACTCTACCGTTACCAACAAGCCAGGGGATCAACCCTGGTTCAATGAGGAGTGTAGAAGAGCATGCTGGGAACAGCACCAGGCATACCTAAAAATGAGATGCCAACCTGGTGAAGCTACAACTCAGGACTCCATGCATGCTAAACAGGGGAAGCAACATGCTATGGACAGAGCTAAGCGATTCCACAACCAACGGATCAGATCAAAGCTCTGCAGTACTGCCACATCCAGTCATGAATGGTGGTGGACAATTAAACAACTAACAGGAGGAGGAGGCTCTGTAAATATCCCCATCCTCAATGATGGCAGAGTCCAGCACGTGAGTGCAAAAGACAAGGCTGAAGCGTTTGCAACCATCTTCAGCCAGAAGTGCCGAGTGGATGATCCATCTCGGCCTCCTCCCGATATCCCCACCATCACAGAAGCCAGTCTTCAGCCAATTCGTTTCACTCCACGTGATATCAAGAAACGGCTGAGTGCAATGGATACGGCAAAGGCTATGGGCCCCGACAACATCCCAGCTGTAGTGCTGAAGACATGTGCTCCAGAACTAGCCTCACCTCTAGCCAAACTGTTCCAGTACAGCTACAACACTGGCATCTACCCGACAATGTGGAAAATTGCCCAGGGATGTCCTGTCCACAAAAAGCAGGACAAATCCAATCCGGCCAATTACCGCCCCATCAGTCTACTCTCAATCATCAGCAAAGTGATGGAAGGTGTCATCGACAGTGCTATCAAGCGGCACTTACTCACCAATAACCTGCTCACCGATGCTCAGTTTGGGTTCCACCAGGACCACTCGGCCCCAGACCTCATTACAGCCTTGGTCCAAACATGTGCAAAGAGCTGAATTTCAGAGGTGAGGTGAGAGTGACTGCCCTTGACATCAAGGCAGCATTTGACCGAGTGTGGCACCAAGGAGCCCTGGTAAAATTGAAGTCAATGGGAATCAGGGGGAAAACTCTCCAGTGGCTGGAGTCATACCTATCAAAAAGGAAGATGGTAGTGGTTGTTGGAGGCCAATCATCTCAGCCCCAGGACATTGCTGCAGGAGTTCCTCAGGGCAGTGTCCTAGGCCCAACCATCTTCAGCTGCTTCATCAATGACCTTCCCTTCATCATAAGGTCAGAAATGGGGATGTTCACTCATGATTGCAGTGTTCAGTTTCATTCGCAACCCCTCAAATAATGAAGCAGTCCGAGCCCGCATGCGGCAAGACCTGGACAACATCCAGGCTTGGGCTCATAAGTAGCAAATAACATTCGCGCCAGACAAGTGCCAAGCAATGACCATCTCCAACAAGAGAGAGTCTAACCACCGCCCCTTGACATTCAACGGCATTACCATCGCCGAATCCCCCACCATCAACATCCTGGGGGTCACCATTGATCAGAAACTTAACTGGACCAGCCATATAAATACTGTGGCTACAAGAGCAGGTCAGAGGCTGGGTATTCTGCGGCGAGTGACTCACCTCATGACTCCCAAAGCCTTTCCACCATTTACAAGGCACAGTCAGGAGTGCGATGGAATACTCTCCACTTGCCTGGATGAGTGTGTCTCCAACAACAGTCAAGAAGCTCGACACCATCCAGGACAAAGCAGCCCGCTTGATTGGCACCCCATCCACCACACTAAATATTCAATCCCTTCACCACCGGTGCACAGTGGCTGCAGTGTGTACCATCCACAGGATGCACTGCAGCAACTCACCAAGGCTTCTTCGACAGCACCTCCCAAACCAGCGACCTCTACCACCTAGAAGGACAAAAGCAGCAGGCACATGGGAACAACACCACCTGCACGTTCCCCTCCAAGTCACACACCATCCTGACTTGGAAATATATCGCCGTTCCTTCATCGTTGCTGGGTCAAAATCCTGGAACTCCCTTCCTAATAGCACTGTGGGAGAACCGTCACCACACGGACTGCAGCGGTTCAAGAAGGCGGCTCACCACCACCTTCTCAAGGGCAATATGGATGGGCAATAAATGCCGGCCTCGCCAATGATGCCCACATCCCATGAACGAATAAAAAAAAATTTGGAAAGAGGGATGAAGGTTGGAGGCAAGAGAATGATTGGTTATCAGATGAGAAGTTCGTCATAGAGTCATAGAGTTATACAGCACGGATAGAGGCCCTTCGGCCCATCGTGTCCGCGCCGGCCATCAAGCCCTGTCTACTCTAATCCCATATTCCAGCATTTGGTCCGTAGCCTTGTATGCTATGGCATTTCAAGTGCTCATCCAAATGCTTCTTGAATGTTGTGAGGGTTCCTGCCTCCACAACCCTTTCAGGCAGTGAGTTCCAGACTCCAACCACCCTCTGGGTGAAAAAGTTCTTTCTCAAATCCCCTCTAAACCTCCCGCCTTTTACCTTGAATCTATGTCCCCTTGTTATAGAACCCTCAACGAAGGGAAAAAGCTCCTTAGTATCCATCCTATCTGTGCCCCTCATAATCTTGTACACCTCAATCATGTCCCCCCTCAGCCTCCTCTGCTCCAAGGAAAACAAACCCAATCTTCCCAGTCTCTCTTCATAGCTGAAGCGCTCCAGCCCTGGTAACATCCTGGTGAATCTCCTCTGCACCCTCTCCAAAGCGATCACATCCTTCCTGTAGTGTGGCGACCAGAACTGCACACAGTACTCCAGCTGTGGCCTAACCAGTGTTTTATACAGCTCCATCATAACCTCCTTGCTCTTATATTCTATGCCTCGGCTAATAAAGGCAAGTATCCCATATGCCTTCTTTACCACCTTATCTACCTGTTCCGCCGCCTTCAGGGATCTGTGAACTTGCACACCAAGATCCCTCTGACCCTCTGTCTTGCCTAGGGTCCTCCCATTCATTGTGTATTCCCTTGCCTTGTTAGTCCCTCCAAAGTGCATCACCTCGCACTTTTCCGGGTTAAATTCCATTTGCCACTGTTCCGCCCATCTGACCAACCCATCTATATCGTCCTGCAGACTGAGGCTATCCTCCTCGCTATTTACCACCCTACCAATCTTTGTATCATCAGCGAACTTACTGATCATACCTTTTACATTCATATCCAAGTCATTAATGTAGACCACAAACAGCAAGGGACCCAGCACCGATCCCTGTGGTACCCCAACTGGCCACAGGCTTCCAGTCACAAAAACAACCTTCGACCATCACCCTCACCCTTTGTACGTGTATTCTCTCCAATAGTGCAGGGTGGAGGGGGCGAGTGGGGTTGGAAGAGCTTCCCCAGAGGGCTGGGGCTGTATTTCACAGAGAAGAGATCTGGGAGTTCCACTCGGAGACCAGAAATGTCGTCAGAAGACGGACTAAAGGTGGAGCCATCAAAGGACGAGCTGGCAGCCGTTGATTGGGTTCATCGGAGACAGAGTTAACAGTGGCGGCTTTTGGTTGTAGCGTAAATGCCAGGACCCGCCCACCAGGGATTACCCTGCCAAGGCCAGGGTGGGGGGGGGTCACTTGATTTAAATAATGGCGGCGGGCGCCAATGCCGTGTGGGAGAAGCCAAGAATTGCCTCCCACCACTCCACCCCCAGCAAAAAATGAGGCTTACGTTGTGTCCGTCAGCCCCCTTTTAAAGGGGGGAAGGAATGAAATGTATATTTTTTTTAATCCTCAGAGGTTCGGGTCAGAACTCAGGACCTGGAGCCCAGGTGGGCCCACGGTCACTGTGGGCCCAGTCAGTCTGTCTGCCTCCCCCCCCACCACCCGCCCACCGATACTCCACCAGGGCAGTGAGGAGGAAACTCCCGGCCAGCCGACCCCCTCTTACACCGGTGGGGCGGCCAGGAGTAGAAGTGTCTGAATTTCCGGTCCAGCCGTTTGTGCGCAGGAAGGACCGGGGCTAAAAGGGTTAAATTACGAGGACAGGTTGCACAGACTAGTCTTGTATTCCCTCGAGAATAGAAGATTAAGGGGTGATCTAATTAAGATGATTAAAGGATTTGATAGGGCAGGTAGAGAGATAATGCTTAACCTTAAAATTAGAGCTGGCCGTTCAGGGGTGATGTCAGGAGGCACTTCTTCACACAAAGGGGAGTGGAAATCTGGAACTCTCTCCCCCAAAAGCTGTTGAGGCTGGGGGTCAATTGAAAATTTCAAAACTGAGATTAATAAATTTTTGTTGGGTAAGGATATTAAGGGTTACGGAACCAAGACGGGTAGATGGAGTTAAGATACAGATCAGCCATGATCTAATTGAATGGTGGAACAGGCTCGAGGGGCTGAATGGCCTACTCTTGTTCCTATGGAATTTTGAGTCCCTTTGTCTTTGCAGAATTGCCACAGCAAAGGGTGTGGTGGACATGAATTGCTGATTCAACGGTTGTTTGAATTATACCAGGGTCTCTGATGGTGGGACTCACTCTTTAAGAAGAACGCAGGCCTGACCTTGAAGTACTGTATTAGTTTAGTGCGTCAGCTGTGGCTCAGTGGGTAGCACGCTGACCGATCAGTCAAATAGACCCCATGAATATGGGTTCGAGTCCCACTCCAGAGACTTGAGCCCGTAATCCAGACTGACACTCCCGGCGCAGTACCGAGGGAATGCCACACTGTTGGAGGTGCTGCCTTTCGGATGAGACTTTAAACCCAGGCCTCGTCTGCCTTCTCAGGTGGACATAAAAAGATCCCATGGTGTTGTTTAGGAGAAGAGCAGGGGTGTTCTGACCAATATTTATCCCTCAACCAACACCACTAAAAAACAGATTATTTGGTCAAATTGACTGCTACGTTTCCTACATTACAACAGTGACTACACTTCAAAAGTACTTCATTGTCTGTAAAGCACTGTGGGATGTCCTGAGGTTGTGAAAGGTGATATATAAATGCAAGTCAGTCCTCTTTTTAGTGATGGTTAAATGGTAATTAAAGTACTGCCCACTGTCACCACCAGGGGGCAGCAAATGACAACACTCTTATTCGCATCAACTACGACGGCCCCTTTAACCCGGATAAAGACGACCCAAAGGCACTTCACAAAACCGTAATCAGACAGACATGGAGAAGGCAAAAGAGGACACATTTGGAGGGAATGACCGAAAGCTGGGTTTCACGGAGGGTCTTCACCCACCCCCCCGCCCCCAAAACGATGAACCCTCTCTAAGGGAGGAGAAACTCGGGGCTCAAACCCCACCAGGTCACATCTACTCCAGGTCATCGCTGACATCACTCCCCCCCCCCCAACTTTAGGAGCTATTAAGAAAGAAAGAACTTGCATTTATATAGCGCCTTTCACAACCTCAGGACATCCCAAAGCGTTTTACAACCAACTTCTGAAGTGTAGTCATTATTGTAATGTAGGAAACGCGGCAGCCAATTTGCGCACAGCAAGATCCCACGAATGGCAATGACCAAATATTCTTTTTAGTGATGTTAGTTGAGAGATAAATATACCCGGACTTCAAGGGTTAAGTTACGAGGAGAGATTACACAAATTGGGGTTGTATTCTCTGGAGTTTCGACGGTTAAGGGGTGATCTGATCGAAGTTTATAAGATATTAAGGGGAACGGATAGGGTGGATAGAGAGAAACTATTTCCGCTGGTTGGGGATTCTAGGAGTCGGGGGCACAGTCTAAAAATTAGAGCCAGACCTTTCAGGAGCGAGATTAGAAAACATTTCTACACACAAAGGATGGTAGAAGTTTGGAACTCTATTCCGCAAATGGCGATTGATACTAGCTCAATTGCTAAATTTAAATCTGAGATAGATAGCTATTTGGCAACCAAAGGTATTAAGGGATATGGGCCAAAGGCGGGTATATGGAGTTAGATCACAGATCAGCCATGATCTTATCAAATGGCGGGGCAGGCACAAGGGGCTGAATGGCCTACTCCTGTTCCTATGTTCCTTATATTGGCCAAGGCACCAGGGAGAACTCCCCTGCTCTTCTTTGAAATAGTGCCATGGGATCCTTTACATCCACCTCAGAGGGCAGACATAATAGATCCCATAGCACTATTTCAAAGAAGAGTTTAACGTTTCATTCGAAAGACAGCACCTCCAACAGTGTCGCAGGAACATCTTAAAGGAGGAGAGAGAGGCGGAGAGGTTTAGGGAGGGAATTCCAGAGCTTGGGGCCTGGGCAGCTGAAGGCACGGCCGCCAATGGTGGAGCGATGAAAATCAGAGATGGGCAAGAGGCCAGAATTGGAGGACGGCAGAGATCTCGGGGGGGGGTTGTAGGGCCGGAGAGGTTACAGAGATAGGGAGGGGCGAGGCCAAGAGGGATTTGAAAACAAGGATGAGAATTTTAAAATTGAGGCATAACCGGACTGGGAGCCAATGTAGGTCAGAGAGCACAGGGGGTGATGGGTGAACGGGACTAGGTGCGAAAGTGTTCAAAGAAAATGAAAGTAACACAATTTTCTTAATGCCCCAACGATTTTTCCTCCTGGCTTGTCCAGGAAGTTGATGTTTAATTCCTGGACAATCCTGGACGGTTGGCAGCCCTAGCTCGCCCTCCCTGAGCACAGGCAGAGAGTCGGTGGGATCTGTGTCCGGGCTCCTGACCAACGCTGCTCTGGGACAGCCGTTAATTCCGGAGTGTTAACGCCAGCTCACGCCCTGTGGGGGGGGTGGTTTCGCTCGACTCCTCCCCACGGCTGCGGGACTGATGTCAAAGCGGTTGTTTTGAGGAACTGTTTCCAGGTGGAGCTGCTCCGTTAAGGCTCCTTGTGCCCTGGGATCTGCCCTTTGCCCTTTCGCTGCACCGGAGGCAGCGGGGAAACAACTGCGCCCCGCTGAAGGTTTTGCAGCTTGACGTTGAGATTGAAACGTTTAAGTCGCTGGCTGTGGGTCCTCCCCGAAGCTGGGCCAGGGGTCCCACTCGAGGCCTAAGTCGCGGAGGTCTGGGCGAGGCCTAGGATGCCCAGGGAGAATCACCAGCCTCTGCAACTGGCCTGTCAGTTCAGCTAGCCAGAAGATAGAAAAATAAAATGGCGTGCAACGCCCAGCACTGCCAGTGATTGCCTTTTACATTTGCCGCGAATACAAGAGACGTGGGGTTGCCAAAAAAATGGCCTCTTCGCTGGGCCTTGTAGACAGAGCGTTGGGATTGGGAGAGAGGAGATAGAATAAATGATACAGGTGGGCGTGTTTAAATCGCTTAACATAATAACCCGTACATCAGCCCTGCTGCATAGTAGATATAGCTCAGGAGGCCATTCGGCCCATCGTGTCTGTGCCGGCTCTTTGAATCTCTCCAATTAGTCCCACTCCCCTGCTCTTTCCCCATAACCCTGCAAATTTTTCCTTCTGATGTATTGATCCAATTCCCTTTTGAAAGTTACTATTGAATCTGCTTCCACCGCCCTTTCAGGAAGTGCATTCCAGATCAGAACAACTCGCTGTTTAAAACACATTCTCCTCATCTCGCCTCTGGCTCTTTTGCCGATCACCTTAAATCTGTGTCCTCTGGATAACGACCCTTCTGCCACTGGATACAGTTTCTCCTTATTTACTCTATCAAAACTGTTCATGATTTTGAACACCTCTATCAAATCTCCCCTTAACCTTCATATAACTGAAATCCCTCATCCCTGATACTATTCCAGTAAATCTCTTCTGCACCCTCTCTAAGGCCTTCACATCCTTCCTAAAGTGCGGTGCCCAGAATTGAACACAATACTCCAGCTGAGGCCTAACCAGTGTTTTATGAAAGTTTAGCATAACTTCCTTGCTTTTGTACCCCATGCCTCTATTAATAAAGCCCAGGATCCCGTATGTTTTTCGAACAGCCTTCTCAACTTGTCCTGCCACCTTCAAAGATTTGAGTATGTGCACCCCCCAGATCTCTCTGTTCCTGCACCCACTTTAAAATTGTACCATTTAGTTTATATTGCCTCTTCCCATTCTTCCTACCTTAATGTATCATTTCACACTTCTCTGCATTAAATTTCATCTGTCATGTGTCTGCCCATTTCACCAGACTGCCTATGCCCTCCTGAAGTCTGTTACTATCCTCCTCATCGTTTACTACATTTCCAAGTTTTGTGTCAACTGCAAACTTTGAAATTTCACCCTCTATACCCAAGTCCAGGTCATTAATATATATCAAAAAGAGCAGCGGTCCTAATACTGACCCCTGGGGAACACCAGTATTGTTCCCTCCAGTCTGAAAAACAACCGTTCACCACCACTCTCTGCGTTCTCTCCACTAGTCAGTTTTGTATCAACGCTGCCTCTGCCCCTTTAATCCCATGGGCTTTAATTTATTATGTGGTACTTCCTGCATGCAAGTGTTCCTTCGTTGGAAGCTGTCTTTCACGAGTGACGCCATCACTTAACAACCTAGCAATAAAACCATTCGCCCAACGCAATCAAGCCCGGGGATAGAATGGCCGCAGTTTACAGTGTTGGGAAATAAGGAAGTGCTCAATCTGAGACTGAGTTCAAGTCAGGGATTAATAGGATAAAAGTCTTACTCCCACCCCCTCCCCATAAGAGTCCTCCCTGACATGAAATAAAAACAGAAAATGCTGGAAATACTCAGGCAGCATCTGTGGGGAAAGAAACAGAGTTAACGTTTCAGGTCGACGGCCCTTCGTCAGAACTGGAAAAAGTTTGGGATTTAACAGGTTTTAAGCAAGTACAGAGCCAGGTTAGGAAGGCGGGGGGCAGGGGGGGAGGAAAGAACAAAAGGGGAGGTCTGTGATAGGGTCTGTGGAGGGCAGGAGGCATTCATTGACAAAATTGGTGCAAGGCCAACTGTGCTAATGGGGCAAGAAAAGGAACAAAAGACGGGTCCAGAGGAGCTGTGAATGGCAACAAAGCTGACAGACGCTGCCTTACTCGCTGAATATTTCCAGCATTTCCTGTTTTTATTTCAGATTTCCAGCACCCGCAGTATTTTGCTTTTGTTTTAATAATCCAGAGAATGAGAGCTCAAGTCCCACCATGGCAGTTTGAGAATTTCGAATTAAAGCTTAAAAATTAAATGTGGAAATAAAAAGCTGACATCAACAAAGCAAAAAGATCGAAGTGAATCTGTCGGATTGTCGGAAAAACCCAACTGTTTTTTTTTGTGGAATCTGCGTCATTCTTTCTCAGACAGGTTTTTCCACCTTGTGACCTTGCTGAACAATCAGTTAGCCATGGAACTTGTACCCGCAGCAACCGAAACCCAATAATATCAAGTAGCGTCTCTACCCTGACCTCTGCCCATAACTGGGAGCGGCAAAATACAGCACCTTGGTCAAAAAAAACAAGAGAGAGGCTAAACGAAACTATTGAGAATTACTTATACGCATTTGCCAGCACAAAAAAAAAATGCCAAAATTACTCGTCGAACATTGGCTCTGGGCTCTGCTGAACCTGCATTTACAGCAATGGGGAGTAAAGCTGTTGCTTTTAAAACCCTCCTCTGATTCAGTTGCAGTGTTGCAAATGCAGTGCTCGGCGTGAAACCGAGCCAGCTGATTAATCTCACTTCAAAAAGACCCTGCATTTACATCCAGTGTCTTTCACCACCTCAGGACGTCCCAAAGTGCTTCATAGCCGATAAAGTACTTTATCGAAGAGCAGTGGCTGTTGTAACACAGGAGACGCAGCAGCCGATTTGCACACGGCCCAATGTACAGGTAGGAGCCAAAGTACACAAAAAAGGAATCAGAAAAGACCAGCCAACCTTTCTCATTGGATACACAGGAACATTGGAACAGGAGGAAGCCATTCAGCCCCTCGATACTGTTCCACCTTGGTCCCGTAACCCAAGGAAGGTGGTGGTTGTTGTCTGAAGCGGGAGTTTCGTAAGGCAGCGTCCTCCGCACAACCATCTTGAGCGACTCCATCAACGACTTTCCCTTCATCATAAACTCAGGAATGGGGCTGTTTGCTGATAATTCAATGGTGCTCAACTCTATTCACAACTCCTCTAATAACAAAGCAGCCTATGCCAGGCTTCAACAGGACAATTTGGACAATGTCCAGGTTTTGGGCTGAATGGCAGGTAAAGTTTACAACAAGCAGGTGCCAGACAATGACCATCTCCAACAAAATAAAGCCTCCCCACCCTTCAATTGCACCACCATTGGCAAGTCCACCACCATCATTTTCATTTTGGAGCTCAACACCGACCAGAAGCTTAACTGGACCAGCCATATCAACAACATGACTACAAGAGCAGGGCAGATGCTGGATACTCTGACCTCCTGACCCCTCCAAGCCTGTCCACCATTTACAAGGCTTATGCCAGAAGTGTGATGGAAGACTCACTCCGGCCCTACAACCCTCCAAGATCTCTGCGCTCCTCCAATTCTGGCCTCTTGCGCAGCCCCGATTTTAATCACCATTGGTGGCCGTGCCTTCAGTAGCCTAGGCCTCAAGCAGTGGAATTCCCTCCCTAAACCTCTCTTCCTCTCCACCTCTCTCTCCTCCTTAAAACTTATTTCTTTGACCAAGCTTTTGGTCACCTGTCCGAATATCTCCTTATGTGGCTCGGTGTCAATTTTTTTTGATAATGTTCCTTTGAAGGGCCTTGGGACGTTTCACTACGTTAAAGGCGCTATATAAATGCAAGTTGTTGTTGTAGCGACAACACTCAAAATTCGACATCATCCAGAACAGAGCAGTTTGCTTTATCGATGTCCCTGCCACTGGCCTCAATATTCACCCTGCACATTCCTGCTGCACAGGAGGGGAGGAATAAGAGTGGCAGGGCTATATTGATAGGGGATTCAATTGTAAGGGGAACAGATAGGCGTTTCTGCGGCCGCAAACGTGACTCCAGGATGGTACGTTGCCTTTGTGGTGCTAGGGTCAAGGATGGCACAGATCTTGGCAAATGGGAAAGATACAAAGATCAACATAGGGTCACAAAACAGATAGTAAGAGCTACAAAAAGAGAGTATGAAAAGAAACTTGCAAGGGATATCAAAACCAATACGAAGAACTTTTATAGTTATATTAGGAAAAAGAGGGTGGTCAGGAGCAGTGTTGGCCCCTTAAAAACTGAAAGTGGGGATATTGTCATTGACAATGGGGAAATGGCGGACATGTTGAACAATTACTTTGCATCAGTATTTACAATAGAAAAAGAGGATAGCATGCCGGATATCCCAACAAAACTAATATTGAATCAGGGACAGGGTCTCGATAAAATTAACATAAGTAAAGCAACAGTAATGAAGAAAATAATAGCACTAAAGAGTGACAAATCCCCAGGACCAGATGGTTTCCATCCCAGGGTTTTAAAGGAAGTAGATGAGCAATTGCAGATGCCCTAACTATAATCTTTCAAAGTTCTCTAGATTCAGGAACTGTCCCTCTAGATTGGAAAATTGCACATGTCACTCTGCTTTTTAAGAAAGGAGAGAGAGGGAAACCAGGGAATTATAAACCAGTTAGCCTAACATCTGTTGTGGGGAAAATGCTGGAGTCTATAATTAAGGATAGGGTGACTGAACACCTCGAGAATTTTCAGTTAATCAGAGAGAGCCAGCATAGATTTGTGAAAGGTAGGTCGTGCATGACAAACCTGATTGAATTTTTTGAAGAGGTGACTAAAGTAGTGGTCAGGGGAATGTCAATGGATGTTATTTAAATGGACTTCCAGAAGGCATTTGATAAGGTCCCACATAAGAGACTGTTAGCTAAGATAGAAGCCCATGGAATCGAGGGAAAAGTACGGACTTGGTTAGGAAGTTGGCTGAGCGAAAGGCGACAGAGAGTAGGGATAATGGGTAGGTACTCACATTGGCAGGATGTGACTAGTGGAGTCCCGCAGGGATCTGTCTTGGGGCCTCAATTATTCACAATATTTATTAACGACTGCGATGAAGGCATAGAAATTCTCATATCTAAGTTTGCCGATGACACAAAGATTGGTGGCATTGTAAGCAGTGTAGATGAAAACATAAAATTATAAAGGGATATTGATAGATTAGGTGAATGGGCAAAACTGTGGCAAATGGAATTCAATGTAGACAAATGTGAGGTCATCCACTTTGGATCAAAAAAGGATAGAACAGGGTACTTTCTAAATGGTAAAAAGTTAAAAACAGTGGATGTCCAAAGGGACTTAGGGGTTCAGGTACATAGATCATTGAAATGTCATGAACAGGTGCAGAAAATACTCAAGAAGGCTAATGGAATGCTGGCCTTTATATCTAGAGGACTAGAGTACAAGGGGGCAGAAGTTATGCTGCAGCTATACAAAACCCTGGTTAGACCGCACCTGGAGTACTGTGAGCAGTTCTGGGCACCGCAGCTTTGGAAGGACATATTGGCCTTGGAGGGAGTACAGAGTAGGTTTACTAGAATGATACCCGGACTTCAAGGGTTAAGTTACGAGGAGAGATTACACAAATTGGGGTTGTATTCGCTGGAGTTTCGAAGGTTAAGGGGTGATCTGATCAAAGTTTATAAGATATTAAGGGGAACAGATAGGGTGGATAGAGAGAAACTATTTCCGCTGGTTGGGGATTCTAGGAGTAGGGGGCACAGTCTAAAAATTAGAGCCAGACCTTTCAGGAGCGAGATTAGAAAACATTTCTACACACAAAGGGTGGTAGAAGTTTGGAAAACTCTTCCATATTTCTAAATTTAAATCTGAGATAGATAGCTTTTTGCAACCAAAGGTATTAAGGGATATGGGCCAAAGGCAGGTGTATGGAGTTAGATCACAGATCAGCCATGATCTTATCAAATGGCAGAGCAGGCACGAGGGGCTGAATGGCCTACTCCTGTTCCTATGTTCCTATCTTCCTATGTCATGGAGCGGCTGCAGGGCATTCTGGAGAGGGAGGGTGAACAGCCAGTAGTCGTGGTCCATATCGGTACCAACGACATAGGTTAAAAAAAAGGGATGAGGTCCTGCAAGGTGAATTTAAGGAGTTAGGAGATAAATTAAAAAGCAGGACCTCAAAGGTAGTGATCTCAGGATTACTACCAGTGCTACGTGCTGGTGAGTCTAGGAACAGGAGAATAGACCGGATGAATGCGTGGCTGCAGGGATGGTGTAGGAGGGAGGGATTTAGATTCCTGGGACATTGGGACCGGTTCTGGGGAAGGTGGGACCTGTACAAGCGGGACGGATTACATCCGAACAGGACCGGGACCAATGTCCTCGCGGGGGTGTTTGCTAGTGCTGTTGGGGAAGGTTTAAACTCAAATGGCAGGGGGATGGGAACCTGAGCAGGGAGACAGAGGAGGGGGAAACAAGGATAGAAACAAAAGACAGAAAGGGAAGAAGCAATAGTGGAAGGCAGAGAAAACAAGTGCAAAATAAAACAAAGTCTAAAGGCATTGTGTCTTAATGCACGGAGCATTCGCAATAAGCTGGATGAATTAACAGCGCAGATAGATATTAACGATTATGATATAGTTGCGATTACGGAGACATGGCTGCAGGGTAACCAAGGATGGGAACTGAACATCCAGGGGTATTCAATATTTAGGAAGGACAGGCAAAAAGGGAAAGGAGGTGGGGCAGCATTGTTAGTAAAGGAGGAAATCAATGCAATAGTGAGGAAGGATACTGGCTCGGAAAATCACGATGTGGAATCTGTATGGGTGGAGCAAAGAAACACCAAGGGGCAGAAAACGTTGGTGGGGGTTGTCTATTGGCCCCCAAACAGTAGTGGAGATGTAGGGGAGGGCATTAAATAGGAAATTAGATACGCATGCAAGAAGGGTACAACTATAATCATGGGTGACTTTAATCTACATATAGATTGGTCAAACCAAATTAGCAATAATACTGTGGGGGAGGAATTCCTGGAGTGTGTACGTGATGGATTTCTAGACCAATATATTGAGGAACCAACGAGAGAACAGGCGATTCTAGACTTGTTGTGCGGGGTCCCTTAGGGAAGAGCGACCATAACTTGATAGAATTCCTCATTAAGATGAAGAGTGAAGTAGTCGAATCTGAAACTATGGTCCTGAATCTAAATAAAGGAAATTACGAAAGTATGAGGTGCGAGTTGCTATGATAGATTGGGGAACTTTACTAAAAGGGATGACGGTGGATAGGCAATGGCTAATATTTAAAGAACGTGTGCAGGAACTACAACAATTATTCATTCCTGTCTGGCGCAAAAATAAAACACGAAAGGTGGCTCAACTGTGGCTTACAAAAGAAATTAGGGATAATATTAGATCCAAAGAGGAGACATAAAATTGCCAGAAAAAGCGGCAAGCCTGAGGATTGGGAGCAGTTCAGAATTCAGCAAAGGAGGACAAACAGATTGATTAAGAGGGGAAAAATAGAGTATGAGAGTAAACTAGCAGGGAACATAAAAACTGACTGTAAAAGCTTCTATAAATATGTCAAGAGAAAAAGATTAGTGAAGACAAATGTAGGTCCCTTACAGTCAGAAATGGGGGAAATTATAATGGGGAACAAAGAAATGGCAGAACAATTAAACACATATTTTGGTTCTGTCTTCACAAAGACTCAAATAACCTCCCAGAAATGTTAGGGAACCAAGGGTCTAGTGAGAGGGAGGAACTGAAGGAAACCAGTATTAGTAAAAAAAAAGTGCTAGGGAAATTAATGGGGCTAAAGGCTGACAAATCCCCAGGGCCTGATAATCTACATCCCAGAGTACTAAAGGAAGTGGCCCTGGAAATAGTGGATGCATTGGTGATCATCTTCCAAAATTCTATAGACTCTGGAACAGTTCCTACAGATTGGAAGGTGGCAAATGTAACCCCACTATTTAAAAAAGGAGGGAGAAAAAACAGGGAATTACAGACCAGTTAGCCTAACAGTAGTGGGGAAAATGCTAGAGTCTATTATAAAAGATGTGGTAACAAAACACTTGGAAGGCATTAACGGAATTGGACAAAGTCAGCATGGGTTTATGAACGGGAAATCATGCTTAACAAATCTACTGGAGTTTTTTGAGGAAGTAACTAGTAGACTAGATAGGGGAGAACCAGTGGATGTGGTGTATTTGGATTTTCAGAAAGCTTTTGATAAGGTCCCACACAAGAGGTTAGTGTGCAAAATTAAAGCACATGGGATTGGGGGAATATACTGGCATGGATTGAGAATTGGTTGACAGACAGGAAACAGAGAGTAGGAATAAACGGGTCTTTTTCTGGGTGGCAGGCAGTGACTAGTGGGGTACCGCAGGGATCAGTGCTTGGGCCCCAGCTATTCACAATATATATCAATGATTTGGATGAGGGAACTAAACGTAATATTTCCAAGTTTGCAGATGACACAAAGCTGGGGTGGAATGTGAGCTGTGAGGAGGATGCAAAGAGGCTCCAATGTGATTTAGACAAGTTGGGAGAGTGGGCAAGAACATGGCAGATGCAGTATAATGTGGATAAATGTGAGGTTATTCACTTTGGTTGTAAAAACAGAAAGGCAGATTATTATCTGAATGGTGATAGATTGGGAAAAGGGGAGGTGCAACGAGACTGGGTGTCCTTGTACACCAGTCGCTGAAAGCGAGCATTCAGGTGCAGCAAGCAGTTAGGAAGGTGAATGGTATGTTGGCCTTCATTGCAAGAGGATTTGAGTACAGGAGCAGGGACGTCTTACTGCAGTTATACAGGGCCTTGGTGAGACCACATCTGGAGTATTGTGTGCAGTTTTGGTCTCCTTATCTGAGGAAGGATGTCCTTGCAACGGAGGGAGTGCAACGAAGGTTTACCAGACTGATTCCTGGGATGGCAGGACTGACGTATGAGGAAAGATTGGGTCGACTAGGCCTATATTCACTCGAGTTTAGAAGAATGAGAGGTGATCTCATCGAAACATATAAAATTCTAATAGGACTAGACAGACTAGATGCAGGGAGGACGTTCCCGATGGCTGGGGAGTCCAGAACCAGGGGTCACAGTCTCAGGATACAGAGTATGCCATTTAGAACAGAGATGAGGAGAAATTTCTTCACTCAGAGGGTGGTGAACCTGTGGAATTCTCTACCACAGAAGGCAGTGGAGGCCAAGTCATTAGATGTATTCAAGAAGGAGACAGATATATTTCTTAATGCTAAAGGAATCAAGGGATAAGGGGAAAAAGCAGGAACAGGGTACTGAGTTAGACGATCAGCCATGATCATTTTGAATGGCGGAGCAGGCCTGAAGGGCCGAATGGCCTACTCTTGCTCCTATTTTCTATGTTTCACTCCTCCAGTCTGACTGCAGTATGTCCTATCTACAGGATGCAATACAGCAAATCACCAAACTTCCATCAACAGCATCTCCCAGCCTTGCAACCTTCACCACCAGGAAGGACTAAATCTGCAATATCACGGGAACATCATCACCTCCAAGGTCCCCTCCAAGTCACATATCATCCTAATTTGGAATATATCGCCACTCATTTCAACATTATTGGGTCAAGATCCTGAAATTTGTGGGAACAGCATCACCACAAGGGCTACAGTGGCTCAAGAAAGGAGCCCGTCATTTTTTTAGGGCTGGAATGGGTAATAAATTTGGCCTTGCCCGCATCAGCCACAGCCCAAAGAACAAATATAAATTAATTTTTAATTCATTCTTGGGATGTGGGCATCGCTGGCAGGGTCGGCATTTATTGCCCACCCCTAGTTGCCCTTGAGAAGGCGGTGGTGAGCCACCTTCTCGAACATTCCAACGCAGGTGGGTTTTAGTTTAAGATCTACGTGTCTCTGCGCATGGGATTTATCTGAGACGATGTTCTCTTTCTCTTTAGGAAAACGGGCATGGGACGGACGATCGATCCCAGGGATATACATCGATGTCCATCGTGTGAGGAAGCAGTGTCTGTCTGGAAGATCACTCACGTCATGAAGGAATGGCCCAAACACTCAGCTCGTAATTTTCAAATCATGCGGAGGAAGTGTCGGAGATAGAAATATTTATCTTTGATAAAAACTAGCCAATCATTTCTGTACAACTATGATGTAGCATGGTAACTCTGTGAAATGTTTAAAAAAAAAGGTAATCAATTATTCTCCTGTAAAGTTGAAGGGACAATAGATGTGGCTCAAAAGAATGAAATGTGTCTATAAGCAACTGATCATTGTGACCATCCCTAATTGCCCTCGAGAAGTTGGTGGTGAGCCGCCTTCTTGAACCGCTGCAGTCCGTGTGGTGAAGGTTCTCCCACAGTGCTGTTAGGAAGGGAGTTCCAGGATTTTGACCCAGCGACGATGAAGGAATGGCCAATAGATGTCTGAATCTACGATCTGATTATACTGCTGGATGATTTCAGGTCAAGTAGGCAATAATGGAACAGTTAGCACTCCCTCCCCTTTATGCTAGGCTCTAAAATTAGAGCAAGGCTGTTCAAGGGCCAGGAAGCACTTCTACACGCAAAGGGTAGTGGAAATCTGGAACTCTCTCCCCCAAAAAGCTGTTGAGGCTGGGGGTCAATTGAAAATGTCAAAACTGAGACTGATCGATTTTTGTTGGGTATTAAGGGTTATGGAACCAAGGCGGGTAGATGGAATTAAGATACAGATCAGCCACGATCTAATTGAATGGTGGAACAGGCTCGAGGGGCTGAAAGGCTTCTTCCAGTTCCTATGCTACACTGAAATGCCAGTGACACTATACGTGTACAAAATCCCTTTCTAGTCTCCTGAAAAAAAAGCAGGAAACAGTCGCCCAGATTTAGGTCGCTCCAGGTCAGGGTGGATTATATTGACCTTTAACCCCTTACAAAGATACCAAGCAGCCAGGGTTTCCAAAGAGTCTCAAAACTTTATTTAAATCTCACATTCATTTTCCACAGAAATAACATTCATTACAGAGAGTACCTCTCCGAAAATAAAAACCGACAAAAAAAAAACACAAATTAGTACAAAGTTTAAACACCAGTACAACAGGAGGAAGGTGGAAACAGAATCAGTGCTTACAATTTGCGTTACAGTCTAGACAGCGGCCTCTACCATGATGGTAGGGTCAGTTTAAAGAAGCTTTTTCTTTATGTCTTTAGAAAACTTTCTCTCCTCAAGGCTCACACTCTTGCATGCAGTACTGTCCACAGGCACTGACCGGCCAAGTAGTCAGCCTGAATGCTTGACAGGAGGTGGTGAGTGTTGGCCTGACTATTCAACCACGGGAAGGCATCACAGCTAAGCCCAATCCCCTCTCCTCACCCAACATCTGTACACACTTTCCAATAGGAGTAAATGACTATCAGGAGCGGGAACTCCTGGCTAATTGACCCTTGCCAACCCCAAAACCCTTAGCCCCAGCCCAGTCTAATGCTGTTCCTTTCGCACCCAGTCCAAATCTGCTATCTCTGCACAAACCAGAGATGGAAATGAGGGACCTTCCTGGCCCATATAGCTCAGCACCAGACGAGCAATGGGACAATCAAACAGCTGAGGGCCAGGGTCTTTGGGAAGACATTGCTTCTTTACTGTTTGTTTAAGGAAGAAAAAAAGAACTATTTCTGAAGGCAGATGAGGGCACAAGGCAGTGAATAGACAAAGGCTACAAGGAATGCATGATTTGAGCTGGAGGGATGGAGAAATTAGTAAATAAGAGTGGAATCCTGGTGGGGTCTGAACATGAGAAATAGGAGCAGGAGTGGGCCATACCGCCCATCGAGCCTGCTCAGTCATTCAATAAGACCATGGCTGAACTGCGACCTCAACTCCACTTTCCCGCCTGATCCCCATTTCCCTTAATTCCCCGAGAGTCCAGAAATCTATCGATCTCAGCCTTCAATATACTCAGCATCCACCGCCCTCCGGGGGAGAGAATTCCAAAGATTCGCAACACTCAGTGAAGAAATTCCTCCTCATCTCAGTCTAAAATGGCCGACCCCTTATCCTGCGACTATGCCCCCTAGTTCTAGACTCTACACCTCTTAGATCAGTGTCAGTATCTGTCCTTGGTCTTTCATGGCTGTTCAGCCTCCCACACAATTAACTTTCATGCCCAACAAAAAATTAACTTCTGTAGGTTCTATCTCTGGTGGACCCAACAGGAGTTAAGCTGCACACATTTCTACATTCTGAGGCAAGGGTTAAAAAAAAAAGTTGTTCAAAAAGGAAGGATTGGATCCTCTAACAGATTCCACTGCCGCAGCAGAGATCTGGTCTTGAACCAAAAATCCAAGTCGGTATTAATCAGTGGGCGTGACAACCATGTGTCAGTAATCCGAAGAAAATACTTCTCCAGACATTGATCTGGAAACATGCAGAGGAGGAAAGGGACAACAGGAACTTCCTTTTTCACTTCGATCAATATTCCCTTCTTTTTGCTGAAATATTTATGTAGCCCATTTCGATTCATCTCTATATTTAAATGTAGTGCTCGGTTTACATGTAGGAGAGATTTTAATCCCAGGTTGGTATCTAGGACCTTCTAACCACAACTGGTCTAAATTCCTCCTTTCTCCCCACCCACCCCCCGCCCACCTCAACCAAAAATAAAAACCACACTCACTATCCTAACTATGCAATCATTGGTTGCCGTCATACATCTTCACCCCCACCCCCCAGAGTAGCGACCAAAGTTTGGTTCCGTTAGGGGCTGACTGCCGTCCAGTACCACATTCATGAGGCCATTCTTCCTAGGTGAGCCCAGACAGCGAGGTTTCAACAGGCCGCTCGACTGCGGCAGGCATCACAGGCCTGAACCTGTCCTCACCAGGTACTCACACGTTTGTGCTCTCCGACAGAGATTGCCGGACAGCGATCAGGACCGAAACCCCAACCTCCAAAGCTGACTGTCCCCCTTAGGCACCGAGGACAATTCCAAACCGCTACTCTTGACGAGGTCGGCAAACTCAAGAGATCGGGGATCGAACCCAGGACCTTCCCGGCCCCTTTAAGCTCAGTGACGCACCACCTGCAGCGCTCTGTAGCCTTTAGAATTCGATTCATAACGTAAATAAAACCAGAATGGCAAAAACAGGCTTCGAGGACCAGAGGACATAGATTTAAGGCGATTGGCAAAAGAACCAAAGGTGACATAAGGAAAACATTTTTTTTTTTAAAAACACAGCGAGTGGTTAGGATCTGGAATGCACTGCCCGAGGGGGTGGTGGAGGCAGATTCAATCATGGCTTTCAAAAGAGAACTGGATAAGTACTTGAAATGAAAAAATTTGCAGGGCTACAGCAATGGGGCGGGGGAGTGGGACCAGCTGGATTGCTCTTACATAGAGCCGGCACGGACTCAATGGGCCGAATGGCCTCCTTCCGTGCTGTAACCTTTCTAAGACTATGCACTAAAAAGAACGTGGGAACTAATCCTTTCCCTGGTCCACAGCGCGACAACAGAAATAGAGGTGTGCCTGAATAGGGGGTCAAAGCACCAAGTCCTGGGCACCGCACTAGTTATTATTCAACTAGAAATCACAAATTCTCTTAGATTCCACACACGTATTATTCTCAACATTGCCCACTTGCTCAGTTACACGCTCCACAACAATCACAAATATTAAATCCTTCATACGAGCCATCCCACATTGAGATATTGCCTTAAAGTAACATTTGAAACAAACGTGGATAAACTTCAAACAAGGCAGAGAACACGACCTACCCGCAAAACTGTTCAACGTTAAAATGAATTTCCAAAACATTTACATAATAAATTTAATGGACACTAATCCTTCAGTTTTATACCGGAAATTCACGATAATGAATGAGGGCAAGAAAACTGACCACTGCCAATACACCATTCGTACCTCCAAGTCTCCCCTAAAAAAATGTCTCCCCTCCTCCTCCAACCCAATAAGAGGGCTCAATGTTGGAGCATTAATATCAATGGAACTGAATTTTCCAGCAAGCCACCAAAGAATTTCAATGTTCGCAGAGAGCAGCACTGTGTCAGTTAATAATCACCTGCTCTTCAGCCAATGACATAGAATGACTCAAGTTATTCCCTCTCCCCAACCCCACTTTTCTCCTCTTCCGAAAACACCCAGCCACAATGGGGGACAGTTCCCCGGATATCTGATCAACTCCCCCCACCACACACACACTCCTCCCCCCACCCCACCCTCGCTAGCCCAGGGTTATCAAGGCCACCAATCGCAGCAACCCAACTTCTAATTCGACACCAGCCAGGAATTGAGCTTGGGGCCCGTTGTGTCTCGATACTAGACTCAGCATCTCACCCAGTGAACCAGAGTGGAACCTGGTTACCATTGGGTTAATAAACGTCTCTATACCACGAGCCCTCAACCTTCAGGGTCACTTTACCTTGACAAGTTTTCACTACACAAAATATCGAACAAAAATAATAACACAGGATGCAAAACTTCAAATTTAACATAATTATATATTTTTTTAAAAAATAAAAGGATGCGAGAAACTCTCTCCTGTTGCAGCACTGAACAGCACCTTCACAAATCCCAAGCGTTATTTTTATTTTCTAACTGAAAAAAGTCACCCAATGCTCCGCCGACTTTAACGAGCCATACCAACAGATTAAGCGAGACTAAGAGTGACCTCCAGCACAACCATAGGCTTTTTGAGGAACTTTAAGTGTGAAGACAGCGTTTGAAATGTCACTTTCTAGAGGGTCGACGTTAAGGTTGCGTTCACGGTACTAAAGGGAGTGGGCTGGAGCAACAACTAGTGGAAGCATTACGGCTTTAATTTTTTTAATAAAAAAGTTTGCCCCTCCTGAATGCTGAGATATGAACCCATCCACCCATCTGATTCCTTGCTAACCGGCCAAACTTCTAGACAGCATCTGCAAGCTATTTGGCCACTGGAACATAGGAACGGGAGTAGGCCATTCAGCCCCTCGAGCCTGTTCTGCCATTCAATTAGATCGTGGCTGATCTGTATCCTAACTCCATTCACCCGCCTTGGCTCCCATATCCCTTAATACCCTTGTCTTGTAAAAATCTATCAATCTCAGATTTTAAAATGCTTTTTTTGCGGGAGAGTCCCACACTTCTACCACCTTTTGTGTGAAGAAGTGTTTCCTAACTTCTCTCCTGAATGGCCTGGCTCTGATTTTAAGGTTATGTCCCCTTGACCTAAACCCCCCACCACCAGCGGTGTCACCACCAAACCTGAGGTCACCCAACACCCAAGGTATTGGCTGGATAGTGATCAAGAGTGGGAACTCCAGGTGCTTCACCCCACTCCTCACCACTTGTTAATTGTATCCATTTGATTTATATCAATTAGTGTTAATTGTATTCATGTGATTTATATCAATTAGTGTTAATTGTATTCATGTGATTTATATCAATTAGTGTTAATTGTATTCATGTGATTTATATCAATTAGTGTTAATTGTATTCCGGTGGCGTGCATCAATTGAGAACTCTCGTATCCATTTATGAAGAGGGTGTGGATTGAGTGTAATGTGGAGGTCTGTGAATAAAGGCTTGGAAGCAAATGAAGACTAAGCTCTAGTCGTCTATACTTCACCACCTGGCGATCCAATTTATAACACCACTCCTCTTCCCTAGCTCCCCATTACTGTCCCGGCTGAGATCCATCTTTCTCAGCTCAGACCAGGGGAACGAACAAAGGATTTTCTAGTATGTATGAGTTAGTGCTACACTGTGCAATGTCTTTACCAACTAGGCCATAAGGGAAACATGGCTCGAGGTTTCTAAAAAATATATAAAACAAAACCACACACACACACACACACACACACACACACACACACAAAAAAAAACTTTCCAAATACACAAAACATGAAAATGCTCATTAATTTCAGATAAAATTCAACAGGGACACTTTCTAAAACGTGGGCACAGTATAAAATGCAAGTCTGAAGAGATCTATTTTGATGGATTTTCAAATAGAAATATTCCTCACAATTTACGTAGTGTATTAAAGGCAAGGGACACAATGGTTTTTTTGGTTGCACGTTATACAATGGAACCATCCCGGTGCTGTGCTGGAATCATAACGGGAACGGCCCCCATCCGGTTCAGACTAGGAGCGGCTACCTTGTATGAAGGAGTGAGGTTCGGGCTGTGAGCGGGCGGGCGCTCCAGGTCTTCCGTGGCCAGTCGATCGTAATTGGACTTGTACGGCTCCATGTTCGAGGGAGACATGGAGCCCAGCGAGGAACGCTGGGAATCCACGGTGTAGCTTCGGGCGGAGGAAACTCGGCTTTTCGGCGGGGGGACGTCCTCTCTGTTAAAACAGGGAGAGAGAAAAAAAAAAATGGTTTTTCTTTTAAAATGTAATGTGATGGGTCAGAATCTAGAGCACTCATAGCCTCTGCGCGGAGAATTTAGTACAAGCAGTTGTTCGATATGGCCAGGTGACCGGCCGATATAGAGACTCAGAGTACAAAAGCAAGGAAGGAAGTGAGAGTAAACCGTAATAAATTGGTAGTCATGATGTGGAGATGCCGGTGATGGACTGGGGTTGACAATTGTAAACAATTTTACAACACCAAGTTATAGTCCAACAATTTTTATTTGAAATCTACAAATAGATTTCAAATAAAAATTGTTGGACTATAACTTGGTGTTGTAAAATTGTTTACAGTAATAAATTGGCACAAGCTCAATGGGCCAAATGGCCTCTTTCTTTGCTGTATCCTACTACGATACTAAAACACTGGTTAGGCCTCAGCTGGAGTACTGCATCCAATACCGGGCACCACACTTTAGGAAGGACCTCAAGGCCTTAGAGAGGGTAGAGAGGAGATTTAGTACAATGGTGCCAGAGATGAGGTACTTCAGTTATGTGGAGAGACTGGAGAAGCTGGAGTTGTTCTCCTTAGAGCAGAGAAGGTTAAGGGGAGATTTAACAGAAAGAGGTGATCAAAATTATGAGGGGTTTTGATAGAGCGAATAGGGGGACACTGTTTCCACTGGCAGGAGGGACGGTAACCAGAGGACACAGATTTATAATAATTGTCAAAAAAGCCAGGGGGGAGATGAGGAATTTTTTTTAAAAACTCAGCGAGTTGTAATGATCTGTAATGCGCTGCCTGAAAGGGTGGTGGAAGCATATTCAAAAACAACTTTCAAAAGGGAATTGGATTTCTTAAGTAACTCAAAATGTTTTTAAAAGATTTGCAGGACTATGGGGAAAGAGCAGGGGAGCGGGACTAATTGGATAGCTCTTTCACAGAATGGCCTCCTTCTGCGCTGTATGATTCTATCTGCAAAACCATGATGGCACTTTTTTAAAAATATGCATGTGTATAAATGCTGTACAGTCCCCACAGCTTATAGTTGGTGTTAACGCGATTTGCCTGCTATAAGGAATGGACGGTAAAACCAAAGAGGTAGGTAACCAACATATTTTTAAAAAACAAGAAATCTCTCTCAGCAACTGGCTCTCTTTATTGTTAGCAGAATTTCATCATTAAAGTAACTGCACTTTAACGAGGTAAGAACAGCTGACTGAAACTTGCTCTAAGACCCAACTTTGGCTGAAATCAGCAGAGCCTTTTAAATAGGTAAGTACAGGGTAAGAACTTATTGAACTGCCTGAAATAGTCAACGCCTTTGTAACTGACTCCTATGGTGATGGCAAATGGATAGCAGCACTTGCCAGATATAGGCGGCTGTCCATAAGCATGAACGGTGTAAGTGGCGGGGGACTGTATTACCTTATTTCATAGGGCTGCTCCTTCTCGTAACTTTTCTTCTTCCTTCTTCGAAGAATGCACCAGATGATGAGAGCTATCAACAGTAAAGCCAGCAGTACTCCAATAATGGCTCCTGCTATCTTACCGGCATTGTTCGATGCTAAAAGAAAACCAAAATAAAACTTGAGGCAGTTCAGTTCTTGCTCAGCGCAGAGGTCAGTAACGTTTGCACAACAGACCCAAATCTTTCACCTTCGATCAAAGTTCTTTCCCTCCCCCACCTTATTTCCTCTCCAATTTGCATTCAACTAGCCCCCTGAAGGTACTAACTGATGTTAGAGTTCCAGAGATGCCAGTCTGGGTCTACCTCCAAATGGCTATTCTTCACACATCAAATGATACAGCACACAAGGAGGCCATTCGAACCATCGTGTCTGTGCCGGCTCTTTCAAAGAGCTATCCAATTAGTCCCACTCCCCTGCCCTTTCCCCATAGCCCTGCAGATTTTTCCCCTTCAAGTAATTTTCCAATTTCCTTTTGAAAGTTATTATTGAATCTGCTTCCACCGCCCTTTCAGGCAGCACATTCAAACTAATCATAACTCGGTGCAGAAAAAAAAATTCTCCTCATCTCCCCCTCTGGTTCTGTTGCCATGGGCTTAAGACAGCGAGCGACAGTGGACATGGGTACAGCAGTTTGTGGGCTAGCACCAGAACAAAAATGTCTGTAAGCTGCAGAGAGTCATAAACACCCAACTGGTTTACTAACGTCCTTCAGGGAAGGCAACCTGCCGTCCTTACCCGGCCTGGTCTACATACAACTCCAGCCCTGCACTTTGTGGTTGACTCTTAGTGCCCTCAGGCCAAGTAGGGATGGATTGTCTTGCCCGCTTCCCAAGAATAAATAAAATCGACACCCAACCACAGCCCAATCCAGTAGTCACCGAACATTCACAAACACATACCTCCAACAAGTCACTAGGAGGGACCCTATCTTATTTCCCCTCGTTGCTGACCTTCCTTTCCCCCCTCCCTCACTGGCCCCCAGTATTTAGCCCATGATGCTAAAGTCAGCAGAAGAACCCCCAACGTCATTCAGTCCAAGACTGGTTAACTCCACACACAGGGACTGAATTAGGGAGATTGGTGATGGTGTAAGTGATGACCATTCAGTACATTTATCCATTGAGCTGTCCAAGTAAGTTTTTAAAAGACACTTTTAAGCTCTCTTTGCAAGGAAACTTAAGACATTGGTATCGTCATTTCTCCTGTTCTGGGAGACCCCTCAGTAAGTAGCTTCCCAGAATGGAACCCCAATTCGAACTCCTGCCAGCTGAGATGCCACTAGGACATGCGGATAGGGTTAGGAGCCACACTGACCAGAGAGGTTCTAGGTTCAATCCCAGGACTATTCTGAGTTAGTTAATCTCACCAGAAGTGCAAGAGGTGCTACAACTGGCTTCATTAGAGAAATTTTTTTAAAAAGAGCCAGGACATTGCCATCGAGCGGTCCTTTACTGAAAAGTGCCTTAATGTTGGGAGCGGATAGTTCAGCTGTGCTGCCTTCCACAGTTGAACAGACAGCAAATATTCAGTCTAGATTTAACACGGGAAGGACGGCTACTTGGGTGTTTTATCAGAGAGGCGTTCTGCTCACATGGACCAGATCACATGATGAACTAGTATCTTCATTAGGGACCGTGCAATGACTAAATGACCAGCAACAAGGCTGTTCACTTCGTACCTTCATCTGTGAGGGGGGTGGCAAGGAGAAAGAACATGAATAAGAAAGAAGAAAAGAACTTGCATTTATATAGCACCTTTCACGTCCTAAGGATGTCCCAAAATGCTTTACAGCCAATGAAGCACTTTTAGAAGTGTAGTTGCAGTTGTGATGTCGGGAAACGCAGCAACCAATTTGCACACAGCAAGCTCCCACAAACCGCAATGAAAAGAAATGACCAGATCATCTGACACAGGTGTTGGTTGAGGGATAAATATTGGCCAGGACACCAGGGAAAACTCCCCTGCTCTTCTTGGAATAATGCCATGGGATCCTTTACGTCCACTTGAGGGGGCAGAGGGGGCCTCGGTTTAACATCTCATCCGAAAGACGGCACCTCCTACAATGCAGCACTCCCTCAGTACTGCACTGAAGTGCCAGCTTAAATTACGTGTTCAAGTCTCTGGAGTGGAGTTTGAACCCACAATCTTCTGAATCAAGAGGAGAGAGAGCGCTACCCACTGAGCCACAGCTGATAAGAGGGGACGAAATAAAAAGACAAAGATAAATTTTTTAAAAATAGGACACACGCGCAGACGTTACTGTGTCGCCACGACAACAGAAAAGGAGCAGTCATGCAACACTTAAAATGTGCTGAACGGAGATCATGGCAACAAAAGCAGGTAGAGGACACAGAATTTGACAGATGCCAAGCAGGGAACTAAGCAGGGATACAGAATATTGAGAATATGCTTTGGGACGCCTTGGGTGTCACAAAAGGCGTTCTATAAATGAAAATTCTTCCTTTCTTCTTCATTTGATTCCAACAAGATGTCACATTCAGACTTCATTCCAACTCCTGCCCTCAAATTATCTTGCCAACTTTAGATACCTGGGAGACTAAACTACATCATTTTTGGATTTTCTTCATTAAATGCATGAAGAGATTTACTGCCCGGAGTAAGAAAAATAAAATTGGTGACATCCAATGAACGGTCCTTCATTCAAATATACAAAACATAAGTGAAGAGACGAGAAGTTTGAAAAGTACTTCTGCAGCGTTTACATTTCTACCATTTACATTCCTACCTCTCTTAACATGAGGGGCTTTAATTTTTGTCCCATAGATATGCCAATGGAGGCAAAGCATAGGTTTCCTACTAGCGACCTACTGGTGACCTACTGGTGTCTGTATGAATCCAGGCATACTTCACACTGCAAGAACAGCATCTCAAAGATTCTGAATACTACATTTTTGGTGTATTTGTTGACATTCTTAATTCTGTTGCTCACCAGGGAACTTTTGGCTGATTTTACGTCTCCCCTGGCTCACAGATGCTAACTACAAAGCACTCTCGCCTCCGGGTCAGAATCATAGTAGGGTTACAGCACGGAAGGAGGCCATTCGGCCCATCGAGTCCATGCTGGCTCTATGCAACAGCAATCCAGCTAGTCCCACTCCTGCGCCCTATCCCTGTGTAGCCGTGCAAATTTTTTCCTTTCAGGTACTTATCCAGTTCCCTTTTGAAAATTACAATTGAATCTGTCTCCACCACCCCCTCGGGCAGTGCATTTCAGATCCTAACCACTCACTGTGTAAAAAAGTATTTCCTCATGTCACTTTTGGTTCTTTTGCCAATCGCCCTAAATCTGTGTCCTCTGGTTCTTCACCCTTCCGCCAATGGGAATAGTTTCTCTCTATCTACTCTGTCTAGACCCTTCATGATTTTGAATACCTCTATCAAATCTCCTCGCAACCGTCTCTGTTCCAAGGAGAACGCCCCCAGCTTCTCCAGTCTATCCACGTAACTAAAGTCCCTCATCCCTGGAATCATTCTCGAAAATCTCTTCTGCACCCTCTCTAAAGCCTTCACATCTTTCCTAAAGTGCGGTACCCAGAACTGGACACAATACTCCAGTTGTGGCCGAACCAGTGTTTTAAAGGTTCATCATGACTTCCATACTTTTGTACTCTATGCCCCAATTTATAAAGCCCAGGATCCTGTATGCTTTTTTAAACTGCTTTCTCAACCTACCCTGCCATCTTCAACGATTTGTGTACATATACCCCCAGATCTCTCTGTTCCTGTACCCCTTTTAGAATTGTGCCCTCTAGTTTATATTACCTCTCCTCGTTCTTCCTACCGAAATGTATCACCTCGCATTTTTCTGCGTTAAATTTCATCTGCCACGTGTCCGCCCATGCCACCAGTCTGTCTATATCCTCTTGAAGTCTATCACGATCCTCCTCACTGTTCACTACCCTTCCAAGTTTTGTGTCATCTGCAAATTTTGAAATTGTGCCCTGTACTCCCAAGTCCAAGTCATTAATATTTATCAAGAAAAGCAGTGGTCCCAGCACCGACCCCTTGGGAACATCACTGTACACCTCCCTCCAGTCCGAAAAACAACCGTTCACCACTACTCCCTGTTTCTTGTCCCATAGCCAATTTTGTATCCATGTTGCTACTGCCTCCTTTATTCCATGGGCTTCAATCTTGATGACAAGCCTATTATGCGGCACTTTATCAAACGCCTTTTGAAAGTCCATATACACGACATCAACTGCATTGCCCTCATCTACCCTTTCTGTTACCTCATCAAAAAACTCTATCAAGTTGGTTAAACACGATTTGCCTTTAACAAATCAGTGCTGACTTTCCCGGATTATCTTTTCTAAAAGTTTCCCCACCACTGAGGCTAAACTGACTGGCCTATAGTTGCTGGGTTTATCCTTGCACCCTTTTTTGAACAGGGGTGTAACATTCGCAATTTTCCAGTCCTCTGGCACCACCCCCGTATCTAAGGATATTTGGAAGATTACGGCCAATACTTCCGCAATTTCCACCCTTACTTCCCTGAGCAACCTAGGATGCATCCCATCCGGACCGGGAGACTTATCTACTTTAAATACTGCTAGCTTTTCCGGTACCTCTATCAATTTTTAGCCCATCCAGTATCTAAACTGCATCTACCTTTACTGAGATTCTGGCAGCATCTTCTTCCTTGGTAAAGACAGATGCAAAGTATTCATTTAGTACCTCGTTCATGTCCTCTGCCACCATGAGTAGATCTTTTTAGTCCCTAATTGGACCCCTCCTCTTACTACCTGTTTGCTGTTTACATGCCTACAGAAGACTTTTGGATTCCCTTTTATGTTGGCCGCCAGTCTATTCTCAAACTCTCTCTTTGCCCCTCTTATTTCCTTTTTCACTTCCCCTCTGAACTTTCTATATTCTGCCTGGTTCTCACTTGTATTATCAACCTGATATCTGTCATACACCCCTTTTCCCCGTTTCTCTCTTTTGTCATCTAGGGAGCTCTGGCTTTAGTTGCCCTACCTTTCTCCCTTGTGGGAATGTAACTAGACTATACCCGAACCATCTCCTCCTTAAAGGCCACCCACTGTTCAATTACAGTTCTGCCTGCCAATCTTTGATTCCAATTTACCCGGGCCAGATCCGTTCTCATCCCACTGAAATTGGCCCTCCTCCAATTGAGTATTTTTATTTTAGAGTGGTCCGTGTCCTTTTCCATGGTTATTCTAAACCTTATGATATTATGATCACTGTTCCCTAAATGTTCCCCCACTGACACTTGCTCCTCTTGACCCACCTCATTCCCCAAAACCAAATCCAGCAATGCCTCCTTCCTCGATGGGCTAGAAATGTACTGGTCATAAGAGATAGGAGCAGGAGTAGGCCATTCGGCCCCTCGAGCCTGCTCCGCCATTTAATGAGATCATGGCTGATCTGATTTTTACCTCAACTCCACTTTCCCGCCCTTTCCCCATATCCTTTGACTCCCTTGCTGATCAAAAATTTGTTTAACTCAGCCTTGAATGTATTCAAAGACTCAAACTCCACAGCTTTTTGGGGTAAAGAATTCCAA
This sequence comes from Heptranchias perlo, assembly GCF_035084215.1. Taxonomy (NCBI): domain Eukaryota; kingdom Metazoa; phylum Chordata; class Chondrichthyes; order Hexanchiformes; family Hexanchidae; genus Heptranchias; species Heptranchias perlo. Next base: position 74,063,374 of record NC_090335.1, read on the forward strand.
AAATTCACGACCCTCTGGGAGAAGAAATTCCTCCTCATTTCCGTCTTAAACGGGCGACCCCTTAGTCTGAGACTATGCCCCCTAGTTTTAGATTCCCCCATGAGGGGTAACATCCTTTCAGCATCTACCCTATCGAGTTCCCTCGGAATCTTGTATGTTTCAATAAGATCTCCTCTCATTCTTCTAAACTCCAATGAGTATAGACCCAACCTGTTCAATCTTTCCTCATAAGACAACCCTTCCATACCTGGAATCAACCTCGTGAACCTTCTCTGAACTGCCTCCAATGCAAGTATGTCCTTCCTTAAATAAGGGCACCAGAACTGTACGCAGTACTCCAGGTGTGGTCTCACCAGCACCCTGTACAGTTGTAGCATGACTTCCCTGCTTTTATACTCCATCCCCCTAGAGATAAAGGCCAATATTCCGTTTACCTTCCGGATTACCTGCTGCACCTGTATGTTGACTTTTTGTGTTTCATGTACGAGGATACCCATATCCCTCTGTACCGCAGCATTTTGTAGTATTTCTCCATTCAAATAATATTTTGCTTTTTTATTTTTCCTCCCAAAGTGGATGATTCACATTTTCCCACATTATATTCCATCTGCCAAATTTTTGCCCATTCGCTTAACCTGTCAATATCCCTTTGCAGACACTTTGTGTCCTCCTCGCAACTTGCTTTTCCACCTATCTTTGTATCATCAGCAAATTTGGCCACAAGACACTCTGTTCCTTCTTCCAAGTCATTGATATATATTGTAAATAGTTGAGGCCTCAAGAAAGTTAGACTCAACACACATCAAAAATTCCCCCCCCCTTTGCCCCTTATATTATTACTATTCCAGTCTGTATTAGGACGTGGAAGGTTGTGGTTTCGAGCCCCGCTCCAGAGACGTGAGCATAAAATATCGGCTGACATTTCTACGTGGTACCGAGGGAGCGCTGCGCTGTCGGAGGTGCCATCTTTCAGATGAGACGTTAAACTGATGCTCCCGCCTGCCCCCTTGGGTGGACGTTGACAATCCCACGTCCACTATTCAAGGAAGAACAGGAGGAGTTCTCCCCAGCGTCCTGGTCAATATTTATCCCTCAATCAACAAATAAAACAGATTATCTGGTCATTATGTCCTTGCTGTTTATGGGATCTTGCTGTGCGCAAATTGGCTGCTGCGTTTCCTACATTACAACAGTGACTACACTTCAAAGCACTTCGGGACAGCCAGAGGTCGTGAAAGGCTCTATATAAATGCAAGTTCTTTCTTTCTAGTTCTCCAAACATCTGCCCAGCTCAAGGTTACAGGACCTCAGTACTGACCAGGGATCAAACCTGGAATTATAAGTCACTGGGAGGAGCTCCGGAAAGGAAAGTTTTAAATATCCCGGAAAATGGAGATTCCTTATGCTGAACCTATTTATTCTTCGCAATTTAAATGCAATAGTGGAAATAACAGTACTTACGATAAGAGACCGAGAATCTGACAACACATTCCGATCGACCAACTCTGTTCTTAGCCACACATTTATACTCGCCGGAGTAATCCTGGGAGGCATTTTTCATTTTCAGAGTTCCTAAGATTATATCTGCACAGAAAAAGAAAAAAAAAAGTTATTTAAAATTGGACAGAACTTAGGTGAAGGGAAAAAGCCTCTAGTACGGGATAGCAAGGTTAGAAAGAGAGACGGCAAGCTCGGTGACATCACGCCTGGGTTTGTGGATTGAAGTCTGTAAAGTGCAAGAGGCAGAGAAAGCTGAGGGAGAAGCAGAGTTAGAGGAGATGGTGCCACGGGTCTCAATTTCAGCAAACAAAAAAAGTATCTAGGATGGAGTATTTGTGATTTAGGAGGGAGAGAAGATCAACACTCAGAATATTAGCGTAGAGAAAACAAAGATGAAAAGGCAGAGGCAGAGGAGGGGGGGACGGGCGCACGGGAGGGGGGGGGGGGGACGGGCGCACAGGAGAGGGGGGGGGGGGGACGGGCGGGCCAAGCAGAAAGCCGGCGAGTCAATATCCAACTGAATCAGCCTTTAGAATTGCTGCTTCTTTCTCTGTACACAACTTATTGCACATATGTCCTGTGTGTACACACATGGGTTTGTGTTAAGTTCACTGTTCTTTCATCTCCGGCACCTGGGTTCGAGTTCGGTCCAGATCACTGGGATGAAACATTTCCCCAATATACAACAGTCCTACATAAAATGCAAACAAAAAAAAGCAGTTGCTGTAAATGTGACGCAAAAACAGAAAAGCTGGAAACACGCAGATCAGTTGGAAACAACTTATGAATTAAACGTTTTAAGTGAGACCATAAAAGGTCATTAAGGGTTGACTTTGCTGTTATGATAGAATCGTTCTCAATCATTATACCCGGCAGGGGCTCAACTGAATAGACAAAGATGCTGCAAGCTTACACACCAAGCAGGAGACTGGTGGTAACTTCGACAAGCAGCGCGGTGAAGCAACCCTCGACACGCAGAGCTGGAAGAGGGATCAGAGGATACTCTGGTTTCTCTCTCTCTCCCCCAGTTGGCACTTTCCCACAACGGAGACCAAGAATCCATACCCACCACCTTAGGTAAAAAGGTCTCACCCGTCACTGCACTACAGAAATCCAGTGAGTTTATTTTTTTTTAAGAAAAGGGATTTACCTGCAGTTGCAGTGGGCGGCAGTGATTTTAAAGATCCCTGTTTGGTCCAAATGTAAGTAATTGGGGGCGTGCCTTCGCTCAAACATTTCAGCGTCGCATCTTTTCCAACTTCGTGGCTTCCATCCACGTAACACGTCGGCGTTGATGGCTTCACTGAGGACGAGGAAAGAACAAAAATGAAACAAAAGCGTTCAAGATTCTTAAGGGAATTGATAAGTTGAACTCCCATAAATGTATGCTTGAGATTACCACAAACTCTAGAACCAGGATCAAGTTTAGAAGGGGAAGGGGCGTGGACAATATAGAGATTTAACAAAGTTTACGCAAAGGATGTTGGCCATGTGACTTTTATAATGACCCTTCCGTTACTTAACCTCATCTCTCTCTGTTGTCCTTACCTCCCTCAGCGTTCCCTTTCTCCTACAATCTTCAGGCTCTTACTACCCAAGGTTGCGGTCACCTCATCACTACCTCTTCCTTTAGCTCTTCTCTCCTATTCTTTCCAACCCTGGCCACGACTTATTAACAACCAGCTCATTTGATGGCCCTCAAAAGACGACTGCCTTACCTAAAACCTCCAGCTTGGTGTCTCCCAACTGCAAGCCAGGGGCCTTCTTCACTTTGCATTGGTACTTTCCGGAATCGCTGGGTCTCAGCCTCGTGATGTTGATTGAAGCGTCACCATTTTTGGGATCTGGTGAACTGAAATGCACCCGTCCTTTCATAGACTCAAGACGTGTATCGTAGATCCGGTCTCCCGAATAATCAATGATCTGTTTTGTTATAAAACACTTTGGTCACCGAGCAGCCCAGGCTAGTCTGAGAGACAAGTTCAGCAAGGCAGAATAGCGCGCGGGGCGGGGTGCAGAGCGTGCGGGACAGCTCGAGAAAGGACGCACGGGAGAGAGCGCGCGAGCAGGAGAAAGAAAGAGAGAGAGAGAGAGAGCGCAAGAAAAGGGGGAAGGAAGCAGGAGCAAGTGCGCAAGAGAGAAGGGGCGGGCGAGCAAGAGGGGAGGAGAAGAGAAAAAGCGCGAGTGAGTACACAAGCAAAAAGTACGCAACAAGCACACGAAAAGAAGCAAAGAGAAAAACAAATCAGACACAATCTTGACATTAGCTAATTCCGAGACTGTAAAGTAAACCCGGGAACTGCTGAGCTGGATGGCAAGTTACACACCATTTTAAAACAACTGACCAATTAACGCACCGCAAATCACCTCTTTTGGCGGGTTAAGTCACAGGTTTAATACTCACAATGATTTGCGAAGCAGTTGGATCAGGGGGAGCACGTGACCACTCGATATCCAGCGGTCCAATATCCGCAGAGTCGAGCCTGAACCTGCACTCCAACATCACACTGTCGTCATCGGCCTTCTCCACCACCGCCGGGTGCGGGAGGATCGTCAATCCCATCGACCAACCTACAAAATAGAAGTCATTGGTTACATCGGCGGTCTGTTGTGTGACAAGAACTCCAGAGATTATCCAGGAGTCGATTCTCTTTTCCCTCCTCAAGTACAGGCAGTAGCTCACTGGCACTTACCCGTTCTACACGTGAGCCCAGAGTATCCATAGGCTCTTTGCCCAAAAGAACACCTCCCCATTCCCCCACCCCCCCGAGCGAGCTTCGGTCCCTCGCCTCCCCCCCCACCCCCCGAGGTTCAGTCCCTCGCCTCCCCACCACCCCCACCCCCGAGCGAGCTTCAGTCCCTCGCCTCCCCCCATTCCCCCCCGAGCGAGGTTCAGTCCCTCGCCTCCCCACCACCCCCACCCCCGAGCGAGCTTCGGGCCCTCGCCTCCCCCCCACCCCCCGAGCTTCGGGCCCTCGCCTCCCCCCCACCCCCCGAGCTTCGGTCCCTCGCCTCCCCCCCACCCCCCGAGCTTCGGTCCCTCGCCTCCCCCCCACCCCCCGAGCTTCGGTCACTCGCCTCCCCACCCCCCCCGCTTCAGTCCCTGGCCTCCCCACCCGCCCCCCCCCCCACCTCCCCACCGCTTCAGTCCCTGGCCTCCCCACCCACCGAGGTTCAGTCCCTCGCCTCCCCCCCACCCCCAGCGAGGTTCAGTCCCTCGCCTCCCCCCCTCCCCCAGCGAGGTTCAGTCCCTCGCCTCTCCCCCCCCCAACCCCGAGCGAGGTTCAGTCCCTCACCTCCCCCCCCCACCCCGAGCGAGGTTCAGTCCCTCGCCTCCCCCAGCGAGGTTCAGTCCCTCACCTCCCCCCCCACCCCGAGCGAGGTTCAGTCCCTCGCATCCCCCCACCAACCCTCCGCGCAAGGTTCAGTCCCTCGCCTGCCCCCCTCCCCCCGAACAAGATTCAGTTCCTCTCCACACACCCCCCCCCCCGCCCCCCGAGGTTCAGTCCCTCCCCCCCCCCTCCCCCAGCGAGGCTCAGTCCCTCTCCTCCCCCCCCAACCCCGAGCGAGGTTCAGTCCCTCGCCTCCCCCCCTCCCCCAGCGAGGTTCAGTCCCTCACCTCCCCCCCACACCCCGAGCGAGGTTCAGTCCCTCGCATCCCCCCACCAACCCTCCGCGCGAGGTTCAGTCCCTCGCCTGCCCCCCTCCCCCCGAACAAGATTCAGTTCCTCTCCACACCACCCCCCCCGCCCCCGAGGTTCAGTCCCTTGCCTTCCCCCCCCACACAGAGCGAGGTTCAGTCCCTCGCCTCCCCCCACCAACCCTCCGAGCGAGGTTCAGTCCCTCGCCTCCCCCCACCAACCCTCCGAGCGAGGTTCAGTCGCGCGCCTCCCCCCACCAACCCTCCGAGCGAGGTTCAGTCCCTCGCCTCCCCACACCAACCCTCCGAGCGAGGTTCAGTTCCTCGCCTCCCCCCACCAACCCTCCGCACGAGGTTCAGTCCCTCGCCTGCCCCCCTCCCCCCTCCCCAAGTGAGGTTCCGTCCTCAGCGGAAATCCACATATGTACACTTGCCATTGGGGGGTGGAATAGTTTGAGGGGGGAGGGGGGTGTCACTGCATAACGATGAGGAGCCCTAAACCATTCAGTGTACTGTACATCGGCCCATTTACACCTTAATTCAAAGATGCATCGGATCCAAAAAGCACCAGCGGCAAATGTTCGCAAGTTAAAAGGGGGTTAGTCTTATGTAAGTGTTATTGTAAACTTAAGAGTAACAACAGCATCTTGCATTTATATAGGAATGTTATCAAAAAAAAAATTGATCCATCCTGTTCTTGTCCCCGCTAACCCATCACCATAAGATAGTAGGCAGGAGAGAAAGAAAGTAAGGGAAGAGAAAATAAGAGAAATCCAATCCCTTGAGGTGCAAGGGCAGTTTACAACATCTAGTGCTCCTCTCTCTAGGTCTGCCCAATGGCCCTCCCTCGGAAAACAGCTCTCGTTCCAACCTGGTATGTAACAGATTATTTCAAAGCACAAAAATGTGCAGGTATGCAACTTGGAACAGAGTGAGAGCAAATGTTGGCACCATATTTGGGAAACGAGCAACAAAAAAGGAAATCCTTATGTGTTTTTGAACGAACCGTACTGTTTTCAGCTGCAAACCTCAGCAGTTTACAAAAAAAAGAGATTTGAGGTGAGGGGGAAAAGAGAAAGGCCAACGACAGATCCAACATACAAAACAATTATTAGCGGATTTTAAAAAAGGAGCAGAGATACAATTGAAGGGTGCAAATAAATTCCCACCGTTCGAGTGCGTAATTTTGTTACAGAAATGTCTTGCATTGCTTGTGCAAATTAAAGATAGAATTACATAGAATTTACAGTACAGATACAGGCCATTCCGCCAAACAGGTCTCAACCAGCGTTTATGCTCCACACGAGCCTCCTCCCACCTTCATCTCACCCTATCAACATATCCTTCTATTCCTTCCTTCCTCCCTCGTGTACTTATCCAGCTTCCATTTATATAGCGCCTTACACGACCTCAGGACGTCCCAAGGCGCTTTACAGAAGTACTTCCGAAGAGTAGTCACTGTTGTAATGTCGAAAACGCGGCGGCCAATTTGCGCACAGCAAGGTCCCATCAAGCAGCGACGAGATAGTGACAGCTCCCCCGGGGCGAGGGTCTCACACAGCTGACCGCAAACCGGACGTAAACCCGCTACGGACGGGCGGGCCAGAAGACCCGTTAATGCCAGGTTTCCCTCGGAGTCAGCCGTAGTGAATCCTGGCAAGTTTACTTTCAGGTTCCGGGGGCTGAGCGTGACCCCGCACCTCAAAAAGCCGACGCCAACAACGCACAAAAAGTAGCTAGCTAACCTTACATTTTCCCACTTTTTAAAAAATAAGAAGTCAGCCTCCGAGGGACTATCACTTCAAAAGGAGCAGAGGGGAGCTGCCAACTACCTCCTTGCAATGTTTTTGCCCATATAAAGCATTCCAGCCCAATCTACCGTGCGCTCTTCTTACAGCCTGATCCAGATTGCTTTAACGTCAGGAACACGTCAAAATTTGTAGCAGGAGGAAAAAAAAAACAGAAAAAGTAACCAAGAATCAACAAACTCTGGAAAATGTCAGGACCCAGTTAAGTGGACTTGGAGGTGAGCCAAAATATGAAGTTGTCAGGATTACTATGGGGAATGGGTGAAGTTTGATTCAGACTAATCCAACAAGGCTTCAAATACCAAGGAGCACAAGGTTTTTTTTAAAAAAAATAGGAATTTAGGCAGACTTTTAAAAAAAAACACATGTGGAATAAGTTACCGGGAAAGATCAGTAGGAATGTTATCAACAGGCAATTAGATGAGTTCCTGGTGAGAAGAGAGGGAATGAGAGGTATGGGGAGTGTTTTAAAAATTCATTCTCTGGATGAAGGCCTCGATGGCATTTATCGTCCATTCCTAGCGAGAAGATGGTGGTGGGCCGCCTTCTTGAGCCGCTGCAGTCCATGTAACCAAGGCAGCTGTTAGGCAGGGAGTCCCAGGCTTTTGACCCAGCGACAATGTTGGTGTTGGGACAACTCATCTTTTCTTGCATGTTTTAAAAAGGCACTTGCTCGGAATGTGGGAGATCAGCAATCAGCCAGCGCCTTGTGTTTAGCGTGACGACACACTACCCTAACCCAACAACAGAATCAAAAGATCAACCCAGCAACGTAAAGGCAGGAAGCCAGCACATGAACACACTCCCGCAATCCAAACAACAACAACAAAAACTTGTATTGATATAGCGCTTTCAATGTAGTAAAACGTCCCAAGGCGCTTCACAGGAGCGATTATCAAACAAAATTTGACACCGAGCCACATAAGGAGATGTTAAGACAGGTGACCAAAAACTTGGTCAAAGAGGTAGGTTTTAAAGAGTCTCTTAAAAGGAGAGGTAGAGAGGCGGAGAGGTTTAGGGAGGGAATTCCAGAGCTTGCGGCCTAGGCACGACCGCCAATGGTGCAGCGAAGGAAATCGGGGATGCGCAAGTGTCCAGAATTGGAGGAACGCAGAGATCTCGGAGGGTTGTAGGGCTGGAGGAGGTTACAGAGATAGGGGAGGGGTGAGGCCATGGAGGAATTTGTAAAAAAAAACAAGGATGAGAATTTTAAAATCGTAGCATATAAATATAAAATAAATTTTAAACTAAGCACGTGCTAGTGAAGCACCTTTAGAGAGGAACATCAGAGGGGGAAATAAAAACACAATGCTCGAAAACAATACCAGGCTTTTAAAGTTAAACAGAAAACACAGAGAGGATCAGGAGTGCCGATAAGAAAAGACGGGTCCATGTTGTGGGCGGGGGCCCTCCATAAAGGACCATTTGTTCTAACAAAGGTCGCCATCTCCACCCAGAACAACCTTTCTCTTCAGACATTGCTGGACAATGCAAAGGGCCTGAATATTAGTTGGAATAGTCAGCGATTCTAATGATCTCATTATTGGAATTGTCTCATAGCTGCAAAATCATAGAATCATAGAAAATTTACAGCACAGAAGGAGGCCATTCGGCCCATCTTGTCCGTGCCGGCCGAAAATGAGCCACCCAGCCTAATCCCACTTTCCAGCACTTGGTCCGTAGCCCTGCAGGTTACGGCACTTCAGGTGCACATCCAGGTACTTTTTACAATGAGTTGAGGGTTTCTGCCTCTACCACCCTTTCAGGCAGTGAGTTCCAGACCCCCACGACTCCATGGGTGAAAAAAATTTTCCTCAGCTCCCCTCTAATCCTTCTACCAATCACTTTAAATCTATGCCCCCTGGTTATTGACCTCTCTGCTAAGGGAAATAGGTCCTTCCTATCCATTCTATCCAGGCCCCTCATAACTTTATACACCTCAATTAAATCTCCCCTCAGCCTCCTCTGTTCCAAAGAAAACAACTCCAGCCTATCCAATCTTTCCTCATAGCTAAAATTCTCCAGTCCTGGCAACATCCTCGTAAATCTCCTCTGCACCCTCTCTAGTGTAATCACATCCTTCCTGTAATGTGGTGACCAGAACTGTACACAGTACTCAAGCTGTGGCCTAACCAATGTTTTATACAGTTCCAGCATAACCTCCCTGCTCTTATATTCTATGCCTCGGCTAATAACGGAAAGTATCCCGTATGCCTTTTTAATCACCTTATCTACTTGTCCTGCTACCTTCAGGGATCTGTGGACATGCACTCCAAGGTCCCTCACTTCCTCTACACCTCTCAGCATCCTCCCATTTATTGTGTATTCCCTTGCCTTGTTTGCCCTCCCCAAATGCATTACCTCACACTTCTCCGGATTCAATTCCATTTGCCACTTTTCTGCCCACCTGACCAGTCCACTGATATCTTCCTGCAGTCTACAGCTTTCTTCCTCACTATCAACCATACGGCCAATTTTTTTATCATCTGCAAACTTCTTAATCATGCCCCCTACACTTAAGTCCAAATCATTAATATATAACCACAAAAAGCAAGGGACCGAGTACTGAGCCCTGCGGAACCCCACTGGAAACAGCCTTCCAGTCACAAAATCACCCATCGACCATTACCCTTTGCTTCCTGCCACTGAGCCAAAAGGACAAAAGCATCTATATCTGTAGACCAACTCAGGACATCCCAAAAGTGCGGCACAGCCAACAGATTCCTTTTGAAGTGCAGTCATTGTTGTTCAGCAGCCAATCTGAACTCAGCAAGATCCCACAAACAGCAGATATATGACCAGGTACTGCTTTGGTGGCTATGGCTGAGAGAGGATTGTTAGTTAGGACTTGGAGAGCTCCTTGTTCTTCTTCGAATAGAGCCACGAGATCTTTAACGTCCAGGAAACATTTTTTTTTTAAGCAGCGAGTTGTAATGATCTGGAACACACTGCCTGAAAGGGTGGTGGAAGCAGATTCAATAGGAGCTTTCAAAAGAGAATTGGATAAATACTTGAAGGGAAAAAATTTACAGGGATATGGGGAAAGAGCAGGGGAATGGGACTAATTGGATAGCTCTTTCAAAGGGCAGGCAGTGGCACGATGGGCCGAATGGCCTCCTTCTGTGCTGTTACTATGATACATGAATAACTGAGACGAAGAGACCATCCAGCAGAGCGTGAGAGAAATGCAGTCAGGGTCCATATCCACACAAGTCCTTCATTCCTGTCACCACCGCCCTCTCCAAGCCCCAGTAACTCTGTTTCCCAGTGTGGTGGACTTCAAAAATTCTGCCACATAAAATGCACTTCCACATTCCAGTGGGACTTTTCCCTCCACGAGACCCTACTTCACTCTACCACCATTCCTACTTCCAGCTATCCATCCCAAGCAAAAGCAGGGGATGCAGCACCTGCCCATTCACCTCCTCTCACTGTCTAGGCTCCCCAAAAATCCCCTCTGTGGAGGGAAGCAATTTGTGCATACTTCCTCTGATCAAATACAACGTATAGAATCATAGACAATAGGAGCAAGAGTAGGCCATTCGGCCCTGCTCCGCCATTCAAAATGATCATGGCTGATCGTCTAACTCAGTACCCTGTTCCCGCTTTTTCCCCATATCCCTTTAGCATTAAGAAATATATCCATCTCCTTCTTGAATATATTTAATGACTTGGCCTCCACAGCCTTCTGCGGCAGGGAATTCCACAGGTTCACCACCCTCTGAGTATTTACTGCTCACGGTGCAGGCTCCTCTACATTAGGGAAACCAAACGCAGATTAGGTAATTGCTTTGTCGAATGCCTCCATTCTGTCCACAAGTGTGACCCCGAGTTACCTGTGGCTTCCCACTTTGACTACCCACCCCCCCAACCTCTCAGTCACCGGCCTAGAACACTGTTCCAATGAAGCTCCGCACAAACTTTAAGAAAACCTGCTCACCTTTCTCCTCGGCCCCCTAAAACCCCCTGGCACGAACAGCGACTTCAGACTTTAGCTATAAACCCGAACCCCATCTCACCCATTTCCCCAGCTATTTATCCAGCCTTTGTTTATTTAATCTCTTAATGCTTCAGCCCATTGCTTGATAACGATCTGTCATTCCACTCCCGAGCGTGGGTACACGTCCCTTCTCTTTTTCCGGATGCGTTAATCTGCAATACCTGCCCCTCCTCGGTTCTGATGATGGGGTCCATACCTGAAATGTAAACTTGGGACAGTTCTCTGCACAGATGGGGCCTGCTCTGCTCAGAGTGGTCAGATTTCCAGTATTTTGGTTTTTACTTCATAATTTTCATCCTCACTTTAAAATCCCTCCAATATCTCACCCCACCCTATCTTAGTGATCTAACTAACGCCTTAGCTTATATCCCTACACGCAACGGTCACTCGTGGAATCTTACAGCACAGGTGTAAGACATTCAAGCCCATCGTGCCTGTGCCAGCTCTTGGAAAGGGCTATCCAATTAGTCTCACTCCCCCCCTGCTCCTTCCCCGTAGTCCCGCAAATTTTTCCTTTTCAAGTATATATCAGAAAGTTACGATTGAATCTGCTCCCACCACCCTTTCGGGCAGTGCGTTCCAGATCCTCTCCTTGCCCCAATCCACCACCAATTCGGGATGGGCAATAAACGCTGGCCTTGCCAGCGATACCCACATCCCATGAATTAATAAAAAAAAACATTACACCTTTTCATTTGCACATTATGCTCCAGCCCAGTTCCACTCTGCCTTGCCACCACCCCCACTGCTTTCAAAAACTTCCTCTTCAAACATACCTTCCACACCCCCCACCCCCACCCTAACCCTCTCGGAAATGTTTTGTCACACTAACATTAAAAAAAGGCTTGGAGAAAATTTCCTGCATCTGAGCAGCAATGTTGGTATATTAGTTCTAGCTTTTCTCACTCAGACAGACCTACAATGCATTTCAGATTCAGAGATTTTTTTCCCCTCCACGCACGGATAGCAATGAGGAGTGGGATCGTGGACCCTTTTCTTTCTCCCTCCTTAGCCTACGGGTACAGAGTCCTATTGTCTTTCGGATGTGGCGTTAAAACCGAGGCCCCGTCTGCCCTCTCGGGTGGACGTAAAAAGATCCCAAGGCCACTATTCCAAAGTAACGCAGAGGAGTTCTCCTCAGTGTCCTGGGCCAATATTTATCCCTCGGCCAACGTCACTAAAAACAGGTGATCTGGTCATTTATCTCATTGCTGTTGGTGGGACCTTGCTGTGCGCAATTTAGCTGCCGCGTTTCCTACATTACAACAGTGACTACACTTCAAAAAGTACTTCATTGGCTGTAAAGCGATTTGGGATTTCCTGAGGCGCTTTAAAAATGCAAGTTATTTTTTTTTAAGTGCCTTGTATTTCCATTCAGCTCATCAACTGACCCAGCACAGAATACTGATCACAGCTTTGGTACCTGCCTCGTCTGTGTCTGCTCTATATCCACACTAGGGAGTGCCTGTAATAACAGAGCCAGAGGCGAAACAAGTTTTCTGGACTATTTTAAAATGTTTTCCCACTCATTTGCAAACTTAAGTATAGTGTCAGCTCACACTCATTTGTTTGGAGACACAAAGATTAATTAAGCAGTCAACTGCTCCAAACAGAATAACTGAAGATCTTATCAAACTACAATAATAATAAATGGTACTTGTACCTCCCAAGAGGACGGGATTATCAGCAGAATACTGCATGCTTGCTGCAAGACTGTTTGCATTTTTGTGTCAAGATAATGGGAGATGGTGGAGGAGGAGAAAGGGAGAAAGAGATGGAAAGAAAACCATTTTGATACGGGGCTAAGTGAGTCAGCTCCAGACGTGTGTGCACATCACACACTGCTAGTGCCAATCGCAAAGTAAACTTGCCAGATTCGCTACGGGAGGCTCCTGGGAGGACGCGGTTTTAAGAAAAACACACAAGTGTTCCCTGCATTGGCGAATCGGGCAAGATTAGCTCGGAGATGCTCGCAAGACCCACGCACTGGGTTCTGGCGGCACCAGCACATCAAAAGATAGAAAGCAGAGACACTGCACGCACACGAGCAAGCGAAACAGGGAAGGAGGGAGTCCGGCACCTGGAGTTCAGCGCTACCTGCATTCGAATCGTTATTTCCACAAGAAGAGGTTTCCCCATTTCAGTTTTTAAACCACCTCACTTGACCAGCCCATATTCAGGCTGAACTCAAAGCAGCTCAACGTTAGGATTGGACCTTGGCATCGTGCTGTGGTCTGTAAACAGGAGTGGACTGTGCTGGGTAGTGAACTGAGGAGCACCCCTACTCTTCCAGGAGGAAATTCTAGTTAACTCTTTCCCTCTCAAATCCTCCTCCAGTTCCTATAACTCTTGCGCTCCTCCAACTCTGGCCTCTTGTGCATCCGCCCCCCCCCGCCAACTTCCTTCAGCCCACCATTGGCGGCCATGCCTTCAGCCGTCTGGGCCCCGAGCTCTGGAATTCCCTCCCTAAACCCCACCCCGTCTCTACCTCCCTCTTCCTCCTTTAAGATGCGCCTTAAAACCTACTACTTTGACCAACCCCTCCTAATGTGTCCTTCTTTGGCTTGGTGACAATTTTTCTGATTACACTCTTGTGAAGTACCTCGGGACGTTTTATTATGTTAAAAGGCAAGTTGTTGTTGTTTTCGACGACCAGTTCTGATTGTAAGTCCACTCTCCGAGAGAGACAGAATTCTGGTGATTTAAGAATTCTCTGCTTTTATCCTTTAGTAAAAAGGTAGCGTTATAATCCTCCTTGAATTTATGTAGTACCTTTCCCTCAAAACTTATCAGGCATTGAATTGCTTGGTCCCTTTCACAAATGCCACGCCGTTTAAATTTTTTAAAATTTAAACAATGTGCAGAACTGCATAAAGGTCAACATGTGCGGTTTGTTGAAACCTCCCTTTCCTCTTGGAAAAGATTAATTTGAAATACTACTTTACATTAGAAAGCGGGAGTAGGGCAAGGGACATGGGATCAAAGCAGTAAAAGGGATCAGGTATAGAAACTCTTCTATACGCAGAGAATGATTAACACTTGAAACAAACACTTGCATTTATACAGTGCCTTTAATACAGTGAAACATCTCAAAACGCTTCACAGAAGCAAAAGATTGACACCGAGCCAAAGAAGACGACATTACAACAGGTGACCAAAACCTTTCAAAGAGGTAGATTTTAAGGAGCATCTTAAAGGGAGAGCAAGAGGTGGAGAGTTTTAGGGAGGGAATTCCAGAGCGTCGGACCTAGACGGCTGAAGGCACGGCCGGCAATGGTGGGGCAAAAGAAATTGGGGACGGGCAAGAAGCCAGAATTGGAGGAGCGCAGAGATCTCGGAGGGTTGTAGGGCTGGTGGAGGCTAGAGAGATAGGGAGGGGCGAGGCCGTGGATGGATTTGAACATGATGAGGATTTTAAATGTGAGGAACAAACTTCCAGTTAGAGTAGTGGAGGCAAAAACCCTGGAACCGTTTAAGAAACAACTAAATGCGGACTGTACTGACCTCTAATGATGCGGATTCGTGGTTGCTGGGCAACCTGATGCCACACCCAAACGGTCAGTCATGTGTGAAGCTACAAATGTCAACTGGGGTGGGGGGGGGGGGGGGAAGGAACGGGACGGGACGAAGAACACTTAACCCAAACTGACCGCAATCCTCAATCTCTCCGCGCCCCCCCACACCAAAAAATTGGAATTTTTAGGAGAAATGTTATATTTTCCGGCCCATCGAGAACCACTGTTTCAGGCCTTAGTTTGGCCCAGGGAGCTGGTCATCCGGCAGTGGTCGGGCACGTTGCATTGGGGGGGGGGGGGGGGTTGAGGGGAGAGCTGGAAGACCAGAATCGAGGCCAGGAGAAGGCACCACGGCTATTGTTTTTTTTCTGCCTCTCCCAGGGGTTTACATGGCTGCAGGGGGAGGACGCATTTAGCCACGATGCTCAGGCCATCATGGCGTGTGGGGTAGGCTTGATGGACAGGCTGGTCTTTTCCAGCCCGTGAATTTCGTATGTAGTGCCGTGGGAACTCAACCACTACAGGAGTCAAACTGACAGTGCGCCCCCACCAGTGGGGTTATTCCCTACTTCCAGCAGAGCAGTAGCTTGCATGGGGAGGATGGAAAATCCCCCCCCCCCCCCCCAAAAAAAAAAATTACTGTCTCCACAGAGCTGAAAACGGGTAATTTTTTTTTGTTACTCTAAGTAGAATCATACAGCACAGGAGGCCATTTGGCCCATCGTGCCTGTGCCGGCTCTTTTTGAAAGAGCTATCCGATTAGTCCCAGCAGAATAGTGCTAGGGCTGACAGCACACTTGTTCCAACACCTAACGTTGAGTTTAGGTCATGAATCATCTACAATGGTGACAAATAGGCTGCACCGCAGCACTGGGATTCTTTGTATCGGTGCCAACTGCGATAGCTTGCCCAAGTACTAAAACTCTCCCAAGGCTGGGCTTTGTACATACGGCACCGTGTTTGGCAAGGCGATTGTTCGTCAGCCTTTTCAGATCCCCGAAAGGGACTGAAACATGCTCACTGGGAAAATCAGTTGCTTAGATACTGCTCCTCCCCTTCAGTACAGAGCTCGGCTCCTACCAAGAAATCCAAAAAATTAGGGAAGCATTTATTCTGATCGATAAATTTTCTTTAAAAAAAGAAAATTAGTGCCAAAATGGATTAAAACCCAACACAAATTTTCCTTTTACTTTTGATCTGTGATCTTTGGGGAGCGATTGGGGGAGAGGAGGAGAGGTTTCTCTTATATTCCTGGAGCTGTTTTTATGTCCATTGTCCCAAGTTTCTAAACAGAGAAGGGCATGGATGACTCATGTTACTCTCCTGGGCCTGAGACAGAATACATTTGCCTTTCATCAAATACACGTATACAAAAGAGCCCCTTCTTCCTACCCAGGTACTGAACCCTAAGCTAAATCACAAGTCTTCTGTTTCACAGAAGCAGACACTGCTGCATTGTCTGTTCACCTATGGTGGATTAAAAATATTCTCTTCAAAATAAAGGGATCTTTCTTTCAGGGTGAAGTATGCAAGCATTCTTCTCACTTCTGCTTATCTCCCTCTCTTCCTCCAAGTTGCCAAGTTCATGGAAACATAGAAAATAGGAGCAGGAGTAGGCCATTCGGCCCTTCCAGCCTGTTCCGCCATTCAATATGATCATGGCTGATCCTCCACCTCAATACTATATTCCAGCTCTCTCCCCATACCCCTTGATGCCTTTTGTGTCCAGAAATCTATCTAGCTCCTTCTTAAATATATTCAGTGACTTGGCCTCCACAGCCTTCTGTGGTAGAGAATTCCACAGGTTCACCACCCTCTGAGTGAAGAAATTTCTCCTCCCCTCAGTCCTAAAATGTCCTACCCCGTATCCTGAGACTGTGACACCTTGTTCTAGACCCCCCAGCCAGGGGAAACATCCTCCCTGCATCCAGTCTGTCTAGCCCAGTCAGAATTTTATATGTTTCAATGAGATCCCCTCTCATTCTTCTAGACTCGAGTGAATACAGGCCTAGTCAACCCAAATCGCTCCTCATACGACAATCCTGCCATCCCAGGAATCAGTCTAGTGAACCTTCGCTGCACTCCCTCTATGGCAAGTATACCCTTTCTTAGGTAAGGAAACCAAAACTGAACCAATACTCCAAGTGTGGTCTCACCAAGGTCCTGTATAATTGCAGTAAGACATCCTTGCTCCTATACTCAAATCCTCTTGCAATGAAGGCCAACATACCATTTGCCTTCCCAACTGCTTGCTGCACCTGCATGTTTGCTTTCAGTGACTGATGTACAAGGACACCCAGGTGCCTTTGTACATCAACATTTCCCAATCTATCACCATTTAAATAATACTCTGCCTTTATTTGTCCTTCTGAAGTGGATAACTTCACATTTATTCACATTATACTGCATCTGCCATGTATTTGCCCACTCACTCAACTTGTCTAAATCGCCTTGAAGCCTCTTTTCATCCTCCTCACAACTCACGATCCCACCTAGTTTTGTCTCGTCAGCAAACTTGGAAATATTACATTTGGTTCCCTCATCCAAATCATTGATATATATTGTGAATAGCTGGGGCCCAAGCACTGATCCCTGCGGTACCCCACTAGTCACCGCCTGCCACCCCGAAAAAGACCCATTTATTCCTACTCTGTTTCCTGTCAACCAATTTTTAATCCATGCCAGTATATTACCCCCAATCCCATGTGCTTTAATTTTGCACACTAACCTCATATGTGGGACTTTATCAAAGGCCTTCTGAAAATCCAAATAAACCACATCCACTAGTTCTCCTTTATCTATTCTACCAGTTACATCCTCAAAAAACTCCAATAGGTTTGTCAAACACAATTTCCCTTTCATAAATACATTTAAATTTAGATTTATATGAAAAGGGTGAACTAAATCCTTCCCAATATTGCCCCAAACTTCCTATTATCTTTTCAATGGAAAGTCACCTGTGGTATGCAGGTAATCAAGGTTGAACAACCTGTATTTACACAGTGTCTTTAACATAGTAAAGCATCCCAAGGCACTTCACAGAAGCGTTATTAAACAAAAATAGACACCGAGCCAAAGGAGACCAGGAGCATCTTAATGGAGGAGGTAGAGGTGGAATGGTTTAGGAAGGGAATTTGAGAGCTTGGGGCCTGGACAACTGCAAGTATGGCCGCCTATGGTGGAGTGAAGGAAGTCAGGGATACACAAGAGGCCAGAGCTGGAGGAATGCAGAGTTCTCAGAGGGCCATGGGGCTTGAGGACGTTACGGAGATAGGTAGGGCCAAGGCCACGAGGGGTTTGAACACAATGGTGAGAATTTTACATTTGAGACGTTGCCGGACCGGGAGCAGATGTTGGGTGAACGGGACTTGGTGCAAGTTATGATACAGCTGTGTCAATACCCTGAAATTTCCCACTCGTTTACCTTCAGCAATAAGGTCAATGTTTCAGAGGAATATTACCTGATGGCTGTTTACCTGCTCCAGACATTAAAAATGTGAGAACACCTGTAACAAGCTAGATTGTGCAGAGACCAGTGTGGGCGGGCCCAGTGGACTGACTAAATGAGAAAAAGACTTGCAAACTGACTAGAGGTCCATTCAACTCCAATCATTTGAGGGGAGGAGGAAGGGAGAATTGAATTTGCTCTTGTTCTCTCATTCTATCCAGATTCAACCTTTGCTACATCGGTACTCAAAAGTTCACACCCGCCATCGACTAGTTCCGGAAGTACAGTCTGAACAAGAAACGAATTGTAAAGATGCCTTCTGGTAATCTCTACTTTTAAAACAATGAGAAAAGTTCCAACCCAGCCCGGTGCTTCCAAGCACGACGGTAGATGTCATGGGGTGTTCCTCCACATTTCAACTACCTACCTTCCTTTCCCCAAATGCAACCGACCCACGGTAAATTACGAGCTAGTTTTCCCATTGTGCAAGACCGGCAACACTAAGTTGCCAGTATTTGGAACAAGTGGCTCTCAGTGAGTCAGCTGAATGCAATAACTTCCGGGACTAGCTAAATTATGATCGAGGCCGACCGACACTCCAGTGCAGTACTGAGGGAGTATTTTACTGTAGGAGGCGCCTTCTTCCATTTGAGACGTTAAACCGAGGCCCCATCTGCCCTCTCAGGTGGAGGTAAATTATCCTACTGCATTGTTGGAACAAGAGCAGGGATAATATTATCCCACACATATGCAGATCATGAAATAGTGACGTCCTGACATTGAATCAAGAAGTCACTACAGCAAATATGCAATGCCTCAATTTTAAACTTCTCATCCTTGTGCTCAAATCCCTCCATGGCCTCGCCCCTCCCTATCTCTGTAACCTCCTCCGGCCCTACAAACCTCCGAGATCTCCGCGCTCCTCCAATGCTGGCATCTTGCGTGACCCCGATTTTCAGCCGCCTAGGTCCTAAGGTCTCGAATTTCCACCCTAAACCTCTCCACCTCTCTCTCTCTCTCTCCTTTAAGACGCTCCTTAAAACCCTCTTCTTTGACCAAGCCTGTCCTAATATCTCCTTATGTGGCTCGGTGTCAAATTTTATTTGATTGTGCTCCTATGCAGCGCCTTGGGACGTTTTACTACGTTAAAGGCGCTGTATAAATGCAAGTTGTTGTTGATGTCATGGCCTTGTGTCACTACCAATGGCAGTAACCTGTTTACTTGGCCTCAAGACCTGGCTAAAATGGGGTTTTGTGTCTTAAAAGTTGTGGCAATTTTATCTTGATGTTGCCACCAGATGGACAGGCCCATGCTGTAGGAACTGGCATCTGAACATCAATTGATAGAAGCAGCTTTACACTGCATGTCTTCTCCCCTCTTGAAGATCAGGGCTTTTGTTGAGGTACAATTCCAAGGCACCAGCACCAATTCTTCACGTAAAGTTTGTACCTAAATTGGATCCAAGTAAGTTTTTCCTGCCATCTACAGCATTTAAGCACCAGGCATCATATTTACAAATTAACAAAAGGAAACAGGAAATGAATCACAGAATCATACAGCACAGGAGGCCGTTTGGCCCATCGTTTCTCTGCCGGCTCTTTGGAAGAGCTATCCAATTATTCCCACTCCCCTGCTCTTTCCCCGTGCCCTGCATATTTCACCTTTTCAAGAATCACTGGATTGGGGGTAATATTCTGGCATGGGTGGAGGATTGGTTATTTGAGTTGAATATAGTTAAGTGATATAAATCACAATTTTAATGTCATTACTTAGTAATGGAGCAATTGCTCTGCAGCAATTTGCTGACAATGTTTCACTTCCTGAAGCAAATAGAACTCACTATAAATAGTTCTCTTCAGAACCGGAGGAAGACACTTGTCCTTTCACTCTCGGCTGGCTCAGAAAAATATAAGTTCAAAAACACTTGGGATAAATGGTTCATTCTCGGACTGGCAACCAGTAGCCAGTGGTGTTCCGCAGGGGTCGGTGCTGGGTCCCCAACTCTTTACAATCTATATTAACGATTTGGAGGAGGGGACCGAGTGTAACATATCAAAGTTTGCAGATGATACAAAGATGGGAGGGAAAGTGGAGAGTGAGGAGGACATAAAAAACCTACAAGGGGATATAGACAGGCTGGGTGAGTGGGCGGAGATCTGGCAGATGCAATACAATATTGGAAAATGTGAGGTTATGCACTTTGGCAGGAAAAATCAGAGAGCAAGGGGTCCTAGTGCAAGAAAATCAAAAAGTTAGTATGCAGGTGCAGCAGGTGATCAAGAAGGCCAACGGAATGTTGGCTTTTATTGCTAGGGGGATAGAATATAAAAACAGGGAGGTATTGCTGCAGTTATATAAAGGTATTGGTGAGACCGCACCTGGAATACTGCATACAGTTTTGGTGTCCATACTTAAGAAAAGACATACTTGCTCTCGAGGCAGTACAAAGAAGGTTCACTCGGTTCATCCCGGGGATGAGGGGGCGGACATATGAGGAGAGGTTGAGTAGATTGGGACTCTACTCATTGGAGTTCAGAAGAATGAGAGGCGATCTTATTGAAACGTATAAGATTGTGAAGGGGCTTGATCGGGTGGATGCGGTGAGGATGTTCCCAAGGATGGGTGAAACTAGAACTAGGGGGCATAATCTTAGAATAAGGGGCTGCTCTTTCAAAACTGAGATGAGGAGAAACTTCTTCACTCAGAGGGTAGTAGGTCTGTGGAATTTGCTGCCCCAGGAAGCTGTGGAAGCTACATCATTAAATAAATTTAAAACAGAAAAAAACAGTTTCCTAGAAGTAAAGGGAATTAGGGGTTACGGGGAGCGGGCATGAAATTGGACATGAATTTATATTTCAGGTTAGGATCAGATCAGCCATGATCTTATTGAATGGCGGAGCAGGCTCGAGGGGCCGATTGGCCTACTCCTGCTCCTATTTCTTATGTTCTTATCCAATTCCCTTCTGAAAGTTACTGTTGAATCTGCCTCCACCAACATTTCAGGTAGTGCATTCCAGATCGTAGCAAGTTTCGAAAGACTATAACATGGGGGGGGATGGGGGGCGGGCAAATGATCGAGAGCATTTAGGATAAAAAGGACAAGGATCAAAAACATATCAAACTTACCCCACTCTTCCCCCCCACAACCAACTACTCCGAGGTGTCTTCTCCAAGCAATGTTGGCTTGTTTCCACTACAAATCTCTATTTACACAACAGGTATGTGACGTAGTTAAGATTGAAACCACCTCAGGTATAATTTTTCCACTTACCAGGAGGTCATTGGTACAACTAGAAGCCAAACACTGGAAATTTGTGGATTCTCAAAGAGTCCCAGGTTCAATCTCTGGTTTGTGCTGAGTTAATATTTCTCAGCCAGGGTACCAACTGGGGTGGGAGGAAAATCAGCTAAGGTCCCTGGTCCTGATCTTTATCCACTGACCCACTGGTAGAAAGTATGAGTGCGTGAATATATGGGTGGAAACAGGATCCAGCTCAGCTGTGATGCCTGCTACAGTCAAATAGGCTGCCAAATAAACATTCACCCTTCAGGGTCATACATGAATAACTACTATTTGGAGCCATGATGTGGAGATGCCGGTGATGGACTGGGGTTGACAATTGTGAACAATTTTACAACACCAAGTTATAGTCCAACAATTTCATTTGAAATTCACAAGCTTTCGGAGGC
Organism: Heptranchias perlo; assembly: GCF_035084215.1. Classification (NCBI taxonomy): domain Eukaryota; kingdom Metazoa; phylum Chordata; class Chondrichthyes; order Hexanchiformes; family Hexanchidae; genus Heptranchias; species Heptranchias perlo. The sequence continues at coordinate 74,084,976 of NC_090335.1, forward strand.
TTCCTCCTTCCTCAGGTGAATGTTGTGGAAAAAAAATCCACAAATTTTTTTTCCACAACATTCACCTGAGGAAGGAGGAAGCCTCCGAAAGCTTGTGAATTTCAAATAAAATTGTTGGACTATAACTTGGTGTTGTAAAATTGTTTACTATTTGGAGGTCAGTATGGAAGTTCACCTGGTGTCGTGGCCAATATTAGTTCCTAAACCAATGCAACTGAAAGCAGAATAACTGGTCATTCATCTCATTAACATTTGCGGGACCTCGCTGTGCATAAATCTGCTGCCGTGTTTGCGTGCAAAAAGAAGTGATAATACTTCAAAAAGTAATCTCTCGGATGTGAAGCACTTTGGGACTTCCGGAGGATGTGAAAGGCATGATATGAATGTGCCAGCCGTGGCTCAGCGGTAGCACTCTCACCTCTGAGTCAGAAAGTCTTGGGTTCAAGCCTCACTCATGGGAACATAGGACATAGGAACAGGAGTAGGCCATTCAGCCCCTCGTGCCTGCTCCGCCATTTGATAAGATCATGGCTGATCTGTGATCTAACTCCATATACCTGCCTTTGGCCCATATCCCTGAATACCTTTGGTTGCCAAAAAGCTATCTATCTCAGATTTAAATTTAGCAATTGAGCTAGTATCAATTGCCGTTTGCGGAAGAGAGTTCCAAACTTCTACCACCCTTTGTGTGTAGAAATGTTTTCTAATCTCCCTCCTGAAAGGTCTGGCTCTAATTTTTAGACTGTGCCCCCGACTCCTAGAATCCCCAACCAGCGGAAATAGTTTCTCTCTATCCACCCTATCCGTTCCCCTTAATATCTTATAAACTTCGATCAGATCACCCCTTAACCGTTGAAACTCCAGAGAATACAGCCCCAATTTGTGTAATCTCTCCTCGTAACTTAACCCTTGAAGTCCGGGTATCATTCTGGTAAACCTACGCTGCACTCCCTCCAAACCTACGCTCCACTCCCTCCGAAGGTGCGGTGCCCAGAACTGCTCACAGTACTCCAGGTGCGGTCTAACCAGGGTTTTGTATAGCTGCAGCATAACTTCTGCCCCCTTGTACTCCAGTCCTCTAGATATAAAGGCCAACATTCCATTAGTCTTATTGATTATTTTCTGCACCTGTTTATGACACTTCAATGATCGATGTACCTGAACCCCTATGTCCCTTTGGACATCCACTGTTTTTAACTTTTTACCATTTAGAAAGTACCCTGTTCTATCCTTTTTTGATCCAAAGTGGATGACCTCACATTTGTCTACACTGAATTCCATTTGCCACAGTTTTGCCCATTCACCTAATCTATCAATATCGCTTTGTAATTTTATGTTTTCATCTACACTGCTTGCAATGCCACCAATCTTTGTGTCATCGGCAAACTTAGATATGAGACTTTTGATGATTTCATCGCAGTAGTTAATAAATATTTTGAATAACCGAGGCCCCAAGACAGATCCCTGCGGGACTCAACTAGTCACATCCAGCCAATATGAGTACTTACCTATTATCCCTACTCTCTGTCGCCTTTCACTCAGCCAATTTCCTAACCAAGTCCGTACTTTTCCCTCGATTCCATGGACTCCAGAGACTTAAACACACGATCAAGGCAGTACTGAGGGAGTGCAGCACTGTCGGAGGTGCCGTCTTTCAGGTGGGACCTTAAACCTAAGGCTCCGTTGATCCTTTCAGGTGGATGTAAAAAAAAATCCCATGACACGTCATGGGCCAATATTTATCCTTCAACCAACATCACTAAAATGGATTATCTGGTCATTATCACATTGCTACTTGTGGGATCTTGCTACGCACTAATTTTCTACCACATTTTCTACACTTCAAGGAGGATTTCATTTGCTGTAAAGCACTTTGGGACATCCTGAGGACATGAAAGGCGCTATAGAAATTGCCATCCTTGGCTCAGAGGTGTAACACTCACCTCCGAGTCAGAAAGTCAAGGGTTCGATTATAATTGGCAAAGGGCACGATATAAATGCAAGTTCTTTTGTTTCATGCATCATTTTTTCTTTCACTTGAGTAAGATATCCAGGGCAGCTGGAACCATGTCCCAGAGTCAATTAGGAGAGGAGAGAAAATTTTAGCGGGGGTTGGGGGGTAGTGATATAACAGTGACATTAAACTGCAACGGCTGGTTTGTTTTTGTCCTGAGCTTATCAGAAACTATTTCAAGGTTCCGCACCCAGTCACGGTTCCAGAAAGTACTTGCTGTCAGAGGAATGCTGCATCTAGCTGGGGGTCTGACAGGACCCAAGGACAAAAAAAGGATTCTTTGTGCCAGAAAGAAAAAAAAAATCTATGCTAGCGATACAGCCTTGACTTAAAATATAACGTAACATGCTGCCGTCGCTCTGTAACGTGTCCTGTGTCGCTCAACAGAAAACGGGGCAAGTACCCCAAGCACCAATATCCTCTCACGCAGCACGAATGCCATCCTGCAAACCGGGGCCCAAAACCCATGACCGAGGGAGGGAGGGAGGGAGCGAGGAAGGGAGGGAGGGAGGGAGGAAGCAAGCAAGCGAGCGAAAGAGAAAAAGAAAGAAAAAAAGAGACATGCATTTAGATAGCATGACCTCAGGATATCCCGGAACACTTTACAGGCAATGATGTACTTTTGAAGTGTAGTCACTGTTGTAATGCAGGGAATGCAGCAGCCAATTTGTGCTTAATAAGCTTCCACATTCAGCGATGTGATGATGGCCAGCTCATCTGGGTTTTTTTTTAATTAAAAAGTGACGTTGGTTGAGGGATAAATATCGGCCCAGGACACCGGGGGAGAACTCCCCTGCTCTTCTTCGAAATAGTGCCGTAGGATCTTTTACGTCCACCCGAGGGGGCAGACGGGGCCTCGAAAGGAGACACTGCTATTAAAAGACCACTGACCAAAGTGCTTTACAGCAACTAGGGGGAGTGGAACTGGAGAGGAACTTTGACGCGAGCTCTTGGCAAATGCAATTTCTTCAGTGCTTATCCTTGTCGAACTCCTTCACTTGAGGCACTCAGTTGGCACAGGCATCGGTAACTCGTAAACAGCAGATAAGTTTCGCTTGAGAGAGGGAGGTGGTGCCTACAATGCTGTTAATTGGTTAGCAGCATAATTACTACATATTCACAAACAGGAGCAGAGTTTATCACTAAGTGCACTGCAATAGAGAGGCCCCTGCACGCCACGATAAGAGATCTGTTGCGAGGAGATAAAATTACCAGCCTCCTGTCTTGCTTGTCCCTAAAAACTCGTGACTGGATTGATATGCTCATCAGTTTCAATTATGTCACATTTAAAAAAGGTACGGTTTATTACAATAAATAGGGCCTACTAAGTTTTCTCCCTCTCTCTAGCTTCAGTAACTATTATTCTGAAAAGTTTAATTTGTTATCCCGTCCCCAGCCAATCGGTCAGGTTGGAGCAGACTGTTGGCAACCTCGACATCCTAGTCAACCCCGAGCTGGGCTTCTGACCGAATATCCTCTCCATCACAAAGACCGCCTACTTCCACTCCCATATCATCACCAGCCTCAGCCAATCTCTCTCACCTACGCCTTGGTCACCGCTAAACTCGGCTATTCCAGATGCTCTCCTGGCCGGCCTCCCATCCTCTGTAAACTTCAGCACATCGAAGACTCTGCTGCCCGTCTCCTATCCCACTCACCCATCGCCCTGGCCCCACATTAGCTCCTGGTCCTCCTATTTAAAAACATACAAGTCTTCCTTTAACGTCCACACACACACTTTCCTGCAAGGGAGCCACTGGTTAGCAATCAGGAGCAGGAACCCGAGTCAATTTTCACCTTCCTTAACTCAGGGACACCGAGATTAACCGTACCCGTGTTTCCTAGCAAAGCAGGAATCAATGCCATTTCAAGATGGGGCCTGTGGTTTTGAAGAACGGAACGGACTTTTCACTCCAATTTCACACATTGGAGGCCAAGCCTGAAACTCCAATTATCAAACAGGTGACAAGGAAAGATAGCCCAGTTTCGGTACTCAGGCAAGTGAAAGCAAAGACTTGAAGCAGACAGGGCAGAGAGTCCAAAGGTGAAGGATTGTTTAGCTAACAATGCTAATAGTCAAATATTTACAGACTTTAAAAGGCAACGCTCAGGCTCATTGCCCTGCGCCAATAACCAGAACAGAAAGCATTCCCTCTCGCTTACAGCAACCCTTAGCTTTAATATCAGTGACCGAAAACAGTCTTCAAAAATTTCAAACTGGTTTTAAAATCAATTGTACATCCCTAATTAGACCATGAAAAGCCGGTCCTCTTTTAAAAAGTGAATAAAACTTGTGTCTTCATTAAGTTTTTAAAAACGATGAAGGGCTTTGAAAGTCTTTCTTTATTTGACCCCTTTTCTTCTCATTGGGGAGCCAGTGACGGGATCATCAGTTTAAAAAAAAAGTCACTTGAGTGTGAGGAGAGGGGTTAAGAGAAATTTACTTGTGTAAGAGAGTTGCTAAAGCATGGAATGCTCGATCACAGGGAGTAGTCGGGCAGGGGCCATTGCAATTTTTTTTTTAAAAAAAGGAAAAGTTGATAAACAGCAACTTGCATTTATATAGCGCCTTTAACGTAGTAAAAATGTCCCAAGGTGTTTCACTGGAGCTTTATCAGACAAAATTTGAACATTTGAAGCAGAGGAAGATACAGAGCTATGGGGAGAGCATGGGGCTGTGTGATTAGTTTGGGATTGCTCAAAAGAGCGGACACAGACCCAGTGGGCCAAAAGCCTCCGTGTTGTAAGCTTCTAGGTTCGATTTACCCTCACAGGAGGGGTTAACTCTCCAGGTAAAAGCCGTATTCCTCTACAACCCCCATGAAAGTAGTTTGTACTCCGGGTTAGGACATCCTATTCAGGTAGATGTATTTTCTGGAGTGCTAACACCAATGGTTAACAAAAGGTGCTAGGGTTTGAACTGGAGTATTACTCCTTCCTTTGCTGATGGTACACGGGCTATCTAGGGTGAAATGTCATTATTGCCTGTGCATCTCCCACTTCCTTTGCCCCACCAGTGGTGGCTGTGCCTACAGCCGTCTCAGCCCTAAGCTCTGGAATTCCCTCCCTACACCTCTCTCCTCCTTTAAGACTCTGCCTAAAACCTGTCTATTTGATCAAGCATTTGGTCACCTGTCCTAATGTCTCCTCCTTTGGCTCAGTGTCAAATTTTGTACGACAATGCTCCTGTGAAGCGCCTTGGCATCTTTTACTATGTTAAAGGCGATGTATGAATGCAAGTTGTTCTTAAGTTCACATGTGTCCAATTCTGGGCACCACATTTTAGGAAGGATGTCAAGGCCTTAGAGAAGGTGCAGGAGAGACTTACTAGAATGGTACCAGATATGAGGGACTTCAGTTATGTGGAGAGAGTGGAGAAGCTGGGGTTGTTCTCCTTTGAGCAGAAAAGTTTAAGGGGAGATTTGAGAGAAGAATTCAAAATCATGAGCAGTTTAGATAGAGTAAATAAGGAGAAATTGTTTCCAGTGGCAGAAGGGTCGTTAACCAGAGGACACATGTTTAAGGTAATTGGTAAAAGGAACCAGAGTCGACATGAGGAAAAAAACTGTTACGCAGCGAGTTGTTATGATCTGGAACGCACTGCCTGAACGGGTGTTGGAAGCAGATTCAGTAACAACTTTCCAAAGGGAATTGGATAAATAAGTGAAGGGGAAAAATTTGCAGGGCTATGGGGAAAGAGCAGTGGAATGGGACAAATTAGATAGTTCTTTCAAAGAGCTGGCACAGGCACAATGGACTGAATGGCCTCCTTCAGTGTTGTATCATTCTATAATTCAAAGAATGGCCACTTGGGCAAAATACTGGAGAGCTGTTGACACCTGTGTAACTGGGGCTCACCATATTGGTCTTTTCATTTGGATTCCGGTAGCTGACTTTTGGCATTTATGCCTTTAACAGCTGCTTTCTGTAGACCGCTGGTAGACTTGTAGACCTGTAGACCTAGGTAAGACAGGGGCTAAAGGTCTGGCATCAATCTACGGAGAAGACTCACGTAGGGCCTCTCTGAGAGCTGACTCGAGGAGGCTGCAGAGATAGGAAGGGGCGTCTACAAAAAAGGTTTTCAAAATCATGAAGTATCTAGACAGAGCAGATAGAGAGAAACTGTTCCCATTGACGGAAGGGTCAAGAACCAGAGGGCATAGATTTACGGTGATTGGCAAAAGAACCAAAGGTGACACGAAGGAAAACTTTTTTTTTTAAAAACACAGTGAATGGTTAGGATCTGGAATGCACTGCCCGAGGGAGTGGTGCAGATTCAATCATAGAAAGAAAGGTTACAGCATGGAAGGAGGCCATTTGGCCCATCGAGTCCGCCCCAGCTCTATGCAAGAGCGTACAATCATGGCCTTCAAAAGGGAACTGGATAAGTGCTTGAAAGGAAAAAATTTGCAGGGCTACAGGGAAAGGGCAGGGGAGTGGGACTAGCTGGACTGCTCTTGCATAGAGCCGGCAGGGACTAGATGGGCCGAATAGCCTCCTTCCATGTTGTAACCTTTCTATGATTCTAAAATGGATTTAAATAGCAAGAATACCAGGAGTCAGCTCTCGGAATCCACATTAAAAGACCAAAATAAAAGCCCTTCATGAGTGATAATAGCCTTTAGGAAAAGGAGAACCATTTGAGGTCATGGAGAGGAGAAGGAAACAAGGAAGGTGGAAAGAGAGAGAGTCGTTTACATAAAATTCAATACTCGCAAATGTAGTCAAGAATCATTGGACAACTATATGCAAATTGAAGCACTCCTACGTTGTTCAATGGTAGACGTGCAATAATCTTGGCTTCAACCGCACTCCTTCAATACAAAGGCCTCAATATCTGGAGATCCAACAGAGTCATTTTCACAGGTGTCCAGAGCCACCATCGAGTCTCCAGTTAAAAGCGGACCCGCAGAGTTCTCTCCCAGTTAGTGATTGGAATAGGAGTTCCCCGGCCTTCAACAAGCCTCGATTAAGGTAGCTGGAGCAAACCGAGGAGCACAACATCCGGGGGGGGGGGGGTGGTATGTTTCTCAAGTTAAGCACCCAGACGCCCCGGTACTTGCTGACCTACATTGCCTCAAGTTTAAAATTCTTCATCCCTCTGTGGCCTCGCCCCTTCCAGCCCCACAATCCTCCGAGATCTCTGCGTTCCTCAAATTCTGGTCTCTTGTACATCCCCTTCGCCCCACCATTGGCGGCCGTGCCTTCAGCCGCCTAGGCCCCAAAGCTCTGGGATTCCCTCCCTAAACCTCTCCGCCCCTCTACCTCCCTCTCCTCCTTTAAGGCGCTCCTTAAAACCTGCCCGCTTTGGCCAAACTTTTAGTCACCTGTCCTAGTGTCTCCTTATATGGCTCGGTGTCAAATTTTGTTTGGTAACGCTCCTGTGAAGCGCCTTGGGACATTTTACTACGTTAAAAGGCACCAGATAAATGCAAATTGTTGTTGACGTGGATCACTCCCTTCACCCTGGGCCCCCAAATTAAAATACAGTATATGTAAGTTATTACTGGGTAACTGGTGAAATTCTTTGGGGAAAAAGAGCTATGTTTTACGTTCTGAATTAATACCTAATAGGAAAACCGATGCGATCCATCAAAATGACTTGGAATTCCCTAGATACAGTTCAGCAAACAGCTCCGATTAAATAGTGCTGGGCAAACTAGCATTGCATAAAACCAGTTAGAATCTGTTTCTGTGGGTGGATAGGGAGAGGCAGGAATAAGGGCAGGTGAGGGTTTGGTTGTTAAGTACTTTAGGCCTATTGGTGCACCCGTCACACTTCATCATTCTTCAAACCCCCACACACCTCAATAGGCCGAGAATTGAAAAGCAGGGAGAACAGGGAGGGTCTGTTTCTGCAAAGAGTAAATGGCTCGGAAAAGACTGGTATTAATTTCAAATAGTCACCGTGCCCCCTCTCCCGTTTCAGACACGTCTTGGAAACCTCGTTTTAAAGCAGTTAGTCTCCGCTGACTGTCTGCTTCACTGGAGGGTCAGAGTCCCTCGTTCCTGCTCCCGCCCCTCCCCCACCGGGATATGCAGTCTATTCTGCAAACTAACCAGTCAATGGTGCGAATCGAAGGTTTACGGTACACTTAGAAAGGAATTACACTCTTGAACTTGCTCCAGAATCCTAGGTGCAATAAAAAGGGGAGAAGAATTTTTTTGGTGTGAGGGAGGTCCCTTTTCAAACAAATTTTGTTTAATTTCACGTATGTGCAGAAAATACCCCAGTCCCAGGCTACATTTAAGCTGCGTTTACACACACATTAAAACTGTTCCTGTCTAAACAGAGTGCACCGTTCACTTACTCTTGCCATCGAGTCCGTTGCTGGTCACACTGCGATCGACTAACATAATGGGACCTGGTTCTATCCAGTGTTAATATGAAGGAGGGTGAAGAGGAGATGAAGAAAAACCAGCTCCCCACATTTACTTTGTGGAGACAGGCAGCCTTAAGCAGACAGCCAATTCACAGCCTCACATTTTTTGCAGATTTACTCCGAGGAATGCAGCCAAAAGAGACAGGCTGGCTGTTGATAGCACTGTTGTTTGTAAACAATTCTTATATCAGCAGTTCTGAAGCATAAAGAGGACAGGTAATAGAAATTGGTAATGGTGGTAATATGTAGGTTTATGTCTGCAGCACGTACTATCTGCAGTATGCACTGCAGCAACTCGCCAAGGCTTCTTCAACAAGTACCTTCCAAACCACTTAGAAGGACGAGGGCAGCACGGTCGTGGGAACACCATCAGCTCCAAGTCCCACACCATCCCAACTTGGAAATATAATCGCCTGTTTCTTCATCATCGCTGGATCAAAATCCTGGAACTCCCTACCCAACAACGTGGGAGAACCTTCACCACACGGACTGCAGCGGTTCAAGGCAGCAGCGGCTCACCACCACCTTCTCAAGCGCAACCAGGGATGGGCAATAAATGCCGGCCTTGCCAGCGGCGCCCACATCTCGTGAATGAATAACTGTTTTTTTTAAAAACTCTGCAATTAAAATGAAGTACACTGCTCCTTTTTTCCCCCCCTCGCCAATATATTCCCCCCTCAACCCCCCGAAGGCATTGACTGTAAGCTCGGGCACAGCTCTACGCCTTGCAGCTTCCCTCCAGTACCTTGCCAGTTATTCACACCCCAGCTATAATGAGTTGATGATCGCTATCCAATGAGTACAGGTTCATAGCTCCTTGAAAGTGGAGTCAGAGGTGGATAGGGTGGTGAAGGCGGCATTCGGCATGCTTGGTTTCATTGGTCAGAACATTGAATACAGGAGTTGGGATGTCTTGTTGAAGTTGTACAAGACATTAGTAAGGCCACACTTGGAATACTGTGTACAGTTCTGGTCACCCTATTATAGAAAGGATATTATTAAACTAGAAAGAGTGCAGAAAAGATTTACTAGGATGCTACTGGGACTTGATGGTTTGACTTATAGGGAGAGGTTAAATAGACTGGGACTTTTTTCCCTGGAGAGTAGGAGGTTTAGGGGTGATCTTATAGAAGTCTACAAAATAATGAGGGGCATAGATAAGGCAGATAGTCAAAATCTTTTCCCAAAGGTAGGGGAGTCTATAACGAGGGGACATAGAGTTAAGGTGAGAGGGGAGAGATACAAAAGGGTCCAGAGGGGCAATTTTTTCACTCAAAGGGTGGTGAGTATCTGGAACGAGCTGCCAAAGGCAGTAGTAGAGGCGGGTACAATTTTGTCTTTTAAAAAGCATTTGGACAGTTACATGTGTAAGATGGGTATAGAGGGATATGGGCCAAGTGCAGGCAATTGGGACTAGCTTAGTGGTATAAACTGGGCGACATGGACATGTTGGGCCGAAGGGCCTGTTTCCATGTTATAACTTCTATGATTCTATGACTCCCAAACAAGAGCAGGAATCCTACCCTAATCCAGACACCCTAACTCTGTCCTGGGGCTTTACTGTTTGTAGGAGCTCGCTATACGCAAAATGACTGCCGGGTTTCCTACATTACAACAGTGATTACACTTCATTGGCTGTAAAGCACTTTGGGATGTCCTGAGGTGGTGAAAGGCACGATAAAAAAGCAAGCCTTTCTTCCTTCTCTATCGTGCTCTGTACGAATCAGGTCCTCATTGAATATACTGTTGGTGGAATTTACTCAACGTATTGAGAAAGGAGTATCCCAGGATACGGTACAACACTAGCTGTATCCCGTGTAGTTAAATATAAAATGATATCTTTCCTGTGGGGAACATGTAATAGCCTGCACACCCAGGAGTCGCAAACAGAAAATCACACGGAACTGCACAATAAAAAAAAAAGTTTTCAACCCATTCTGGCTTAGTGCATCCAACTTATGTCACCCTCTACCACCCCACCCCCACAATAAACACGCCCCAGATCTTTCTGAACTCTAGAACTTCACATATGCCGAAAAAATATTGACTAGAAGGAACAAATCCTGAAAAGGAGTAAAATTTAGGAAATGCTAGAGCTGAATGTTAAAATAAAGACAGAGGTCAATAAACGGTCCTGTCTGGAGAGGGATTATTGCAAACTGAATAATTCTGAAGAAAACAATTTATAAATCTCCTTACCACAGCCCATTTTACAAATCATTCAAATTGGCTCTCCACCATCCCCCAACCCGTAAATTCATTCCCCTTTACAGAAGGCCCTCATCTTTTTGTCACATTTCAGCCACGTGCCAGTCCCTGGGTGATGTGTAATGCAGAATCCTAAAGGCACAGGGGAACGAAGGATGCACAAGAGGCCCGAGTTGGAGGAATGCAAAGTCCTGGAAGGGCTGGAGGTTACAAAGATAGGGAGGCTGTTATCAAGTACTAACACTAGGGCGTGCAAACTTCAAGTGGGGGAACCTTATATTGGGCCACAGCACTCAGCTTCTAGGGAGGAAGGGAGAAAGAAAAAAAAAAAAACTTCATTTATATAGCGCCTTTCACGACCTCAAGATGTCCCAAAGCTCTTTACAGCCAAGGAAGTACTTTATGAAAGGTGGTCCCTGTTGTAATGTAGAAAACGTGGCAGCCAATTTGCTTACAGCAAGGCCCCACAGCCATGTGATAATGGCCAGATAATCTGTTTCTGGATGTTGGTTGGGGGATAAATATTGGCCAGGACACCGGGGAGAACTCCCCTAGTCTTCTTCGAAATTGTGCCGAAATTTTACGTCCGCCTCAGTTTAACGTCTCATCCAAAAGACGGCACCTCTAACAGTGCAGCACTCCTTCTGTACTGCACTGGAAGTGTCAGCCTGGATTTTGGAAGATTCATCGCTATTCGGTGGAGTCTCTGCTGCAAAGTGCACATGCAAATCTTTGAGGGCACGACCAGGCTGTGACGCCCTCCACAGTCAACCTGCGTACATTCATCGGCCAAGCAGAATGGTCCCTTGGAAGAGGTGTCAAGGTTAATGAGCCCCAGCGAAATTGCAGAGCACCTTCAGAAGAGGCAAGAAGATGGAGCGGCAGGGGGGGGGAGATAGAGAAGGGCAAGGTCCTTTCAGCAAATGCCCACTGGAATTCTGTGCAATGGAGGGGATAATGGGAAGCTATTGAGTTTTACAGAGTGGGAAAGATACAGCAGCAAAACTCTGCCCATTTGAAGTGTACAATTAAATTAGCCGTGCATTCATCTAGAGAGTTGACTGAATGGACAAAGATCAGCAAAAGGATCAAGAGCGAAGGGTGGAACAGAATCAAATAGTTTTTTAAAAAATGACAACATTACAAAATGACTTGACTTCTCACCCTTGTTAAAGCTTCTGAGTGTGCAAGCCAGTGGAATTTTCCACTAATATAATGTCCTTGTTTAATTGTTGCAGGGTGAGTGAGGCACGCAGAGTAGTCGTTGATAATACACTCCCACACTCCCCGTCACACTGGCATCTCAAGTGCTGTGCAGTTGAAGAGATAAATGCAAACCCCAAACATGCTGCGGAATGCACCGGGAATTCTTTTGAGCTGAATCCCTATAGCCAAGCACAGGTTAAAACTTTCGAAAGCAGACGGCAGGTAGTTCCTTCTCTTCACATCATGAAAGATTAGCACTGAAAACTGAGCGCCAGCCAGACCGGGGGCAGAGGGGAGCGAAGGATAAAGGAGAGACTAACAATGACCATGTCGTTAATTAATTCACAAACCAATTACTTACAGATGGCACCGTCTAACGTGGAAAATGGATTCCTGCTCTTTTTAAAAAAAAAACTTAAACCCAGGCGAACCAACCACTCGGGGCAGAATTCTACTATCTTTTAGTACATTTTTCATTTTGTGCTTATTAACACAAGAACAAAAGAAATAGGAGCAGGAGTAGGCCATACGTCCCCACGAGCCTGCTCCGCCATTCAATACGATCATGGCTAATCTTCGACCTCAACTCCATTTTCCTGCCTGATCCCCCGACTATTAAGATGATGAATGTGCTGGATTCAAATTCTGGGTCCCACAGAGTCCAAAACCCACTCTCGTTCTTCCGCTCCTGCCCCTCCCCACCATCAAGCCTGACGTTTGAGCAGTGTGCTTTCTACATTCACTTTTACAGCAATTAATTTTTCACCCATCACAAGATCTCCAAAATAAGCAGGAGAGTCCCAAGGCAGGAGCTTCTGCTGCAGTTTCAGAAGCAAAAGACAGACAGACTTACATTTATGTACTTTTTGAAGTGTAGTCACTGTTGTAATGTAGGAAATGCAGCAGTCAATTTGCGCACAGCAAGGTCCCACAAACAGCAATGCGATAATGACCAGATAATCTGTTTTAGTGATGTTGGTTGAGGGATGAATATTAACCAGAACACCGGGGAGAACTCCCCTGCTCTTCAAAATAATGCCGAGGGATCTTTTACGTCCACCTGAGGCAGCAGACGGGGCCTCGGTTTAACGTCTCATCCAAAAGACGGCACCTCCGACAGTGCAGCACTCCCTCAGTACTACACTGGGAGGGTCAGCCTAGATTTTGTGCTCAAAGTCTCTGGAATGGGGCTAAAACCCTCAACCTTCTGACTCCGAGGTGAGAGTGCTACCCACCGAGCCACAGCTTACACCTAAAGTAGGGCAGTACAGTACAGGGCTAAGGGAAGTGGAGTGGAGATAGAAGAATGAGAGGAAAAAAAAAGGTCAAAGACAAGTCATCATGACTCGGTGACCCTCATTGGAAAGCGTCACGCGTGGAGAGCATGGGGCGCAGTCGGTGATGTCCCACTACAGTTAAATAATCTGAAAATGCTCATTCTTAACACTCACAAAAATAGAGCGGCCATTTTTCCAAGGCAATGGAAGGCTGCATTGGCACACAAACCAAATTTTGAGGGTATTAGGAAAGAGGAGCAAGAAAAAAAAGGGGACTATATATAAAAGGGGAAGCTTTGGAACAACGACCGGGATTCTCGCTAAAGAGAGCGCAGAAAAGTTTCTTTAAACAGAGCTAAACTTGGAACTGTATCAACAACTTGCATTTACATATCACCTAAAACAAACAAGTATTTATATAGTGCCTTTAACACAGTAAAACGTTCCAAGGCGCTTCACAGGAGTGTTATCAAACAAGACGCCTTCAACGTAGAAATACGTTCCAAGGCACTTCACAGAGGTGCAATCAAAGAATTGGAGACTGAGTCAAAGAATGAGATATTAGAAGGTGTCATCAAAAGCTTCTTCAAACAGGTGGGTTTTAAGGAGATCGACAGGCAGATGGATTTAGGGAGGGAATTCCAGCATGTGGAGTCTAGGCAGCAGAAGGCATGGTCTGATGTTTGGGGATGGCCAAGAAACTGAAATCAGAGGAACGGAGATTTGGGGTGGCGGGGGGGATGTTCTAGGGCTGAGGAGGCTCGAGATAGGGAGTGGCGAGGCAATGAAGATATTTAAACACAAGCCTGAACATCATTGCAATGCTGCTGTCTGAGGTGGTGAAGGGTGTTTTATAAATGCAAGTTTTTTCTTGCCTGGTTGAAACACTACCTAGAACATCCACAGAATCAGAGACTGCAATCAGACATTAATTAGCCATATAAGCAGACTCCAATACATTGGAAGTTGGTGTGACTTCAGACAAGTGTTAAAGGAGTACCATAGTTTCAGGAAGGAATCGTGCAAGGTGTTCTACAGTAATGCTCACACATCGGAGACACAAGAACACAAAAAAATGTTCATTCCAGACCATAAATCCTTAGAGAGGATGCAACGAAGGTTCACTAGATTGATTCCTGGGATGAGAGGGTTGTCCTAGGAGGAGAGATTGAGTCGAACAGGCCTATACTCTCTGGAATTTAGAAGAATGAGAGGTGATCTTTATAAAACGCCTTCACCACCTCAGACAGCAGCATTGCAATGATGTTCAGGCTTGTGTTTAAATATCTTCATTGCCTCGCCACTCCCTATCTCATTGAAATGTGTAAAATTCTTAGATGGTTTGACAGGGTAGATGCAGAGAGGTTGTTTCACCTGGCTGGAGAATCTAGAACTAGGGGCCATAGTCTCAAGATAAGTGGTTGGCCATTTAGGACAGGGATGAGGAAACATTTCTTCACTGAATCTTTGGAATTCTCTACCTCAGAGGGCTGTGGATGCTCAGTTGTTCAGTATATTCAAGATTGAGATCGATAAATCTTTGGACACTAAGGGAATCTCAATATTGTCCTTGCCCAACACATTGGGTTCCCAACATTAGAGATCCGGAGCAGTGACCCTAGCTGATTTCTGTTCAAGTTTACAGCACAGAAAGAGGCCATTAGGCCCACTGTGTCTGTGTTGGCTCTTTGCTAGAATGATCCAGAATTAATCTCACTGCCCTGCTCTCTCCTCATGGCCCTGCATCTTCCGCCATGTCAAATATTATCAACTCCTCCCTTAATGATACTGTGGTCTCTGCTATGTTATTGCACCATTGGAGGGATCTGCCATTGCTTGCTCTGGAAAAGATAATTACAGTACTGGAACGCTTCAAAGAAATGTTTGCTTGGGTGGGCGCCCTTTTATAGGCCATTATCTGGAATTTTAAAAGGATAATGAGAAATAGTGCCAAGCCACAAAGACCAGAAACATCTTAGATTCTATTCCCTACTCTGCAGAGGTTATCTTATCATAATGGGAGCAGTAATTGGAGTGAGCAATTGACATCATCCCTGGCCAGGGAAGGGACAAATTGGCCAAACTTCCGGCTCATATAAACTATCCATTGAATGCTACCGGAAAATGTGCATCTCTGGACACCAAAGATCAATGAAGATGAGAAGGACATTTGGTCCCTCTTGGCTCATCCATGTAGAAAAAACCTGCAGACCTCCCCAGTCATGGCATCTAGATGTCCCTTAAAAGAGTTTAGGAACAGGAGTAGGCCATTCAGTCTATCGAGTCTGCTCCACCATTCATTTGGCACATCTGCTCCTCAACTCCATATCCCTTGATACGCTTACCCAACAAAAATCTTATCGGTCTCCAGTGTGAACATGCCAATTGTCCCAGGAGAGTTCCAGGTTTATATTTAACAGCCACCTTCCTTTATATAGCGCCTTTAACGTAGTAAAACATCCCAAGGCACTTCACAGGAGCATTATCAGACAAAATGTGACAACGAACCACAGAAAGAGATATTAGGACAGGTGACCAAAAGCTTGCTCAAGGAGGTGGGTTTTAAGGTTAAGGTGTGACTTAAAGCAGGAGAGAGGAGGTAGAGAGGGCTGGGGGGGGGGAGAAGAGAGGGAAAAGAGGTTTAGGGAGGGAGTTCCAGAACTTAGGGCCCAGGAAACTGAAGGCACGGCTGCCAATGGTGGAGCGAATGAAATTGGGGGATGTGCAAGAGGTCAGACTTGGAGGAGGGCCGAGATCTCGGAGGACTGTAGGAGGTTACAGAGATAGGGAGGGGGTGAGGCCATTGAGCGATATATACCTTTTGTGTGATAAAGTGCTACCGATTGTGTTCCTGAATGGCCTGGCTCTAATTTTAAAAGACTACATCCCCTTGTTCTTAATTCCCCCATTAGAGGAAATAGTTTTTTCATATCTACCCTATCAAATCCTTTTTAACATTTTAAACACCTCGATCAGATCACCCCCTCAATCTCCTACACACAAGGGAAGTTATACAAGCCAAGTTTATGCCACCAGCCCTCATAATTTAAGTTTTGGATGAGGAGTGGGAAAACAAGTTGGGTTTAGTGGTCTTGCCATCCCACATTGAATGGCCTGCTGGTACTCATTGTCCAGATAAAAATGATGTGAGTTCTGGTAATAATGACGGTGTAAAAATGAGATACAGATGGCATTCTTCCTCAGGAAGTGGCTGTTTCTTTAATGTGCTGAGATTATTCCAGGACATCCTTAGCCCACGACAGAGTGCTCAGCAAGAGGATTTATTTTGATTGAGTTTTTTTTTTAAATGAGGTAACACAGAGGATAGATGAGGGCAATGCAGTTGATGTGGTGTATGTGGACTTTCAAAAGGCATTTGATAAAGTGCCACATGGTAGACTTGTCATCAAGATTGAAGCCCATGGAATAAAAGGGGCAGTAGCAAAATGGATGCAGGATTGGCTAAGGGACAGGAAACAGTAGTGGTGAACGGTTGTTTTTCAGACTGGAGGGAGGTGTACAGTGGTGTGCCCCAGGGGTCAGTAGTAGGACCTCTGCTTTTCTTGATTATATATTAATGACTTGGATGGACAGGGTACAGTTTCAAAATCTGCAGATGACACAAAACTTGGAAGTGTAGTGAACATTGAGGAGGATAGTGATAGACTTCATGAGGATATAGACAGGCTGGTGGCATGGGCGGACACGTGACAGATGAAATTTAACATAGAAAAATGAGAGATGATACATTTCGGTAGGAAGAATGAGAGGCAATATGAACTAAAAGGGGTACAGGAGCAGAGCGATCGGGGGGTATATGTAGACGAATCGTTGAAGATGGCAGGTTGCAAAAGAGGTTAAGAAAGCATACAGGATCCTGGGCTTTATAAATAGAGGCAGAGAGTACAAAATCAAGGAAGTCATGGTGAACACTGTTTTAGCCACAGCTGGAGTAAATGCTGGTTGAGGGATAAATATTGGCCAGGACACCGACCGGGGAGAATTCCCTGCTCTTCCTCGAAATAATGCCATGGGATCTTTTACATCCTCCTGAGCGGGCAGACAATGCCTCGGTTTAACGTCTCATCCGAAAGACGGCAGTGCAGCACTCCCTCAGTACGGCACTGGGAGTGTCGGATCTCCATTATGTGCTCAAGTCTCTGGAGTGGGACTTGGACCCACAACCTTTTAATTCAGAGTTGTAAACAATTTTACAACACCAAGTTATAGTCCAGCAATTTTATTTTAAATTCACAAGCTTTCGGAGGCTTCCTCCTTCGTCAGGTGAACGATGTAATTCAGAGGCGAGAGCGCTACTAACTGAGCCAAGGCTGACACCTCTGCAGTTGCATCCCGACAAAAGTCATCCATTTCTTGGATAATAAAAACAGAAAATGCTGGAAATACTCAGCAAGCAAGGCAGCATCTGCGGAGAAAGAAACAACATCTACTTGCATTTATACGGCGCCTTTAACTTAGTAAAACGTCCCACAGCACTTCACAAGAGCGTTATCAAACAAAATTTGACACCGAGTCACATAAAGGAGATATTAGGACAGGTGACCAAAAGCTTGGTCAAAAGAGGTAGGAGAGAGGCAGAGAGGTTTAGGGAGGGAATTCCAGAACTTTGGGCCTAGGCAGCTGAAGGCATGGCCGCCAATGGTGGAGCGACTGAAATGGGGGATGCGCAAGAGGCCAGAATCGGAGGAACGCAGAGATCTCGGAGAGTTGTCGGGCTGGAGGAGGTTACTGAGATAGGGAGGGGCAAGGCCATGGAGGGATTTGAAAACAAGGATAAGAATTTTAAAAATCGAGGCATTCCCAGACCGGGAGCCAGTGTAGGCCAGTAAGCACAAGGATGATGGGAGAACTGGACTTGGTGCGAGTTAGGGTACGGGTAGCAGAGTTTTGGATGAGCTGAAGTTTACAGAAGGTGGAAGATGGGAGGCCAGCCAGGAGACCATTGGAATAGTCCGGTCTGGAGGTAACAAAGGCATGGATGAGGGTTTCCGCAACAGATGAGCTGAGGCAGGGTGGAGACGGGCGATGTTACGGAGGTGGGAGTAGGCGGTCTTGGTGATGGGCCAGATATATGGTCAGAAGCTCATCTCAGGGTCAAATAGGATGCCAAGGTCGCGAACGATCTGGTTCTGCCTCAGACAGTGGCCAGGGAGAGGGATGGAGTCGGTGGCTAAGGGAAGGGAGTTTGTAGCAGGGACCAAAGACAGTGGCTTCGATCTTCCCAATGTTTAGTTGGAGGAAATTTTTGCTCATCCAGTACGGGATGTCGGACAAACAATGCGACAAATGAGAGACAGTGGAGGGGTCAAGGGAGGCGGTTGTGAAGTAGAGCCAGTTCTGACAAAAAAGGTCATCGACCTGAAACATTAACTCTGTTTCTTTCTCCACAGATGCTGCCCGACTTGCTGAGTATTTCCAGCACTTTCTGTTTTTATTTCAGATTTCCAGCATCCTCAGTATTTTGCTTTTGACCCATCTCTTGGGGATGGGGGTGGGGAGGGAGTGTTGGAAGATGATAAAAGGAGGAGAGAAGAGAAACCCACTGAAGGTGATTTCCAAATATCAGCTGTCGGCCAAACAATGAAACGAGATAATGACGCATCGCATGAATGCCAACAATACTATCGCATCGTCATCATTAGCACTGGAACAACCGGTTTCACAGAAACTGGGAGGGGGAAATCAGGATAAATTAACAAATGGCGTCTTGAAGCCCCACCCAATAGCAAGGTTGCAGAATAGGCCTTGAATGCTGTTTTGAAACTAATCTGTTGAAGAAAAAAAGCTGTATTCATTAAAAATCTCACACACGTACACCAGCAGAGAATGTGGCAAAAATCTTATTCCCACACGCTCTTCCTATCAACCTTTTTCATTATCTTCTCCTCTTTCCCCTAACGAAAACTAGTTTGGATCAGTCTTAATCCAGTTCCTATTGAATTTATATGCAGTATGAGCTCATCTGCCAAAAATAAGAAATATTTCCAATGCTTTCCCTGCCCCAGTCTCCAACTCTCACATTGTGCCTCCCCAGTCCCTCCACTCCCTCTCACAATACGGATGTAGCTGTCTTGCCTCAGCTCTCCATGTCCATCTCCCCCCAATCTATATCCATGTTGCCTCCCCTCTCCATTTTCTCCTATTTCCCCCCCCCCCCTCACTTCCCACAAGGCCTGGGGCCAAACTCTCAGCTCTAGCCCTCTGATAGGAGTGTAATGTTCTGGCTTCTTCCTGTGTGCAGCCAGTTCCCATTTAATCTATTTTGATTCAGAAAATCAAGGAGACACTAGGTAAAGAAAAGACGACTAAAAGACATGTATTTATACAGCATGTTTCATGACCTCAGGACGTCCCAAAGCACTTTACAGCCAATGAAGTACTTTTGAAGTGTAGTCACTGTTGTAATGTAGGAAACATGGCAGCCAATTTGTGCACAGCAAGGTCCCACAAACAGTAACGTGACAATGACCAGATAATGTTTTTTTAGTGATGTTGGTTGAGGGATAAATATTGGTCAGGACACCGGGGAGAACTCCCCTGTGCTCTTCTTCGAATTGTGCCATGGGATCTTTTACGTCCACCTGAGGGGGCAGACAGGGGCCTCTGTTTGATGTCGCATCCAAAAGATGGCCCCTCCGACAGTGCAGCACTCCCTCGGTATCGCCACTATGACAAGGACTGCACTACAAGTGCCTCCCTCAAGCGGGGAGCATGACTAATACAACACTACTGTAGATGATCCAATCAAAACCAGGAAATGTACAAAAATAAAATAAACCTAAATCATCAGCGCATTTTCCTCATCGATGTTACGTTACCATCCCACGGTGCTCACCAGTCGCGGAAGGCCTCAAGTATACCATTGGACACCACGCGATTCCTCTCCAGACCCACCCGGGTGTGACCGCGGAAGAGACAGTGACACCTTGGAAACAGTTGGGATCTCAAGAATGCCATTTTTTTTCCCTGTCTGTTGTCACTTAGTGAAACTTAGTAACAATCGGCAGG
Source organism: Heptranchias perlo (assembly GCF_035084215.1). Classification (NCBI taxonomy): domain Eukaryota; kingdom Metazoa; phylum Chordata; class Chondrichthyes; order Hexanchiformes; family Hexanchidae; genus Heptranchias; species Heptranchias perlo. The sequence goes on from NC_090335.1 coordinate 74,105,093, forward strand.
AACGAAGGAACATTCGGTCCCCAGTTCAAATATATAAAAAGCATTCCCATGAGTGATAGTGAGAGAAAAAAAAAAGTTAAATGTTAACAGGTCCAGGATCAGTGACCAGTTCAATGGAGCATGTCTTGTTTTTCCATTAACCACCAGTTCTAGCTACACGCTCCATGAATAGTTCTTGGGATGCGGGCAAGGCAGCATTTAATGGCCATCCCTAGTTGCCAAGGTTCTGGTGGTGGTGGGCCTTCATGAACCACTGCACCTTGTGGTGATGGTGCTCTCGCCCCTCATCATGTAGCAGTTATAAGCTTTGTATTTCATCGATTTACAAGTAGATACGACGTGGAATGTGGCAAAAGAGTAAAGTGCCACAAATTATTAAAAAGAAAAGCCAACACATCAGATTAGATTGTTTATATGAATTTAAATTCTTCTGCCTTGATTGTTTTCTCACAGTAGGTTTGAGAGTTTGGGGTTTCCCAGTGGAGTGTACTCCATTGTGCAAATCCACATTCCAACAGCCAATTACTGCAACGCAACAAACATCTCGCAATACAGGGGCTAGGCAGGTAACACAGAGTGACTGGAGTCGGGAGCAGATGGGTCACAGCGAGGAGTCCAAGCCAACAACTCCCTCACAGTAACCCGCAAAAGGCAAAAGAATCTGAATTGGGAAAAGACCCTTCATTGTATCGGCAGGACCCTCAAAAGCCTCTTGACCTAGCCGATCTCCAGGGACCATCAAATTATCCCGACCACACCAACGGATTTTCTTCTCAATATAGTGCACACAATCACCTCCAAGTTCCTCACCATGCTGACTTGGAAATATCACTATTCCTTCATCATTAAAAAAAAAAGTCAATATTAGGGAATTTTGGGAGCATCACCACCACATGGCCTTCAGTGGTTCAGGAGGCAACCTACCACCATCTCAGCATAAGTAAGATCAGTCAATAATTGATGACCTTGCCAACGACACCCATTTCCCCAGGAATGAACAATAAAACAGTACAGACCTTACAAAATCCATGTTCATAGTCTCTTAGGGAAACAATTTATTAAGTTGCAATTGGGCTACAGGTCACCCTTACAAGGCAAGTTACTCAATGAGTAACTTGCCCTGTAAGAGTGACTGTAGCCCAACTCATCCTGACTACCCAAAGCCTTTCCACCTTCTACAAGGCACAAGTCAGGAGTGTGATGGAATACTCTCCACTTGCTTGGATGAGTGCAGCTCCAACAACACTCAAGAAGCTCGACACCATCCAGGACAAAACAGCCCGCTTGATTGGCACCCCATCCACCACCCTAAACATTCACTCCCTTCACCACTGGCACACTGCGGCAACTCGCCCAGGCTTCTTCGGCAGCACCTCCCAAACCTGCGACCTCTACCACCTAGAAGGACAAGGGCAGCAGGTACATGGGAACAACACCACCTGCACATTCCCCTTCAAGTCACACACCATCCCGACTTGGAAATATATCGCCGTTCCTTCATCGTCGCTGGGTCAAAATCCTGGAACTCCCTGCCTAATAGCACTGTGGAGAACCTTCACCACACGGACTGCAGCGGCTCAAGAAAGCGGCTCATCACCACCTTCTCAAGGGCAATTAGGGATGGGCAATAAATGCTGGCCTTGCCAGTGACACCCATATCCCATGAACGAAGAAAAAAAAAGTCAGTCAGCCAGGCTTTGCTCAGTTGAAAGTTTACAAAATTATTATAAACAACTTCTGTAGTCCAAGAAAATCAGTTGAAACTGCTTCGCAATGCCACACTGCTAGTGTTGAGATAAGTGCCCCATGACAGGATAGCGGGTGTTGTCCGTGTGAAGATGGGACTTGGTCCCCGCAAAGACAGTGGTCACTCCTAGCTACACCGTCATGGACAGATGCATCTGCAACAAGTTAATTGGTGAGGGCGAGGTCAAATAGGTTATACCATCACCTTGGTTCTCTCACCACCTGCCGCAAGCCCAGTCCGGCATCTACGTCTTTCAGGACTCAGGTCAGCTCAGTCAGAGATGGTTCTACTGGAACCTCCCATGGATGATGGACATTGAAGTCCCCTACCCAGAGCATATTTGGTGCCCTTGCTACCCACAGTGATTCCTCCAAATGGAGTTCAACACGGACGAATCAGCTGGGGGGGGGGGGGGGGGGGGGGGGGGGGAGTGGTGGGAGGTAGTAATCAACAGGAGGTTTCCTGGTCCATGTTTGTCCTGAAGCCATGAGATTTCATGGGGTCCAGAGACAATGTTGAGGACGCCCTGGGCCACAACCCCCCTCTCTTTCTCCCCCTCCCCACCTTCAACTGTGCACCACTGTGCTCCCACCTCTGGTAGATCTGTCCTGCCAGTGGGATAATATACCCAGAGATGATAATGGAGGAGTCTGGGACTTCCCTTTTGAAAGTTACTATTGAATCTGCTTCCACCATCCTTTCAGGCAGTGCATTCCTGATCATAACAACTTACTGCATAAAAAAAAAATTCTCCAGTTGGCTTTTTTGCCAATTATCTTAAATCTGTGTCCTCTGGTTACTGATCCTCCTGCTAGTGGGAAACAGTTTCTCCCCCTCTACGTCAAAACCCCTAATACATGTATAACCAGTGCCTCCAAACGCTTTTGTAATATGGAGACCAGAACTGTGCACAATACTCCAAGTGTGACAATTCAATCAGAGAAAGTCTGACATTAAAAAGACCAGTATTTCATTAAAAACTGCTATTAAAAGATGGTAAAAGTTCAGGGGACTGGTGCAGGGAATCTGTTCTAACGAGGGACCGTCAGTTCTCTGAATGACTGAGCCAAGATGGGCCGAATGAACTTTGTCATGTTTCTATCTTGTGAAAAAACACACTGACCCAAATCGATCCCTTCAAGACTGGCCTTAATATAAACCAGAGAGCAAAGGTCTCTTTAAAAAAGAAAAGATAGTCTGTTTTCTATCTCACTCCCCTCTGGCTCCAATAACGCAAGAGGCACATGTTCAAATTTACTGCAAAGAAAAACATCACAAGTGCTTTCATGAGAAGGGCAGAGGGAGGCAAAAGCAGAATTAAAAAAGAGAGAGGAATAGAACCAGAAAATGCTGGAAATACGCAGCAGGTCAGGCAGCATCTGTGGAGAAAGAAACAGAGTTAACGTTTCAGGTCGAAGACCCTTCGTCAGAGGTAGAGCCAGTTCTGATGAAGGGTCATCGACCTGAAACGTTAACTCTGTTTCTTTCTAAACAGAGAACCCGTCTGCCCTCTTGGGTGGGTGTGAAAAGACCCCATGGCACTATTCGAGGAGTTCTCCCCAGTATTCTTCAACCAACACCTAAAAATATATGATCTGGTCATATATTTCATTGCTGTTTGCGGGAGCTTGCTGTGTGCAAATCGGCTACCATGTTTCCCTCCATTACGACAATTCAAAAAGTACTTCATTAGTTGTGAAGCACTTTGGGATGTCCTGAGGTTGTGAAAGGCGCTATACAAATGCAAGCCTTTCTTTATAGGTGTAGTCCCAAAGGGCAGAAGGAAGAAGCTAAACTCTCTGGCAGAGCTAAGCCAAACTACAAGCGCAAGGCCAGCTCATGGGACTCAACCGCTCCATTCTTGGGATCCATAAACATACTCGATAGAATTAGTAGGTGGGCGGCTAAACAGTACGAGAAACATGCTCAATTCAACTCCCGACAGCTGCCCCATCCCTCCCTCCTGAACTCCCCAACCCAAACCTCCCCACCTGTAAAATCCTCCCATCTCTCTGACCTAATTTTCTGTCACTGCTCCTGATCTTTTCCTCCCTGGCTCTGCTTCAGTTTTCGTTACGTCCATTTATGAAGCGCGTTGGGACTTTTTAAAAAAAAACACAGAACGTTAAATGGCACTGTATCAACACAAGTTGTTGTTGCCAGGATATGTAGCCAGCTCAGTAATGGCAGCACCCACACCTTTTGTCAAAGAGTCGTTTAAAAGGTTTGGGTTTTTATATAATGTTGCCTTATCAGCAACTTCTCATCACTTCTAGTGCATTTAAAGACGTAGACTCAATAATCTTTTACAGGGGAACGTTTTATTGAGTGAATGTTTAAACATACAAATTACAAACCTACAACCTTCTGACTCAGATTTCATCAGTCAGTGTGGAAATTGTGACAATTGAGCATACCAGTCGTGAGTGCGTTGCTGTCCCCTCCATGTCCACCATCTTAAAATAGTTACATTTCATATGATCTGGAAAGCATTGCCTGAAAGGGTGATGGAAGCAGATTTAATAGTAAGTTTCAAAAAAAAAGGCAACTGGATTATATGCTTGAAAAAAAGGAAAACAAATCTGCAGAGCTATGAAGAAAGAGCAGGGAAGTGGGACTAATTGGGGTAGTGCTTTCGAAGAGCCAGCACAGGCACGGTGGACCGAATGGCCTCCTTCTGCGCTGGAAGATTCTATGATATTATAAATTCTGCCCTGCCATGACTCAGGTTAGTAGCTGCAGTAGAGAGAGTGAATTTGAAGTGACAGTCACAAAGAGTACACAAGCACCATATCAGTCCACAAAACATTTGTGTGTGTACACATTATATTTATATATATATCACAACATTTATCCAGTGTAGCACAATTTGATGCCCAAGCACTGTAATTCTATATTAAAAGACCCAGAGACATCAAAAACCAGTTTCTGAGCTGTCTGGAGTGATGATAAAAGTCACTAGCCCAACCTGGAGTATATTAAGCCCAGTGTCAACACCAGCAGCATTTGCGAGGAGCAGGAAGTCTTGTAGAAGCTTGGCTGGCAGCGGCTAAGTTTCTGGATCTGGTAAATGTCCTCGCACTAGATGAATGTATAGGATCACCTCTGAAAGCAGCTCTGTGCCATTAAAAAAAAAATCAACCACAGAGCACAATTCCTCACGATAATCCCTTCTTTAATGACAGCTCATTTGTACTCATCACCGTCAAACCTGCATTCCACAATGTCACAACGATTAATCAACTGGGCTAAGAGTTTATTTTGATCTTTCAACATCCAACAGGGAATTGGCCTTCAGACCACAGCCACCGTCCTCGCTGCCCCTCTTTTCCCAACCCCCCCCCACCACCACCCGTCCCGTCCATACTTCAATGGAGTCCCAAACAGCATGAATTCTCTTTTTAAACCCTCCTTTCACATCACCCCCTCCTTGACCATAACGAACCATCTTAAGGCAGGAACAGTTGGACAAACAATAACTGTAAGACATTACCTCATCGTGAGCACCTCTGGGCTGGCAGAGAGCTTAACTGGATATTAGGAGAGTGAGGGAAACAAAAGTGACTCTGGATCCAAATTGAAATGTGTCTTATCTTGTAAATCCTATAGATTGAATTTCCTGTGGGAATTATGTAACTAAGGAGACACAGCTCTGGTCTACAAAACAAGAAATAAGAAAACTAAAAAGACCCTCCCTCATCCCCTACAATAAGTAAAATATCTCCTCAGTTAAGATATTTGATATCCTGGCAGTCGGCAGCATTCCAGCTATCTCCACAGTGTTCTCACTAGGATTTTAGGTTTAGTGCATTCCTGAACGTTTCTTAGCGCAACACTGACAGTGCTGCACTGTCGGAGGTGCCGTCTTTCGGATGAGACGTTAAACCCAGGCCCTACCTGCCCTCTCAGGTGTTGGGACTATAACCTGGTGTTGTAAGACTCCTTACTATTTGAAGAAGAGTAAGGGAGTTCTCCCCAGTGTCCTGGCCAATATTTATCCCTCAACCAACATCACTAAAACAGATTACCCGGTCATTTATCTCATTGCTGTTTATGGGATCTTACAAATTGGCTGCAGCGTTCCCTCCACTACAACGGTGACTGCGCTTCAAAAAGAAGTATTTCATTGGCTGTGAAGCGCTTTGGGACGGCCCGGAGTTTGTAAAAAGTATTATCTAAATGCGAGTTCTTTCTTTCTGATGGTGACCGCTCTGAAAAGCGGACAGTGGTACAATTGTAAGTACTTTATATTATGCTAGTGACGGTAGTAACACCAAAGATAAACTTGCCAGATTCACCAAGACCAGCGGGCAGTAAGACTCAGGCAAATTCACCTTCGCTGCTGCCGCCACGTGTTGGGAGCAGTCAGCAACAGCGCAATCTAAAAGCTGGTATATAGAGTCTATCCGCCCAAACCTGGGTTGTACCCGGAGAGGCCAATTTGAGCCTACGTAACACTTTAGTTTGTAATTGTTTGTGTTTACAGGTGTGGCATGGTTGAGAGGTGGGAGGAGAGCATTTTAAGGAGATGAATTAAGAGCATTGTGTAAGGGTGTTGACACAACATTAAAATGCTTTACAATAGTGACTGCACTTCCCTTGGCTGTAAAGCGCTTTGGGACGTCCTGAGGTAATGCAAGTCTATTGTTTTTTTTAAAATAATTGAATTTAATTACTCCCACCGCAGCGACACGTCAGTAATCATCAGTACTAAAATCCAGCGCTATACAGTTCACAAATGTGCACAAGTTCATTTCCAAAGCTCAAAAACTCCACAGCGCAGTTTAAACAACATTCTACACAAAGATTCTTTAAAATTAATTTTGTTTCATAAAAACAGTTCTGTTGGTGTGACGCAAGAAAGACTATATACATACAGACAGAGGTACAGGTAAAAACAATACTCAGTGAAACTTGCATTTATACAGCGCCTTCAAAGTACTAAAGACATCACAAGGCGCTTCACAGGAGCGATTATCAAGCAAAATTTGACATCGAGCCACATAAGGAGATATTAGGGCAGGTGACCAAAAGCTTGGTCAAAGAGGTAGGTTTTGAGGACCGACTTAAAGAGGAGAGGCAGAGTGGTTTACGGAGGGAATTCCAGAGCTCAGGGCCTAGACAGCTCCGCCAATGGTGGAGCGATGAAAATCGGGGATGCACAAGAGGCCAGAATTGGAGGAGCGCAGAGATCTCGGTGCCGGAGGAGGTTACAGAGATAGGGAGGGGCGAGGCCATGGAGGGGTTTGAAAACAAGGATGAGAATTTTAAAATTGAGGTGTTGCCGGACTGGGAGCCAATGTAAGTCAACAAGCACAGGGGTGGCGATTGGTGAACGGGACTTGGTGAGAGTTAGCATACAGGCAGCAAAGAGAAAGGGCGAGATGGGCATGAAAGAGCACAAAGTCTTGGCAACAACCCTGTCCTTGAGCATTCGCATTTCCAGCTGGGGAAAAAAAAAAATCAGTCAGTGGCGGCAACTCCGGCTATTTTCCCTTCTCTATCCAGAGGCGCTGTGGCTCCATCGTACTCGCCCGCAACCCGAGATCAGTCAACTCAGAGCAGGCTGGGAATTGAACCTCTGGCCTTTCTGATCTGCCCAGCAGCACGGCAACCCATTGTGAGGAGACTACAGCAACATTTGCGAGTCCGTGCCGCTTGCCTACGTTTTGAGTTTGTTTGAACTAAAAAGAGAACCCGCAAATAAACGGGTGACACCAAGCTTATCGAGAACACTTTTCTGAAACCTTTGGAGATCCAGAAAAAAAGAAAATCAAGAAAACTGACTGAGGGTCAGAATTTGGATCAAGATTTATTTTATAGCCCTAGGATGGATCGAGAGATTTACTGTCAACTTCTGTTGTTATATAGGCATAACACCTATATATCTTAACATAAATGTTTACTTTTTAGATCAATTAGTACTCTCACTGGACATAGTATACTGTTGGTACCCTACAATCTGCTTCTAATAATTCATGTTTTTTTTTAAACTCTAATTAAGCAACCTTGCATTATCAGTAAACTCTATAGCAAAAAACAAAACCCCAAGCCAACACATTTCTAACATTATACAAGAAGCTTGTTGCACACTTATTGGATTATCTAATTGTTCACCATTATGTACTAATAAGTTTGAATTATACAATAATTTTTGAAATAAGCAATGTAAATAACACAGCAAAAAGTGGGAATTTAGTGCAAAAAAAGTCAAATCATTTAAATTAAGGGACTTTGAATTAAAATGCTCTCTCCAGACTCAGGGTTTGGAATCTATAATTGTATAGCTGGGCGTTTTTCACAGACGAAGGGAACGCAGCGAGAGAATTTTTGCACGCCCACCACTGAAATCCTGCTGACAACACTGGCACATCCGATGTATTTGTGCAAGACTCCTGTGTTTCTCAAGACCGTTCCACAGCCCTGTCCCACATTGCCAGGAACAATGGACAAGAGCAATTAAGCAAGCATTGGGGCTGTAAGAATTACAAGTGGGTGTGCACACAGGCGCAGGATTGATTATTCTGTTTACAGCTGGTCGGAGTTGGTTGCTAAGCGGCTACTTTGCTATCAGTGGGAAGCTTTTGGATGGTTAGCTGTTAGAACACCCTTCTGAACATACAAAACCAAAAAAAGCACACCAACTGGGAAGAGTCACACTGCATCGTTGCAATGTTATTTTTAATCATCAAGTCCAAACAATTTAAGTAACTCCCACCAAAAAGAGAGCAACTTGTCACTGGGTAAATCGTTTCTAAAGTTTGACATGCCGACTTCTACCCTCTGTCAATACTTGAAGGCGAAATTAATATAATAGATTATGGGGAGACAGGATAGAAGTGTTAAAATGATAGGATGGGACAGACCGTTTCCAGTAATTGAGGGGCCATAGCTACAAGATTAAATGCAAGAGATTTAGCACAGAGAGCAGGAGAAACTCCTTTTCAGTGAGTTGTGAGGTTGTGGAATTCACTTCCCGGGGTTGGTGGTTGAAGCAGAAATTAGGTCATTATTCAATATTAGATTGGACAGGTAGATATAAGAAAACAGGATAAAGGGATGTGGGAACAGGGTGGGTAAACGTGATTAGGACTATTTGCTCGCAGGGAGGGTAAACGGCCGGCTTCTGTGATATAACTTCTATGTGTGTTTTTTAAAAATTCATACATGGGATATGGGTGTCGATGGCAAAGACCGACATTTATTGCAGTCCATTTGGTGAAGGTTCCCCCACAGTGCTGTTAGGTAGGGAGTTCCAGGATTTTGACCCAGTGACAATGAAGGAACAGCGAAATATTTACAAATTAGTATGGTGTGAGATTTGGAGGGGAACTTCAAGGTGATGGTGTTCCCATGCACCTGCTGCCCTTGTCCTTCTAGATGGTGGAGGTCACGGGTTTGGGAGGTGTGGTCGAAGAAGCCTTGGTGAGTTTTACCAACTCTGCTAGTGTCAGCTTGCATCAGTTGCAACCATTCTCTGTAATGTTGGTAGCACTAAACTTTGGAAGATATATTAACTGCACCTGCCTGTTCAGATTTTGTTTTATTCATTCAAGATGTGGCGTCGCTGGCAAGGCCTGCATTTATAAAAGAAATAGGAGCAGGAATAGGCCATACGGCCCCTCAAGCCTGCTCCGCCATTCAATAAGATCATGGCTGATCTCCAACCTCAACTCCAATTTCCTGCCAGATCCCCATATCCCTTGATTCCCCTAGAGTCTAAAGAGTCCAAAAATCGATCGATCTCATTCTTGAATATACTCCATAACTGAGCATCCACAGCCCTCTGGGGTAGAGAATTCCAAAGATTCACAACCCTGAGTGAAGAAATTCCTCTTCATCTCAGTCCGAAATGGCCAACCCTTTATCCTGTGACTATGCCCCCTAGTTTCAGACTCTCTAGCCAAGGGAAACAGCCTCTCAGCATCTACCCTGACAAGCCCCCTCAGAATCTTTATGTTTCAATGAGATCACCTCTCATTCTTCTAAACTACAGAGAATATAGGCCCATTCTGCTCAATCTCTCCTCGTAGGACAACCCTCTCATCCCAGGTATCAATCTAGTGAACCTTTGTTGCACCACCTCTAAGGCAAGTACATCCTTTCTTAGGTAAGGATGCCATTTGCCTGCCTAATTGCTTGCTGTACTTGCATGTTAACTTTGTATTTCGTGTACAAGGGCATCCAAATCAATTTGAACACCAACATTTAATAGTTTCTCACGTTTAAAAAATTTTGCGTTTTTCTATTCTTCCTACCAAAGTGAATAACCTCACATTTCTCCACATTATACTCCATCTGCCACCATCTCGCCCACTCACTTAACCTGTCTATATCCTTTTGCAGACTCTTCTCCCACCTAGCTTTGTATAGTCAGCAAACTTGGATACATTACACTCAGTCCCTTCATCTAAATCATTAATACAGATTGTAAATAGCTAAGGCCCAAGCACCGATCCTTGTGGCACTCCACTAGTTACAGCCTGCCAACCTGAAAATAACCCATTTATCCCTACTCTCTGTTTTCTGTCCGTTAACCAATCCTTTATCCATGATATATTACCCCCAACCCCATCAGCCCTTATCTTGTGTAACAAACTTGTGTGGCACCTTATCAAATGCCTTTTGAAAATCCAAATATTTGACATCCACTGGTTCCCCTTTATCTACCCTGCTAGTTACATCCTCAAAAAACTCCAGTAGATTTATCAAACACGATTTCCCTTTCATAAAACCATGTTGACTCTGCCTAATCATATTATGATCTAAATGCCCTGTTACCACGTCCTTAATAATAGAATCTAGCATTTTCCCCAACCACTGATGTCAGGCTTACTGGCCTGTAGCTCCCTGTTTTCTTGAATTGCGGTGTTACATTTGCTACCTTACCATCTACTGGGACCATTCTAGAATCTAGGGAATTCTGGAAGATCAATACCAATGCATCCACTATCTCTGCAGCCACCTCTTTTAGAACCCTAGGATGTAGGCCATCAGGTCCACGGGATTTGACGGCTTTTAGTCCCATTAGTTTCTCCAGTACTTTTTCTTTACTAATATTCACTACTTTAAGTTCTTCAATCTCAATAAACCCTTGGTTCCCCACTATTTCTGGTATATTTTTTGTGGCTTCTGTGATGACAGATATAAAATGTTTGTTTAATACCTCTGCCATTTCTTTATGCCCCATTGTAATTTCTCCTGTCTCAGCCTGAAAAGGCATCCACGTTTACTTTTGCTAATCTCTTTTTACATACTTAGAAGCTCTTACAATCTGTCTTTATATTTCTTGCTAATTTACTCTCATTCTATTTTGGTTCTCTATCAATTTCTTGGTCATCCTTTGCTGATTTCTAAAATTCTCCCAATCCTCAGGCTTACTACTACTCTTGGCAACATTATAAGCCTCTTCTTTTAATCTAATATTACCCTTAACTTCTTTAGTTAGCCACAGGTAGATCACTTTTCCCATGGGGTTTTTAATATACATTCCATTGAGGATTATGAAATATTTCTTTAAACATTCACCATTGCTTATCCACCGTACATCATTCAATCTAATTTCTCAATCTACCTTAGCCAACTCGCCCCTCATACCTATGTAATTGGCTTTATTTAAGTTTAAGACCCAAGTTTCCGACTTAAGTACATTCATCGCGAACTCAATATGAAATTCTATCATATTATGATCACTCTTCCCCGGAGGATCCCTTAACTATGAGGAGATTAATAATTAATCCTGTCTCATTACACAAGACAAGATCTAAAATAGCTTGTTCCCTGGTTGGTTCCATGACATATTGTTCTAGGAAACTGTCTCAAATGCATTTTTCTATGAACTCATCCTCCAAACTACTTTTGCCAACAGTATAACTACTTTCAGGGGACCTATAAACTACTCCCACCAGTGTTTTCTGCCCCTTGTTATTTCTTATCTCCACCCATACTGATTCCATTTCCTGATCTTCCGAGCCAAGATCCTTTCTCGCTCCTGTCTTTATGTTATCAGGGCTACCCCCCCACCCCCAGACTCCTTTTCCATTTTGTCTGTCTTTTCAAAAAGTCAAGTACCCTGGAATATTTAGTTCCGAACCTTGGACACCTTGCAACCACATCTCAGTAATGGCTACTAGATCATTTATCTTTATTTTTCCCCCATTAATTCGTCTATCTTGTTACGAATGCTTCACACATTCAGATAAAGCGCTTTTAATTTTAACTTTTTTCCCCCCCCGGATGATCTTTACCCAGACTGCTACACTCCTCTATGGCCTCAACGTTTCTCTTTAGACTTATAAACTTGCCTTTACCTGAATCCTCCCCCCGCTTTTTAGATTATTGCCTACTCCTGGTTACCGAGGTGGTGGGCCACCTTCTTAATGCTCTGGTAGTAGGTTTGATACATTTCAGGCCGCATGCTAGGCCACTTCAGAGGTTTGTGAAGCGTCACATAGGATGTTCCTAACAACGTCGCTCAATAACGTCCGGTGGCCACGATGGACTTCAAGCGTTCAGCATCTCAGCCACGGCTTTCTTCAGATTTCCTTCCCAAAGGGAAAATATTTGCTACTTGGATACAAATTCATGAGCGGGTAGCGGGAGACATTACAGAAAAAGTGTATTTTTGGGAGTTCAGCAAAAGCCTGGTTACAGTCCGTTGATTGATGAAACAGTGCGAGAGGGGAGCAGCTTGCCACCCCCCACCCCCGACATCGGGCCAACATCGAGCCTCCTCCCAACTCCAAGACAATCCCCGCATGGACGGCAGCACCCAAAATCTCAGCCCCCAGTCCCACTTTAAGCTTTTCACCTCACTCACCCCCCCAGCCTCTGTTTCCCCCCCCCCCCCACCCCCACACTCCGAGCGTCCCGCTATCTCGCTGACAGGCCGCTGTGGGACAATTTGATCCCAAAAAAAAAGGACATTAGTGAACCAGTTGGATTTTTGCAACAAAACAGACAGCTTCTTGGTCACTTCTATTGATTAAAAAAAAAATCTGGAAATAAAAAGAACTGAATTCAAACTCCACGGTGGGATGATTAGTCCATGCCTCTGGATTACTAGTCCAGTATCATAAACACTACACTACCGTGCCCATTGTTCACAAGGCACTACTTCAAAGGGAGTTCTCCACCAGCTCAGATGGTCTTTCAGGACATTGCTGTTGGTACAATGCTGCTGTTTAGGTTGCTGCGGTGCAGAAGTAATTCACTGTCTGAAGTGCTTTCGGTGTGATCAAAACACCATGTAAACTTTGATGAAAGGAAAACCTGCTGTGCCAGTCTGGCAGCTGGGAGCGTGCTCGCAGCCTATGGGCGACGCAGAAGGAGTAGTGCAGCAACTGGATGTACAGAGGCCAACCTGTTATCCGACACCCTGGGCTCTGATCAAACGAGAGCGAAGCAGGCAGCTCTAAATCGACGGAGTCAGGTATCTGCCCTACAGGGCTGGAGGGAGGGACGGTGAAACTACCTGCCAAAATAAACCTACACAGAGACATAGCAGGCCAGCACTGGGATTTCTCTCACGCTGGCATGAGCCCAGCCAAAAATACCGACGCAAGGCCGGCGAATCCCACGACACCATTTATACTGGTGGATTGGCTACACCAAAACTGTGTTGCTTTAAATTTGCATTGTGCCAAACCTAGTAGCGGCAGCAACAATCCAGGGGCGAGGGACTTCTGTTATATGGAGAGGCAAGAGAAGCTGGGGTTGTTCTCTTTAGAGCAGAGAAGGTTAAGAGAGGGAAATAAGAGGGGGATTTAATAGAGGTGTTCAAAAATTATTAGGGGTTTTGATATGAGTAAATAAGGAGAAACTGTTTCCACTGGCAGGAGGGTTGGCAACCAGGGGACACAGATCGGCAACAGAACCAGAGAGGAGGAGATGAGGAAACATTTTTTTTTAAAAACACAGCGAGTTGTTACGATCTGGAATGTGCTGCCTGAAAGGGTGGTGGAAGCAGATTCAATAATAACTTTAACAGGGAATTGGATAAATACTTGAAAAAGGAAACATTTTGAGGGCTATGGGGAAAGAGAACGAGACACTAATTGGACAGCTCTTTCAAAGAGCTGGCACAGGCACGATGGGCCAAATGGCCTCCTCCTGTGCTGTACGATTCAATATTTGGGACATTACAATTGACTTCAGCAAGGAGGAGGAAAAAGTATCATTCAAGCTTCCCGTTCCCGATCACTATCCACTCGCCCTTTGCTGGAAGGCGTGCCAGGATGGACAGGATCGGGCTGCGCTGTAACGTCACTCCACAGTCGAGCAACCTTTCTGACATTCACACATGAAGATAGGGCACCCGGGCAAAATACCAGAGCCCAAGGAATCGATGACGCCTGGCAAGAGACGACCTCAACCAGGAGAAGAAAAAAAAATTGCAGTTTAGAATTAGGATCAAAGTGTAACTATTCTCATGTAGGATTACATTATAAAGTGTTCATTAATGGTACTTCAAAAGCTCCGCAGTACAAGAACCTAATACTGTACTAATAAAACACACTGTACGGAGAAATACAGGAAGCTATCAGTCAGTTTATTCAAGGTGAAAATGACATTCCCTGTGCTGTAAATGTTTGTCAGCCTTGGTTGGCCATTAACCATAAGCTAGGTATTACTTGGTAATATCAGTGTAACACACACACACACACACACACACACACACACACACACACAATGTTACATATGCTACAGATATTGATCTGGAAGTAAACAGTATAGCACCTAAAATAGTTGACTGTTACAGAGAGAGAAAGGACCCACACTACACAACAAGAGAAAACTTAGTGCAGCAGTTTGCAACTGAAATGAATTTCCCTACACAAGATAATCAGGATGATCTATAGATTACATTAAACTCCGACATCACGCAAATCTAGCAGTTCAATGTTTCTTAAATTGAGAATTTCAGGGAGTGGGGGAATTAGGAGAAAAAAAGAAACTGCATTTACGTAGCACCTTTCACTCCCTCATCACTGCAACAATGTAAGCGAGTCCGTTTTAGTAATGTAAACGCTGGATCTATCAGCGTGCACTGGCCCTCTACGGGACTCCGTATAACACACCTGGGAGCCCGGTTGCTTGTCCAAATGTAAAGGCGGGAGTGGGGCACACGGACAATGCTCATCGAAAACAGTGGGCAACATCGGGCATGAAGACAAACGTGGCTTTAGTTAATGTGGCATCGTACACGGCGGTCCGATTCCATGTACATCAGTCATTTTTGCTAGTTTAGTTAGGTCTGAATACATCCAGATTCATTTGAATGTTTGCTTAACGTCAGCACAGAATTATTGGAACACATAACTCGTCCTTTGTTAGGATTAACAAGGAGGAAGTAATATATATTACATATGCATTGGTAAACAATGAACGGCTTTAAAAAAATAATTCCACTGCTAAGTACCCATTCTCAATTTATGTTAACCTCACTGCCTTTCTCAGCAAGTTTCACAATTAGCTAAAACCCATCCCCCATAGTTAATGGTCAAATTGATGTGGCCTTTTGATAGTGCTCTTGGCAACCTGGGAGCACTGCTCGACCAACATCATATTAAGGTCACAGGTTCAAGCTCCCCTCTAGGACTCGAGTACATAACCTAGGCTGACATTTGAGTGCGATCCTGAGGGAATGCTCCCCTAAAGTGCCATGGGACCATTTTACTACACTAAAAGGCGCTATATAAATGCATGTTGTTGCTAGTCGGACTTTGATACGTACAAACTATTGGCCTTGGAGGGAGTGCAGCGTAGGTTTACTTGAACGATACCCGGACTTCAAGGGTTAAGTTACGAGGAGAGATTACAAAAAATGGGGTTGTATTCTCTAGAGTTTCGAAGGTTAAGGGGGATCTCATCGAAGTTTATAAGATATTAAGGGGAACAGATAGGGTGGATAGAGAGAAACTATTTCCGCTGGTTGGGGATTCTAGGAGTCGGGGGCACAGTCTAAAAATTAGAGCCAGACCTTTCAGGAGTGAGATTAGAAAACATTTCTACACACAAAGGGTTGTAGAAGTTTGGAACTCTCTTCTGCAAACAGCAACTGATACTAGCTCAATTGCTAAATTTAAATCTGAGATAGATAGCTTTTTGGCAATCAAAGGTATTCAGGGATATGGGCCAAAGGCAGGTATATGGAGTTAGATCACAGATCAGCCATGATCTTATCAAATGGCGGAGCAGGCACGAGGGGCTGAATGGCCTACTCCTGTTCCTATGTTCCTATCTTATTTGCCTACAAGTCAGCACTCTCTATACTTCAAACAGTGATTCACTGGTTGGGACATCCCAAGGACATGAAAAGGTTCAAGATAAAGTCAAGTTGTTCCTCTTATTTAAAAAAGGGATTGCTTTAATTTTAATTTTATGCTGCATTGCCCCATTTATGCTATAGGGCAGATTCAGTAACAGAACTGCATATGTGTAAAATAAGTGCATGGGAAGTCACTTGTTTTTTTTTGAGTCTTAGATGTCACTCGACTCACCAGCTCCCGATGGAGAACTGCACCAGGTAGAAAGGTAAACAAGGAGAATGGCACAGAGAGACCATCGTTACACCAACTCACCAAAAACACTCCGCTGGTGGAGCGAAGCCAAGCAGGGAACAGCCAGTATGAAGTGAAGAGCGCGCACAGATGACGTGCGGCTGGTGAAAGTTTCTCAGGGAAGGGCAAGGCCACCTGTGGACTTGAAGATGAGGATCCTGAAGTTGATACTGCTGGGGCACTGTCAGACAATCAAGCTCAGCTGGTGAAGCAGCAAAGAGAGGAACACAGTATCATAGAAATTTACGGCACAGAAGGAGTCCACACCAACGTGTCCACACCGGCCGAGAAAGAGCCATCCAGACTAATCTCACTTTCCAGCTCTTGGTCCGTAGCTCTGTAGGTTATAACATTTCAAGTGCATATCCAAGTACTTTTTAAATGTGATGAGGGTTTTGGCCTCTACTACCCTTACAGGCAGTGAGTTCCAGAATCCCACCACCCTCTGGGTGAAAAAGAGTCTCCCTTCAACTCCCCTCTAATCCTTCTACCAATTACTTTCAATCTATGCCCCCTGATTATTGACCTCGCTGCTAAGGAGTCATTCCATCTAGGAACATAGGAACAGGAGTAGGCCATTCAGCCCCTCGTGCCTGCTCCGTCATTTGATAAGATCATGGCTGATCTGTGATCTAACTCCATATACCTGCCTTTGGCCCATATCCCTTAATACCTTTGATTGCCAAAAAGCTATCTATCTCAGATTTAAATTTAGCAATTGAGCTAGTATCAATTGCCGTTTGCGGAAGAGAGTTCCAAACTTCTACCACCCTTTGTGTGTAGAAATGTTTTCCAATCTCACTCCTGAAAGGTCTGACTCTAATTTTTAGACTGTGCCCCCTACTCCTAAAATCCCCAACCAATGGAAATAGTTTCTCTCCATCCACCCTGTTCCCCTTAATATCTTATAAACTTCAATCAGATCACCCCTTAACCTTCTAAACTCTAGAGAATACAACCCCAATTTGTGTAATCTCTCCTCGTAACTTAATCCTTGAAGTCCGGGTGTCATTCTAGTAAACCTACGCTGCACTCCCTCCAAGGCCAATATGTCCTTCCGAAGGTGCGGTGCCCAGAACTGCTCACAGTACTCCAGGTGCGGTCTAACCAGGGTTTTGTATAGCTGCAGCATAACTTCTGCCCTCTTGTACTCCAGTCCTTTAGATATAAAGGCCAGCATTCCATTAGCTTTATTGATTATTTTCTGCACCTGTTCATGACACTTCAATGATCTATGTACCTGAACCCCTAAGTCCCTTTGGACATCCACTGTTTTTAACTTTTTACCATTTAGAAAGTACCCTGTTCTATCCTTTTTTGATCCAAAGTGGATAACCTCACATTTGTCTACATTGAATTCCATTTGCCACAGATTTGCCCATTCACCTAATCTATCAATACCTAGGCCCCTCGATTAAATCTCCACAAAGAAAACAACCCCAGCCTATCCAATCTTTCCACATAGCTAAAATTCTCCAGTCCTGGCAACATCCTCGTAAATCTCCTCTGTACCCGCTCTAGTGCAATCACAACTTTCCTGTAATGTGACCAGAATTGTACGCAGTACTCTAGCTGTGGTCTAGTGTTTTATATAGTTCAAGCATAACCTCCCTGCTCTTATATTCTATGCATCAGCTAATAAAGGAAAGTATCCCATACACCTTCTTAACCACCTTATCTACCTGTCCAGCTACCTTCAGCGATGTGTGGACATGTACTCCAAGATCCCTCTGTTCCTCTACACTTCCAAGTCGTCTACCATTTATTGCGTACTCCCTTGCCTTATTTGCCTTCTCAATGCATTACCCCACACTTCTCAAGATTGAATTCCATTTGCCCACTTTTTAAACAAATTTGTTCATGGGATGTGGGCGTTGCTGGCGAGGCCAACATTTATTGCCCATCCCTAATTGCCCTTGAGAAGGTGGTGGTGAGCCGCCTTCTTGAACCGCTGCAGTCCGTGTGGTGAAGGTTCTCCCATAGTGCTGTTAGGAAGGGAGTTCCAGGATTTTGACCCAGCGACAATGAGGAACGGCGATATATTTCCAAGTCGGGATGGTGTGTGACTTGGAGGGGAACGTACAGGTGGTGTTGTTCCCATGTGCCTGCTGCCTTTGTCCTTCTAGGTGGTAGAGGTCTCGGGTTTGGGAGGTGCTGTCGAAGAAGCTTTGGCGAGTTGCTGCAGTGCATCCTGTGGGTGGTACACACTGCATCGGTGGTGAAGGGAGTGAATGTTCAGGATGGTGGATGGGGTGCCAATCAAGCGGGCTGCTTTGTCCTGGATGGTGTCGAGCTTCTTGAGTGTTGTTGGAGCTGCACTCATCCAGGCAAGTGGAGAGTATTCCATCAAAGCCTTTCCACCAACTACTTGTGCCTTGTAGTTGGTGGAAAGGCTTTGGGGAGTCAGGAGGTGAGTCACTCACCGCAGAATACCCAGCCTCTGACCTGCTCTTGCAGCCACAGTACTTATGTGGCTGGTCCAGTTAAGTTTCTGGTCAATGGTGACCCCCAGGATATTGATTGTGGGGGATTTGGCGATGGTAATATCGTTGACTGTCAAGGGGAGGTGGTTAGACTCTCTTGTTGGAGATGGTCATTGCCTAGCACTTGTCCAGCACGAATGTTACTTGCCACTTATCAGCCCAAGCCTGGATGTTGTCCAGGTCTTGCTGCATGCGGGTACAGACTGCTTCATTATCTGAGGGGTTGCAAATGGAACTGAACACTCTGCAATCACCAGTCCATTGATATCTTCCTGCGTCTACAGCTTTCTTCCTCAATGTCCAACACTCAGCCAATTTTTGTATCATCAAAAGTGTAGGAACATAGGAATTGCTAAACAAAAAGATCAAGGTCCATCTAGTTCGCCTCCTACCATCCTCGCAGGCGCACGATACAACGATAATGGAGTTGTTAACTACTCATAGCAATCAATCTTTATCAATTAGTCGACAACAGACCCAGACATGACGCGAGGAAAACCCCCAGTGGGGGAGGGCTTTGGGAACCATGCGTCCAAAGTCATAGGAACAGGCGTCGGCCATTCAGCCCCTCAAGCCTGCTCCGCCATTCAATTATATTATGGCTGATCTGTATCTTAACTCCATCTACCTGCCATTGGTTCCATAGCCCTTAATGCCGTTGTCTAACAAAAATATATCAATCTCAGTTTTGAAATTTTCAATTGATCCCCAGCCTCAAGAACTTTTTGGGGGAAAGAGAGTTGCAGGTTTCCACTAACCTGCATGTGAAGTGTTTTTCAGACATCATCCTTGGATGGCCTAAATCTAATTTTAATGTTATACCCCCTCTTCCATCCAGGCATGCTCCACTTAACATGTCATGTCTCAAATTGCTCTTTAATTTTCTAGTTCTGCTCCAAACGTTACCTTAATCCATACGTTTTCAAACAGGTCCCCAAAATCCTCAGATTTCAGCCCCTGTGTCATGATTTTCTGAATTTTCCTGCATTTGACTTACTAGCACATTATGACTAGTGCTGTAGACTAAGGCATTTTCTGTAGCAATAGCACCATTTTCTTTTGAGTAGTTGACATCTTTCAGAAGTTAGGACCGGGTCCCTGCGAGTGTGAACTTTGCAGGAGGTCCCACGAGAGGAAAATTTGAAATTCACATTAACTCCACTCAGAGCAGCACCCTCTACTGCTTTAACACCATGGCTCAGTTGGTAGCTCTCTCGCCTCAGAGTCAGAAGGTCGTGGGTTCAAGTCCCACTCCAGACACTATCACATAATCCAGGCTGACACTCCCAACGGAGTACTGAGGGAGTGCAATAACATGTCAAAGAGGCTCCATCTACCCTCAGGTGAGCATAAAAGATATCACGGCCCTATTTCGAAAAAGAGCAGGGGAGTTCTCCCCAGTGTCCTGGCCAATATTTATCCCTCAACCAACATCACAAACAGATTATCTGGGTCATTGCTGTTTGTGGGACCTCAACAGGAGGATTTTAAATCAGTTTTGATTAAGCAATGGCAAACATTTAAAGAAATAATTCATAATTCTCAACGAATGTACATTCCCTCGAGGAATAAAAACTCCACGGGTTAAGTGATCCAACCATGGCTAACTAGGATGTGGAGATGCCGGTGATGGACTGGGGTGGACAAATGTAAGGAATCTTACAACACCAGGTTATAGTCCAACAGTTTTATTTGAAAATCACAAGCTTTCGGAGCTTACCTCCTTCGTCAGGTGAGTCACCGAAAGCTTGTGATTTTCAAATAAAACTGTTGGACTATTATCTGGTGTTGTAAGATTCCTTACATGGCTAACTAGAGAAGTTAAGGATAGCATTAGATTAAAACAGGCTTACAATGTTGCCAAAAATAATAAGCCCGAGTACTGGGAGGGTTGTAGAAATCAGCAAAGGATAACCAAGAAATTGATAGAGGGAGAAAATTGAAAATAAGAGTAAACTAGCAAGAAATATAAAAACAGAATGTAAGAGCTTCTACAAGTAAGTAAAAAGGGAGAGATTAGCAAAAGTAAACATGGGTCCCTTAGAGGCTGAGACAGGAGAAATTATAATGGGGAATAAAGAAATGGCAGAGACTTTAAACAAATATTTTGTATCTGTTTTCACAGTAGAAGACACAAAACATACCAGAAATAGTGGGGAACTAAGAGTCTAATGAGAGGGAGGAACTTAAAGTAATTAAGATTAGTAAAGAAAAAAAGTACTGGAGAAATTAATGGGACTAAAAGCCAACAAATCCCCTGGACCTGATGGTCTACATCCTCGGGTTTTAAAAGAGGTGGCTGCAAAGATAGTGGATGCATTGGTTTTGATCTTCCAGATTTCCCTAGATTCTAGAATGGTCCCCATGGATTGGAAAGTAGCAAACATAATCCTGCTTTTCAAGAAAGGAGGGAGCGAAAAAAAAACAGGGAACTACAGGCCAGTTAGCCTGGCATCAGTAGTAGGGAAAATGCTGGAATCCATCATTAAGGACTACTTTTTTTTTGCAATATTGCAAGCCTGTTTTAAATCTAATACTATCCTTAACTTCTATAGTTGGATCACTTATCCCGTGGAGTTTTTATTCCTCGAGGGATGTACATTCATTGAGAATTTTGAATTATTTCTTTAAATGTTTGCCATTGCTGAATCAAAACCGATTAAGATCCTCCCGTTGAACTGAGCTAGAGTGATCAATAATGAAAATCGAGAGGCTTGTAAGCATATTTTT
This sequence comes from Heptranchias perlo, assembly GCF_035084215.1. Classification (NCBI taxonomy): domain Eukaryota; kingdom Metazoa; phylum Chordata; class Chondrichthyes; order Hexanchiformes; family Hexanchidae; genus Heptranchias; species Heptranchias perlo. The sequence goes on from NC_090335.1 coordinate 74,126,614, forward strand.
AGATGTTTGTAATAGTAGTAACAGGGCACTTAGAAAATTATAATATGACGAGGCAGAGTCAACATGGTTTTATGAAAGTGAAAGTGTTTGACCAATCTATTAAGAGTTTTTTGAGCGTGTAACCAGCAAGGTAGATAAGGGGGAACCAGCAGATGTATATTTGGATTTTCAAAAAGGAATAGATAAAAAAGGTGCCACACAAGAGGTTGTCACACAAGATTAGATTTCATGGGATCGGGGGTAATATATCAGCCACGGATTGGAGATTGGTTAACGGATGGAAAAGAGTAGGAATAAACGGATCAATTTCGGGTTGGTAGTGGGGTGCCGCAAGGATCAGTGCTTGGGATATAAACGAGGTGGCCAAGCGTAATATATCCAAGTTTGCTGACGATACTAAGCTAGGTGGGGAAGTAAGCTGTGAGGAGGACGCAAAGAGACTGCAAAGGGAAATAGACAGGTTAAGCGAGTGGGCGAGGAGGCAGATGGAGTATGATGTGCAGAAATGTGAAATTATCTACTTTGGTAGGAAGAATATTAAAGCAGAATCTTTTCTTAAAAAAAAAGAGCAACTAAGAAATGTTGGTAGTCAGTGGGTGTCCTTGTACACAAATCACAAAGTTAACATGCAGGTACAGGAAGCAATTAGAAAGGCAAATCATATTCTAGTCTTTATTGCAAGGGGGTTGGAGTATTAGAGTAAGGAGGTCTTGCTGCAATTATATAGGGTTCTGGTGAGATCACACCTGGAATACTGTGTACAGTTTTGGTCTCCTTACTTAAGGAGGGATATACTTGCCTTAGAGAGGGTGCAACAAAGGTTCATTAGATTGATTCCTGGGATGAGAGGGTTGACCCGAGGAGAGATTGAGTATATTCTCTGTAGTTTAGAAGAATGAGAGGTCATCTCATTGAAACATAAAATTCTGAGAGGGATTGACAGGGTAGATGCTGTTTCCCCTGGCTGGAGAGTCTCAAGATAAGGGGTCGGCCATTTAAGACCAAGAGGAGGAGAAATTTCTTCACTCAGAGGATTGTGAATCTTTGGAATTCTCTACCCTAGAGGGCTGTGGATGCTCAGTCGTTGAGTGTATGCAAGACTGAGATCGATAGATTTTTGGACTCTAGGGGAATCAAGGGATATGGGGATAGGGCAGGAAAGTGGAGTTGAGGTAGAAGATCAGCCATGATCTTATTGAATGGCAGAGCAGGCTCGAGCAGCCACATGGCTTGCTCCAATTTTTTTTAATGAGTCCCTTGTTCTCTCTTTAGCTGGCTCCAATTGGCAGAGCTCTCAATAGCCTTGAGATTTCCCAAAAAACTTGGGACGTTCTCATTACAGTTTTAACAACTGTGATATAGCAGCATAGCAGGGGAGTGTAGAAGAGGTTTAAAAATGTAACTCAAATCAAAGCCACTTCAGAACATCAAGCACTAATTTTTTTTTTAAATAAATTGTTTGGAGATTTGGAAACTCAAACATTCACAGAGTACAATGTCTAAAATGCATTTTAGACTCTGCCCCCTGAACCCTCATTAACTATAGACCTGAACCATTCTGTCTCATTCCAAGCTCACATCTACCCAGCATAAATGACAAAGTCACCAGACATTGTCTAACGCGAGGATAAAAGGAGGATGAGGCAATTGCAATAAATCCTATTATTCCTGCTGTCTGCTTTTCATCCGTTATCACCACTAATCAGAGGCAAGAGGCAGACAGCAAACTCAGCACCGATCTATGACAATGAAACGCTGCACCAGGTCACAGCAGCAAGTCAAATCCACCCCATTGCTACCTACTTTTTAAATAAACATTAGCAAAGCTCGCTCGGTTCGAAACATTTATCTATGTGTCTTTCCGATGCTGACAGACGAGCTGCGCCAGTCCAGATCTTTTCTTTGATTTCTCCCCCCCCTCAAAACAGCTGTGATCTTTCGCACAAATTCATGTAAACAAAACACACAAAAAAAAAATTGGAAAATGCAACCTATTCCTGATCTTTCAAACAAAAAAAAAAGCTCCCAGCAAAACAGCTACCGACCAGTGCTGCTCAGTGATCGTTACCTTAAACAATCGGGGCGGGGGTAGGAAGAGAGATTCTCAGTTTTCAATAGAGAACTCGAAGAGAGAGAGAATGAAGAATCTAAACACAAAGACCCTCCCCAGGTCGAGTTAAAATCGGAGCTTAAATTCACCGGCAACATGCAGTAAATCGCTCCCGGCGCGGATACCCTGGGGTGAGGAACAATCGAACCAAGTGTTTGTGCATTTTCTGACTTGAATTCAAATTAAAATAAAAATTTAAATCTCTAACTGAGAAAAGTTACAAATAAAGAAAAATAAAAAAAAAACAGGCAAATTTAACTCGTGAAAAACAAACAAACACACAGTGCGCGATAATAAAAGAATCCAAAAAGTTTTTTACAAAAAAAATAAATAAAGCATCGGCGCACCGAGAGAGGGAGAGATAGAAGGGAACATAGAAAACGCTGCTCGCTCTCTCTCTCTCTCTCTCTCGGGGATTGTTGGTTTTATTTTCTCTCGCTCTCCCTCCTGTCTACGGCCGGTTAATGAAGCCCAGTGGTGCCGGGTTGGAGTTTTTACCTGACAGCAGGTTGAGTAGAAGCAGTGCGGCGAGCCCACTCGGTGCTGTATCCATTCTGCCCACTGTATCCATTGCCCCAGGTTGCTACTCTGAGCTCCACTCTACCTGATACATGCTAAAGAAACGTCATTTCCGGACCAGTTACCCAAGCAACAGGTTGAGTGAGTTTTTCCCTCCTCCTCCTCCCTCTCTCCCTCCTCCTCCTCCCTCTCTCCCTCCCTCCCTCTCTCCCTGTTGTTCGTCCTAAACCAACATGGCTCCCTTTTAAGTTTCATCTTGATGAAGGACTGTTTAGTTCCTCTGCACATCCTCCTGCCAGGAGGCTTGCCAACCCCTCCAGGAATTGAAGATTAATCTCCTGGACACTGCCCCTTGCAACCCCCACCCCAGAAAAAAAAAATCATAGGGACATTAAAAGTGTTTTCTTATCTTTTCTTTGATTTTCTTTATATAACTAATAGACATATTGGACATGGGGGTGAAAAAAAAATTGGCTGTTTGACTGGGCGAGGCGGTTAGAGGCAGGAGGTCATGTGATGAAACCTCCAGGAATATGCCCAACCAGAGTTGGCAACCCTATCTGAGCGAGCGATAGGTGCGGATACACACATCAAAAAAAGTGTTTTCGTCTTTTTTTTTAAAAAATGGTGGATATGAAGAGCAGCTCCAACACAACGAAAAACAAAGGTGAGCATTTCAGCACCTCACCCTTCCATCAGAACATCAAATAAAGGGAGCAGGAGGATAAGGACGTTTTTTGATGGATGGAGAGCTAGGTGGTCTGCAACCGGGATAGAAGGGAGGGGGTCGAGGGAGCAGGTGATGGGCTTCACAGATTAGATCAGTTCAAGGATTGGTGGAGGAGATGACAGCGGTGGTGGAGAAACAAAACAACAACAACAACTTACATTTATATTTGTAAACAATTTTACAACACCAAGTTATAGTCCAGCAATTTTATTTTAAATTCACAAGCTTTCGGCGGCTACCTCCTTCGTCAGGTGAACGATTTCACATCGTTCACCTGAGGAAGGAGGTAGCCTCCGAAAGCTTGTGAAATAAAATTGCTGGACTATAACTTGGTGTTGTAAAATTGTTTACAATTGTCAACCCCAGTCCATCACCGGCATCTCCACATCATTACATTTATATAGCATCTTTAACATAGGTAAAACGGTCCCAGGAGCATTATCAAACAAAATTAGTCTCCGAGCCACATAAGGATATGTTGGACAGGTGACCAAAAGCTTGGTCAAAGAGGTAGATTTTAAGGAGCGTCTTAAAGGAGGTGAGGGGGTTTAGGGAGAGAATTCCAGAGCTTGGGGCCTAGGCAGCTGAAGGTGCTGCCACCAACTGGAGTGATTAAAATAGGGGATGCACAAGAGGCAAGAATTAGAGGAGCGCAGAGATCACGGAGGGTTGTAGGGCTAGAGGAGGTTACAGAGATAGGATGGGACGAGGCCATGGAGGGATTTGAAAACAGGGATGAGAATTTTAAAGCTGAGGCATTCCCGGACCGGGAGCCAATGTAGGTCAGCGAGCACAGGGGTGATTGGTGAACAGGACCTGGTGCAAGTCAGGATACAAGCGGCATAGTTTTGGATGAGGTCAAGTTTATGGAGGGTGGAAGATATGGTAGAAACTGCTAGATGGATAAAGACCAAGGTCCATCTAAGATTGTCTACCATCCTGGTAGGCGTATGATACAACGGTAATGGAGTTGTTGATTAATCAGAGCAATCACTCTATCAACTAGTCTACAACAGACCCAGACATGAGGTGTGGAAAACCCCCAGTGGTGGAGAGCTTTGGGAACCATAGGTCCAAAGTCACCTGTTCCTCCCAAGTATGTTACACTCACCACATGTCATGTCTCAAATTGCTCAGGATACTGTATTCCAAAATGTTATTTTCTGAAGGAAAGGGATGATGGAGGCTGGAATGAGAAGGGGGGGGGGCGGAAAAGGAGGAAAAGAGGGTTCAGAGGTGGAGGGTTCAAAGGAAGGGATGCTCTCTATTTTGGACACAAAGAAGTCAATCAGCTCCTCACACTTGTGTGAAGATTGAGGGTGGAGGATACGAAGGTGATTGGAGAAGGCAGTTAGTATTGTAAACACACACACACACACTCTGGTACAATGCATGTGTTCATTGAACAGTCCTGGTTATTGCAACAAATTAATCTCTTAAAAAGAATCTTTCTTTAAAAAAAGACTTGCATTTATATAGCACCTTTCATAAGAACATAAGAACATAAGAAATTGGAGCAGGAGTAGGCCAATCGGCCCCTCGAGCCTGCTCCGCTATTCAATAAGATCATGGCTGATCTGATCCCAACCACAAATCTAAAGAACACAAGAAGTCGGAGCAGGACCCGGCCACATAGCCCCTGGGCCCTCTCCGCCACCCACAGGGCATTGACCGATCCGAACTCAGCTTCATGTCCAATTTCCTGCCTGAAGACTTCCCAAATCCCTTTACAACCAAAAAAGTATTAAATATGATACCAAAATGGAGATACTGATAATCTGAATTTTATGTTCAGAGCAAAATATTGTGTTTTCCATAACCAAGCTGGTGTGTTCCATGATCTTGAAATTGCAACCTTATGCTTGTCATGACTGCAATAACAATGCAGAAATAACAATTACCCTTTAACCACAGTGATAAGCAATGGAGACACATGGGTCACTTACCACATACTCCTGCCCAATCCAAAAGGCAGGAAACACCACATTGTAAGAGAAAATGCTTCAGGCTAAAAATAAGAGTCAGATTTATTTAGAAGAGCTTAAAATTACACAAAAGCAATATAATACAAAAAATAACCTGGTTTTAGCATGGATGCATTTAAGGGGAAGCTAGATAAGTACATGAGGGAGAAAGGAATAGAAGGATATGCTGATAGGTGAAGAGAGGTGGGAGGAGGCTCACCAGCATTGACCAGTTGAACCAAATGGCCTGTTTTGGTGTTGTAGACTCTAACTATATAACAATGTCAGCCACGGCTCAGTTGTAGCACTCTTGTCTGAGTCAAAAGGTTGTAGGTTCAAGAACCACTCCAGCAACTTGAGCACAAAAAAAACCTAGGATGACACTCCAGTGCACTACTGAGGGAGTACTGCACTGTCAAAGGTGCCATCTTTCAGATGAGATGTTAAACCAAGGCCCCATCTACCTTCTCAGGTGGATGTAAAAGATCCCACAGCACTATTTCAAAGAGCAGGGGAGCTCTCCCCAGTGTCCTAGCCAATATTTATCCCTCAACCAACATCACTAAAACAGATTATCTGGTCATTATCACATTGCTGTTTGTGGGATCTTGCTGTGCACAAATTGGCTGCTGAGTTTCCTACATTACAACAGTGACTACACTTCAAGAGGAATTCATCGGCTGTAAAGCACTTTGGGATGTCCTGAAAGGCACTATATAAATGCAAGTCTTTCTTTTCTTACACAATCTTTAAACCATTCTGAAAATATCAACAATTTCCATTTATATAGCACCTTTAAAGTAGAAAAAAAAACATCCCAAGGTGTTTCACAGGGTTGCAAAGAGAAAGTTAACTGAACCACAGAAGGAGTGTAACAAGCATGTGCAGGCCCAGGACTCAGTGGTCAAGGAGACACACAGACTAGATCTTAAAACAAGTGAGGTTTATGCATCCACATTGTGTCTGCACTCACAGCAGTAAACAAGACAGTGATCAATATTACTTTCCAGTCTACCACTTATCCCTCTCAGCTCCTTTTACTCTCGACTGAATCATTTCCCAGCATTTTATTCTTACAGGCTGGGAGTCATTCCTGATTAAAGGCAATTAAGGTCAATTTCTTAAAGCTATACCACCTTTTATATAACTTAAAGTTTATATCCCTATCTCGGATACAGAGCTCCCAACAACCTACGGCTTACATATCGTCCCTCTCTCACTCTGTTACAGAGGATCTTAAAAGAGGAGAGGAAAATGGAGAGGCAGAGGGGTTTGGCGAGGGAAGTCATAGCCCCAAATGGTGCGGTGGAGGGAGTGAGGGATGCACAATAGGCCAGAGTCAGAAGAATGGAGAGTTTGGGGCAAGAGGTTGTAAAATTCATGGAGGATACAGAAATACGAAAGGGCAAGGCCATGAATGGATTTAAACACAAGATGGGAATTTTAAATTTGAGCAGTGGGGGGACATGTTGGTCGGTGAGAACAGAAGGGATGGGCTGCAGAGTTTTGGATGGGCTGAAGTTTATGGAGGGTTGTGGATGGGGGGCCGTCCAGGAAAGATCATTGTAAAAGGATTTTGCATTTAAACAGTGCCTTTCACAACCTCAGGACGTCCCAAAGCGCTTTACAGCCAATGAAGTACTTTTTTGAAGTGTAGTCATTGTTGTAATGTAGGGAAACGTGGAAGCCAATTTGTGTAAAGCAAGGTCCCACCAACAGCAACGAGAGACATGACCAGATTTTGAGTGATGTTGGTTGAGTGATAAATATTGGCCAGGACACCGGTGGGAACTCCCCTGCTCTTCTTCGAAATAGTGCCATGGGATCTTTTACGTCCCCCTGAGAGGGAAGACAGGGCCACAGTTTAATGTCTCATCCAAAAGACGGCACTTCTGACAGTGCAGCACTCCCACATACATGCTTATGATACCCAGCTCCACCTCTCCACCTCCTTTCTCGACCCCTCCACTGCCTCTGTGTTGTCAGACTGCTGATCCCACATCCAGTCCTGGAAGAGCTGCATTTTCCTCCAGTTAACACTGGGAAGCCATTGTCTTCGGCCCCTGCAGCAAACTCCGTACCCTCGCTGCCGATTCGATTCCCCTCTTCAGCCAGTCTCTCAGGTTGAAGCAAGCTGTTCACAACCTTGGCACCCTATTTGACCCCAAGCTGAAATTCTGACATCGTTGCCTCTCCATCTCAGGAACCACCTACTTCCATAACCTCCATAACATTGCCAGTCTCCATCTCTGCCTCAGCTCATCTGCTGCTGAAACCCTCATCCATGCCCTTTGTCACCTCAAGACTCGACTATTCCAATGCTCCCCTGGCCGGCATCCCATTCCCCACCTTCCATAAACTGGAGCTCATCCAAAGCTCTGCTGCCCGTATCCCAACTCGCACCAAGTCCCGTTCACCCATCACCCCTGTGCTCGCTGACCTACATTGGCTCCCGGTTCCCCAACGCCTCAAATTTAGAATTCTCATCCTCATGTTCAAATCCTTCCATGGCCTCTCCCCTCCCTGTCTCCGTAACCTCCACCAGCCCTACAACCCTCCGAGAACTCAGTATTCCTCTGTATGGCCTCTTGTGCATTCCCGATTTCCTTCCCCCCACTATTGGCGTCTATGCCTTCAGCCGTCTAGGCCCCAGGCTCTGGAATTCCCTCCCTAAACTTCTCCACCTTTAAGACACTCCTTAAAACCTAACCTCTTGACCAAACTTTGAATCACCCTTTCTAAATTCTCATTCTTTGGCTCTGCGTCATTTTTTTTTGTCTTACTAGGTTTTGATGCAGCGCCTTGGGATGTTTCATGATGTTAATGGTGCTATATAAATGCAAGTTGCTGTTGCAGTAGTAGATGTCACTCCAGCTCTTCATTTATACCATATACCACTGACATCTACTGGTGATTTCACAGTACTGGATTCTTAACATTATTGCTCAAAAAACACTGGGGTATTCCAATGACTTTCAATGGAAAATAAAACCAGGCAGAGTGTAAAACAAGTTGCCGATTTGCTATCACCAGTTTTTCACTGCCACCTAAGATGGATTCAAACCCCTCTGTCAAATTATTTTTTATTCATTCTTCACCCTCATCCTTCACAATTTTTAGCTAATTTATTTCTTTACATCAATATTCCACCCCCCGTCCCCCTGCTTTTCCGTTGAGCTCCGCCAAAATCTCAGGCTAGCAGGCACCTGGTCACTGGGCCTCCTCACTCTGCAGGTATGTCTGGCTAACGTCAGCGAAGTACTGAGCAAGTATTTAATTTGAAAATGAAAGCAGCTTTTCCTTCTCAAAAATCAAGTCAATTCCCAGAATGATACAGAGTTCCTTACTGCCCAAAGATTCCCTTGGAATCTCCCATTGTTATTCACCTAACAAATCTACTACCATCCAGAGACCAAGGAAGCAAAGCAGTCACAACAATCAAGAGACACTCAGGGCGCTAAATTGGGCCGTGTAGGGCCCGTCGTTTCGGCGCTACACGGCCTCTCTGACATCCAAGATGGTGTCTTGGATGGGCACGCACGTTTCCAGCGTGATGTGCGGCGGACGCCATCTTGGTATAGGAGTTAGCGCAGGCGCAGATAACGAACGCTGGAATCATGTAAAGTAGGGAGAAAATTGCTTCAATCAGTGTGCAACGCTGATTTAAAGTGATACACACAATTTTGGGACTTAACTCTCAACTCAATGCACAGTGTTAGCCCCGATCATCTGAACGTGTCTTAGAGTGTCTGGAGGACCCCCTACCATCGCTATTTAAAGGGACCATGCAGGATTTACAGGTTAGTGGCTGGATTATTGCTTCTGGCTGCCCACACATTTACAACTGTTTTTGGAGGTCTCCAACACTTGAATATGAGGACGCAGGGACATAGCCTAATATTTAGAGCCAGGACGTGCAGGAGTGAAGTTAGGAAATGCTTCTACACGCAAAGGGTGGGAGATGTTTGGAACGCTCTTCTGCAAACGGCAGTTGATGTTAGCTCACTTGTGAAAGTTAAATCTGAGATTGATAGATTTCTGTGAACCAAGGGTATTAAGGGATATGGGGCTAAGGTGGGTATATGGAGTGAGGTCACAAGTCCACCATGATCTCATTGAACGGTGAAACAGGCTCGAGGGGCTAAATGCCACTGCCACTTACTGCCTCCTGGTGTGTGCTACCTTCTCCTGCAAGAAAGCGGGACGTGTGCCTGGATGATGTGCCTCTCATGGTTGAATACCTGCCAGTGTGTGTGGCCAGTGAGTTGTGGGTGGGCGGCTTGCAACTGTGGTAATGTGTAAGGGTGAGCGGAAGCATCTGGTTGGAAGAGTTGAGTACTGATGGAAAGAGTTTATTGGTATGTGGGTGATGGGGGGGTGCAGTGCGTGGTGCAGTTGGTAGGAGACGCCACTTGACAGTTGTTCTCACTCACCTTGACCACTCATGTCAAAGCATTGAACTTCTTCCTGCACTGTATCCATGTTCATGATGCTGTGCGCCTGGCATTGACTTTGTCCCCCGCTGCCTTTTGGATATATGTCTAGCGGGCCTCTTGCCACCCCCTCACACCGCCCCCCCCCCCCCCCCCGATCGGATATAAGATGTCCCTTCTTCTGTCCACCTCTTGCACCCAAGGTCTCTAGTGCATCAGCAGAGAACCTTGGTGCACGCACTCTCGCAGGACTGGTACCAACTCGGATCAGCAGATTGGAGGATGTGGGATTTAGTATTGTGCAACCTTTATTCAATGTTTTAACATAACTCAGTGTGTAAACATAGGGATGGGATCTGCATCTGTATTTTACGTGTGCGATGTCTGATCTCCGTTCAGATTCCGTGCAGACAGTAGACTGTTATTTTCAACAAATAACAGGTACCAGCTACCTTTAAGAGATTTCTAAGAAACATCCTCCCTTTAAGAGATTGAGCTCCCCCTGGTGGTGGAAAGTGCAAATTGCATTGATTCCACGTGCAAGACCTGGAAAGGAACGTTGATCACAGGTGAGTCCTCGGGCCAGCCAAAACTTGCTTCCTGCCTGCGCAGGGGTCATTGGGTGTGGGGTAATAGCACATCACCCTACCTACGCCCAAAAACGGCCCCTATCCAAATTTTCTCCCCACCTCAGGCTCTGCTTTCTGTCATACCATTTTATAGGAACATTGGAACAGGGCCACACAGCCACTCAAGCCTGTTCCGCCATTCAATCAGATCATGGCTGATCTGTACCTTAATTCCATTCACCCCACATCCCTTACCGAACAAAAACCTGTTGACCTCAAGTCTTGAAAATTGACCCCCAGCATCCAGAGCCTTTTGGGGGAAGAGTTCCAGATTCCTACCACCTGTAACAAGTTGAAACAGGCCCAGGACCCAGTGATCAATTAGACACACAGATCAGAGTTAATGGTTAAAACAAGTCACATTTATTCACCGATGGCATGTGCCCCTAAGGGCAACACTGACCACCACATCATCATGAATATTCTCCAAAGGAACTATTTCCCTGCCTTTTACATCCCTCCAGGCTGGGTATCATTCCTGATTAAAGGCAATTAAGGTCAACGATTTCTTAAAGCAATGGTGGAAGGCAGAGAAAACAAGGGCGAAAAACAAATAGGGCCATAGTGCAAAATAAAACTAAGATTACTAGCAATCTTAAAACGACAAGTCTAAAGGCATTGTGTCTTAATGCGTGGAGCATTCGCAATAAGCTAGATGAATTAACGGCGCAGATAGATATTAATGGTTATGATATAGTTGTGATGACGGAAACATGGCTGCAGGGTGACCAAGGATGGGAACTGAACATCCAGGGGTATTCAATATTTAGGAAGGACAGGCAAAAAGGGAAAGGAGGTGGGGCAGCATTGTTAGTAAAGGAGGAAATCAATGCAATAGTGAGGAAGGATATTGGCTCGGAAAATCACGATGTGGAATCTGTATGGGTGGAGCTAAGAAATACCAAGGGGCAGAAAACGTTGGTGGGGGTTGTCTATAGGCCCCCAAACAGTGGAGATGTAGGGGAGGGCATTTAGCGGGAAATTAGAGATGCATGCAGGAAGGGTACAACTATAATCATGGGTGACTTTAATCTACATATAGATTGGTCAAACCAAATTAGCAATAATACTGTGGGGGAGGAATTCCTGGAGTGTGTACGTGATGGCTTTCTAGACCAAGTAGTTTCCTTCAGTTCCTCCCTCTCACTGGACCCTTGTTGAGGAACCAACTAGAGAACAGGCGATCCTAGACTGGATATTGTACAGTGAGAAAGGATTAATTAACAATCTTGTTGTGCGGGGTCCCTTAGGGAAGAGCGACCATAACATGATAGAATTCCTCATTAAGATGAAGAGTGAAGTAGTTGAATCCAAAACTATGGTCCTGAATCTAAATAAAGGAAATTATAAAAGTATGAGGTGCGAGTTGCTATGATAGATTGGGGAACTTTACTAAAAGGGATGACGGTGGATAGGCAATGGCTAATATTTAAAGAACGTGTACAGGAATTACAACAATTATTCATTCCTGTCTGGTGCAAAAATAAAACACGAAAGGTGGCTCAACCGTGGCTTACAAAAGAAATTAGGGATAATATTAGATCCAAAGAGGAGACATAAAATTGCCAGAAAAAGCGGCAAGCCTGAGGATTGGGAGCAGTTCAGAATTCAGCAAAGGAGGACAAACAGATTGATTAAGAGGGGAAAAATAGAGTATGAGAGTAAACTAGCAGGGAACATAAAAACTGACTGTAAAAGCTTCTATAAATATGTCAAGAGAAAAAGATTAGTGAAGACAAATGTAGGTCTCTTACAGTCAGAAATGGGGGAAAATATAATGGAGAACAAAGAAATGGCAGAACAAATTAAACACATACTTCAGTTCTGTCTTCACAAAGGAGGACACAAATAACCTCCCAGAAATGTTAGGGAACCAAAGGCATAGTGAGAGGCAGGAACTGAAGGAAACCAGAATTAGTAAAAAAAAATAGTGCTCGGGAAATTAATGGGGCTAAAGGCTGACAATTCCCCAGGGCCTGATAATCTACATCCCAGAGTACTAAAGGAAGTGGCCCTGGAAATAGTGGATGCATTGGTGATCATCTTCCAAAATTCTATAGACTCTGGAACAGTTCCTCCAGATTGGAAGGTGGCAAATGTAACCCCACTATTTAAAAAAGGAGGGAGAGAAAAAATAGGGAATTACAGACCAGTTAGCCTAACATCAGTCGTGGGGAAAATGCTAGAGTCTATTATAAAAGATGTGATAACAGAACACTTGGAAGGCATTAACGGGATTGGACAAAGTCAGCATGGGTTTATGAACGGGAAATCATGCTTAACAAATCTACTGGAGTTTTTTGAGGAAGTAACTAGTAGAATAGATAAGGGAGAACCAGTGGATGTGGTGTACTTGGATTTTCAGAAGGCTTTTGATAAGGTCCCACACAAGAGGTTAGTGTGCAAAATTAAAGCACATGGGATTGGGGGGAATATACTGGCATGGATTGAGAATTGGTTGACAGACAGGAAACAGACAGCAGGAATAAACAGGTCTTTTTCGGGGTGGCAAGCAGTCACTAGTGGGGTACCACAGGGATCAGTGCTTGGGCCCCAGCTATTCACAATATAAATCAATGATTTGGATGAGGGAACTAAATGTAACATTTTCAAGTTTGCAGATGACACAAAGCTGGGGTGGAATGTGAGCTGTGAGGTGGATGCAAAGAGGCTCCAATGTGATTGAGACAAGTTGGGTGAGTAGGCAAGAACATGGCAGATGCAATATAACGTGGATAAATGTGAGGTTATCCAGTTTGGTTGTAAAAACAGAAAGGCAGATTATTATCTGACTGGTGATAGATTGGGAAAAGGGGAGGTGCAACGAGACCTGGGTGTCCTTGTACACCAGTCGCTGAAAGCGAGCATTCAGGTGCAGCAAGCAGTTAGGAAGGCGAATGGTATGTTGGCCTTCATTGCAAGAGGATTTGAGTACAGGAGCAGGGATGTCTTACTGCAGTTATACAGGGCCTTGGTGAGACCATATCTGGAGTGCAGTTTTGGTCTCCTTATCTGAGGAAGGATGACCTTGCCATGGAGGGAGTGCAACAAAAGTTTACCAGACTGATTCCTGGGATGGCAGGACTGACGTATGAGGAGAGATTGGGTCGACTAGGCCTATATTCACTAGAGTTTAGAAGGATGAGAGGTGATCTCATCGAAACATATAAAATTCTAACAGGAGTAGACAGACTAGATGCAGGGAGGATGTTCCTGATGGCTGGGGAGTCCAGAATCAGGGGTCACAGTCTCAGGATACGGAGTATGCCATTTAAAACTGAGATGAGGAGAAATTTCTTCACTCAGAGGGTGGTGAACCTGTGGAATTCTCTACCACAGAAGGCAGTGGAGGCCAAGTCATTAGATGTATTCAAGAAGGAGATAGATATATTTCTTAATACTAAAGGGATCAAGGGATATGGGAAAAAGCGAGAACGGGGTACTGAGTTAGACGATCAGCCATGATCATTTTGAATGGCGGAGCAGGCCCGAAGGGCTCCTATTTTCTATGTTTGTATGTTTCAACATAACTTCTCTGCTTTTCAATTCCATCCCTCTAAAAATGAACCCGAGTGCTTGGTTTACTTTTTTTGTGGTCTTTTTTTTTATTCGTTCATGGGATGTGGGCGTCGCTGGCGAGGCCAGCATTTATTGCCCATCCCTAATTGCCCTTGAGAAGGAGGTGGTGAGCCGCCTTCTTGAACCGTTGCAGTCCGGGTGGTGAAGGTTCTCCCACAGTGCTGTTAGGAAGGGAGTTCCAGGATTTTGACCCAGCGACGATGAAAGAACGGCGATATATTTCCAAGTCGTGATGTGTGTGACTTGAAGGGGAACGTGCATTTGGTGTTGTTCCCATGTGCCTGCTGCTCTTGTCCTTCTAGATGGTAGAGGTTGCGGGTTTGGGAGGTGCTGTCGAAGAATGCTCATCGAGTTGCTGCAGTGCACCCTGTGGATGGTACACACTGCAGCCACAGTGCGCTGGTGGTGATGGGAGTGCATGTTTAGGGTGGTGGATGGGGTGCCAATCAAGCGGGCTGCTTTGTCCTGGATGGTACATAGGAACATAGGAACAGGAGTAGGTCATTCAGCCCCTCGTGCCTGCTCCGCCATTTGATAAGATCGTGGCTGATCTGTGATCTAACTCCATATACCTGCCTTTGGCCCATATCCCTTAATACCTTTGGTTGCCAAAAAGCTATCTATCTCAGATTTAAATTTAGCAATTGAGCTAGTATCAATTGCCGTTTGCGGAAGAGAGTTCCAAACTTCTACAACCCTTTGTGTGTAGAAATGTTTTCTAATCTCGCTCCTGAAAGGTCTGGCTCTAATTTTTAGACTGTGCCCCCTGCTCCTAAAATCCCCAACCAGTGGAAATAGTTTCTCTCTATCCACCCTATCTGTTCCCCTTAATATCTTATAAACTTCGATCAGATCACCCCTTAACCTTCGAAACTCCAGAGAATACAACCCCAATTTGTGTAATCTCTCCTCGTAACTTAACCCTTGAAGTCCGGGTATCATTCCAGTAAATCTACGCTGCACTCCCTCCAAGGCCAATATGTCCTTCCGAAGGTGCTGTGCCCAGAACTGCTCACAGTACTCCAGGTGTGGTCTAACCAGGGTTTTGTATAGCTGCAGCATAACTTCTGCCCCCTTGTACTCCAGTCCTCTAGATATAAAGGCCAACATTCCATTTGCCTTCTTGATTATTTTCTGCACCTGTTCATGACACTTCAATGATCTATGTACCTGAACCCCTAAGTCCCTTTGGACATCCACTGTTTTTAACTTTTTATCATTTAGAAAGTACCCTGTTCTATCCTTTTTTGATCCAAAGTAGATGACCTCACATTTGTCTACATTGAATTCCATTTGCCACAGTTTTGCCCATTCACCTGATCTATCAATATCACTTTGTAATTTTATGTTTTCGTCTACACTGCTTAGAATGCCACCAATCTTTGTGTCATCGGCAAACTTAGATATGAGAATTTCTATGCCTTCATCTAAGTCGTTAATAAATATTGTGTCGAGCTTCTTGAGTGTTGTTGGAGCTGCACTCATCCAGGCAAGTGGAGAGTATTCCATCACACTCCTGACTTGTGCCTTGTAGATGGTGGAAAGGCTTTGGGGAGTCAGGAGGTGAGTCACTCGCTGCAGAACACCCAGCCTCTGACCTGCTCTTGCAGCCACAGTATTTATATGGCTGGCCCAGTTAAGTTTCTGGTCAATGGTGACACCCAGGATGTTGATGGTGGGGGATTCGGCGATGGTAATTCCATTGAATGTTAAGGGGAGGTGGTTAGGCTCTCTCTTGTTGGAGATGGTCATTGCTTAGCACTTGTCTGGCTCAAATGTTACTTGCGTCTTATCAGTCCAAGTCTGGATGTTGTCCAGGTCTTGCTGCATGCGGGCACGGATGCTTTATTATCTGAGGGGTTGCGAATGGAACTGAACACTGCAATCATCAGCGAACATCGCCATTTCTGACCTTTTGATGGAGGGAAGGTCTTTGGTAAAGTAGCTGAAGATGGTTGGGCCTAGGACACTGCCTTGAGGAACTCCTGCAGCAATGTCCTGGGGCTGAGATGATTGGCCTCCAACAACCACTACCATCTTCCTTTGTGCTAGGTATGACTCCAGCCACTGGAGAGTTTTCCCCCTGATTCCCATTGACTTCAATTTTACTAGGGCTCCTTGGTGCCACACTCGGTTAAATGCTGCCTTGATGTCAAGGGCAGTCACTCTCACCTCACGTATGGAATTCAGCTCTTTTGTCCATGTTTGGACCAAGGCTGTAATGAGGTCTGGAGCCGAGTGGTCCTGGCGGAACCCAAACTGTGCATCGGTGAGCAGGTTATTGGTCAGTGAGTTCCGCTTGATAGCACTGTCGACGACACCTTCCATCACTTTGCTGATGATTGAGAGTAGACTGATGGGGCGGTAATTGGCCGGATTGGATTTGTCCTGCTTTTTGTGGACAGGACATACCTGGGCAATTTTCCACATTGTCGGGTGGATGCCAGTGTTGTAGCTGTACTGGAACAGCTTGGCTAGAGGCGCAGCTAGTTCTGGAGCACAAGTCTTCAGCACTACAGCCGGGATGTTGTCAGGGCCCATAGCCTTTGCTGTATCCAGTGCACTCAGCCGCTTCTTGATATCACGTGGAGTGAATCGAATTGGCTGAAGACTGGCTTCTGTGATGGTGGGGATATCGGAAGGAGGCTGAGATGGATCATCCACTCGGCACTTCTGGCTGAAGATGGTTGCAAACATTTCAGCCTTGTCTTTTGCACTCACGTGCTGGACTCCGCCATCATTGAGGATGGGGATGTTTACAGAGCCTCCTCCTCTCATTAGTTGTTTAATTGTCCACCACCATTCACGACTGGATGTGGCAGGACTGCAGATCTTTGATCTGATCCGTTGGTTGTGGAATCGCTTAGCTCTGTCTATAGCATGTTGCTTCAGCTGTTTAGCATGCATGTGGTCCTGAATTGTAGCTTCACCAGGTTGGCACCTCATTTTTAGGTACGCCTGGTGCTGCTCCTGGCATGCTCTTCTCCACTCCTCATTGAACCAGGGTTGATCCCCTGGCTTGTTGGTAATGGTAGAGTGAGGAATATGCCAGGCCATGAGGTTACAGATTGTGCTGGAATACAATGCCCAGTTTTGAGCTGCCAGATCTGTTCTGAATCTATCCCATTTAGCACGGTGGTAGTGCCACACAACACGTTGGATGGTGTCCTCAGTGCGAAGACGGGAATTCATCTCCACGAGGGCTGTGCGGTGGTCACTCCTACCAATACTGTCATGGACAATTCATCTGCGACAGTTAGATTGGTGAGGACGAGCTCAAGTATGTTTTTCCCTCTTGTTGGTTCGCTCACCACCTGCCGCAGGCCCAGTCTGGCAGTTATGTCCTTCAGGACTCGGCCAGCTCGGTCAGTTTTGGTGCTACCGAGCCACTCTTGGTGATGGACATTGAAGTCCCCCACCCAGAGTACATTAACCTGTGTCGCTACTTTTAGTGATTTGTTTATCTGTACCCACAGATCCCTCTGCCCCATTTAGACTCTTACTATCCGAGCTGTGTGTGGCCTCCTTATTCTTCCTACCAAAATGTAATACATCACTCTTATCAATATTGAAATTCACTTGCCAATTACACACCCATTCTGCAAGTTTATTAATGTCGTCTTGCATTTTGATGCATTCTTCCATTGTATTAACTATACTCATCAATTTGGTGTTGTCCGCAAATTTTGAAATTGTACTTCCGATTCCAAATGCTTAATGTAAACTGTGAACAGCAATGGTCCCAGCACCGATCCCTGTGGAACACCACTTCCCACCTTTTGCCAGTCTGAGTAACTACCTTTAACCCCTACTCTTCTGGTTTGTAGCCAGCTTGCTATCCATTCTGCTACTTGTCCCCTGACTCCACATGCTCTGACCTTAGTCATGAGTCTACTACGTGGTACCTTATCGAAGGCCTTTTGAAAATCCAAATATATTACATCTACTGCATTACCCTTGTCTACCCTTTCTGTTACTTCTTCAAAGAATTCAATAAGGTTGGTCAATCATGACCTTCATTTTTGAAATCCGTGCTGACTATTCTTTATTATAGATGTTTTTATATTACATCTTTGAGTAAGGATTCCATTATCTTTCCCATCATCAACTTTAAGCTAATTGTTCTTTGGTTCCCCGGACTGGCTCTATCTCTCTTTAAATATAGGAATCACATTAGCTATCCCCCAGTCCTCTGGCACTAATAATTTTTTATATATATGCAATAGTGCCTCTGCTATCGCTTTCCTAATGCCTTTTAATATGCATGGATGCAATCCATCTGGACCAGGGGTTTTATCCTCCCTTAGTTTGATTAGTTTATCAATTATCTCCCCCCTTTCTATCTTAAATGTCTTTATATTTTCTTTGACCTCTTCTAATGCCATACCCATCATATTAGTCTTCTTGATAAATACTGAGGCATGGTTATTATTTAATATTTCTGCTATTATCTGAGTTTATCGGGTGTACTCCTTAGTGGCCCTATCCCTAACCTGATTTTTCTTTTGTTATTTATGTGTCTGTAGAATACTTCACTATTTCATTTATATTCCTTGAAAATTTAATTTTGTATTTCATAATTGTTAACTTTTTTTCTAACCTTTTCATATTCCCCTTTTGTCATTCTCTTCTTTATTGTCTACATGCTTAATGAGTGCCTTTCTCTTTAGTTTCAGTGTTGCCCTTATTTCTTTATTCATCCATGGTGTATCATTACTGACTAGTTTGTTCTTGCTTTTTCGTGAGCTAATTTTCTCCTGGACTCTATTGATCACCATTTTAAATGTTCCCCACTGCTGTTCCATGTCTTTTTTTATTAGTAATTTTTTCTGGTTTATTTTCCCTAGTTCCATTCTTATCCCCTGAAAATCATTTTTTTTCTCCAATTTATTACTTTGGTCTTTGTCTTACTTATGTCCTTCTCAATCTTTATCTTGAACCTTATTATGTTGTGATCACTATTGCCTAGTTGTTCCCCTAGACTTACTTCTCTTATCGGTTCATTTCTCATGACTAGATCCAGCAGTGATTCCTCTCTTGTTGGACTTTTTACATACTGGGTAAGAAAGGAGCCCTGCACACATTGTAAAAACTCCATTTCCTGCACCCCTTTACCACCTCTTCTTGCCAGTTTATTTGAGGATAGTTAAAATCTCCCATGATTATTATTCTATCTCCTTTACTCATTTCACATATTTGCTAACATATTTCTTCCTCCACCTCCTTGCCACTATTAGGTGGTTTGTAGTATACCCCCATGAGCATGATCGATCCCTTCTATTCTTTTATTTCAATCTATATGGATTCTGTTTCTGTCCTTCTGTTAGTTATATCCCTTTATGCTGCCATTGTTTTATCTCTAATTAGTATAACTACTCCACCCATTTCTTCCTTCCCTATCCTTTCTGAAGATGCTATATTTAGTTGCCAGTCCTGTCCTTTATCTAGCCATGTTTCAGTTATTCCTATTACATCTGGTTCCTTGCTGCAGATTATTGTCTCCAGTTCCCCTGTTTTATTTTGGAACACTGTACATTGCTGTACAGGCAGTTTAATTCATCTTTAATAGTTGTTCCTTTTAAACTTCTATTTTAATGACTGTTTGTTCCTTGACCATTTGATATCTTTATTCCTTACCCTGGTCTGACCTTTACACTCATCTCCTGCTTATTTTATCTTCAAGCTTTTGTTATTGCTACCAGACCCTGCTCCCCATCTTACTAGTTTAAAGCCTTATGCACTGTCCTTTTTATCCATTTCGGCTGGGACTCTGGTCCCATTCCAGTTCAGGTGGAGCCCATCCCAGTGGTACAGCTCTTTCCTGTCCCAGTGTCCCATGAAATGGAACCCTTCCTTTCCACACCACTCTTTCAGCCACACAGTCACCTCACCGATCTGCCTATCCCTAAGCCAATTCGCACACGGCTCAGATAGTAAACCTGAGGTCCTGCTTTTTAATTTAGTTCCTGGCTTCTGGTATTCCCTTAGCAGGATCTCCTTGTTCTTCCTTATGTCATTGGTGCTAACATGGACCACGACAACTGGATCCTCCCCCATCCTTTCCAAGTTCCTCTCCAGTTGATCCAAGATGTCCTTTACCCTTGCACCAGATAGGCAACACTCTCCTGGATTCTTGGTCGTGACTGCAGAGGACATTATCTGTCCCCCTGATTACAGAATCCCCTAAGACTACAACCTTTCTATTCTGAGCCTCCCCCCAGAATCTTGTTAGTCTGCACCTGTTGTGCCAATGTGGGCTGCATGACCACTCTCAGCAGTTCCTCCATGATGGTGGGTCTTGGCCTTTCTCAGAGTGCCAAAATCCAACTTCTGACACCACATGTAACAAGTTGTAGCAGGCCCAGGACCCAGTGGTCAATTAGACACACAGACCTGGGCTTAATGGTTAAAACAAGACACATTTATTCACCCATAGCAGTTGTGTCCCTTTTTGCAGCAATGAACACAGCAACAGAGATTACTCTCCGTCCCGGATCGATTACTCCTCTCCGTCCCGGATCGATTACTCCTCTCCGTCCCGGATCGATTACTCCTCTCCGTCCCGGATCGATTACTCCTCTCCGTCCCGGAACACTCTCCAAATTCCTCTCTTCAATTGAACTATTTCCCTGCCTTTTATATCCTTCCAGGCTATATGAGGAATCATTCCTGATTAAAGGCAATTAAGGTCAAAGATTTCTTAAAGCTATACCGCCTTGCCTTCGTCATTCTGACCCTCTGTTCAATGTCCCAAAGCTGCATCACTAACATGGATACAGAGCTCTCAAACGCCTATGGCTCATTCGTCATCCCTCTCTCACTCTGTTACACGCTCTTTGTGTGAAACTATGCTTCCCGATTTCACACCTAAACAGCCTAGCTCTAATTTTAAGGTTATGTCCCCTTGTTCTGGATTCTCCCACCAGAGGAAATAGTTTCTCTGTATCTACCCTATCGAATCCCGTTATCATTTTAAACACCTCAGTTAGATCACTCTTCAACCTTCTTTACTCAACAGAATACAAGCTAAGTTTATGCAACCTGCCCTCATAACTTAACCCTTTAAGCCCCTGATAGATCCTTCCTGAGGTGTGATGCACGAAACTGATGGGATCAGACCAAGGCTCAGTACATCTGAAGTGTTACTTCTTTACTTTTGTATTGCAACCCTTTTGAGATAAAAGCCAACATTTCATTAGCTTCTTGATTACTTTTTGTACCTGTGCACTAGCTTTTAGAGATTTGTGTACATGGGCACCCAAATCCCTTTGCTCCTCCACTGTTCCGAGTCTCTCGCCATTAAGAAAATATTCCGATTTGTATTTCTCTGATCCGAAGTGGATGACCTTACACTTCCCCACACTGAACTCCATCTGCTATAGTTTTGCCCACTCACTTTATCTTATGTCCCTTTGTAACTTCCTGCTCCCATCCATCTACTGTGCATCCTAACTTACTGTTATCTGCAAACTTGGATATACAACTCTCTATTCCTACATCCATGTTATTAATATATAAACAGTGAAAAGCTGAGGCCCCAGTACAGAACCCTGGGGAACACCACTCGTCACATCCCACCAATCAGAAAACAAACCCTTTATCCCTATTCTCTGTCCAAACCAAGAGAACTCCCCTGCTCTCCTTCGAAAAGCACCAGGGGGTCTCTTATGCCCACCTGAGAAGGCAGACAGAGCCCCGGTTTAACATCTCATTTGAAAGACAGCACCCCTGACAATGCAGCACTCCCTCAGCTTGTTGACTGCGCGGCTTGTCAATGATGCTTCCAACTGATTGGTTGAGGGCAGAGAGAGAGAGAGAGATCCTTTTCCCGCTCTCACAGCCTGGGAGAGATCACTGCACTTCCTGCAAGTCTTGATTAAAGCAAGTTGGCGCCCAGAAGCCCGCAAAAAGTTTTGGGTGAGTTAGTTACTCACGATCGCCAGGCGACATCCATTCGTCACTCAGCGCAATTTCTGGGCAATAATTTATCCAACCTTTGCCACAATCCCTTTACTCCTGGTCGGATTTATTTTTTAGTCTGCGTCTTACCCATCACATACTTAACCATTGCAGCCCACTGTTTTATTTGCTGACTTTTCTGTCCAATTAATCTGTGCAAGATCCCCTTTTATTCCTCCAAAATTTGCTCTCTGCCAGTCCACCTCCCCTTTTTCTCTTTCTCGATTCATAAGAACATAAGAACATAAGAAATAGGAGCAGGAGTAGGCCAATCGGCCCCTCGAGCCTGCTCCGCCATTCAATAAGATCATGGCTGATCTGATCCTAACCTCAAATATAAATTCATGTCCAATTTCCTGCCCGCTCCCCGTAACCCCTAATTCCCTTTACTTCTAGGAAACTGTCTATTTCTGTTTTAAATTTATTTAATGATGTAGCTTCCACAGCTTCCTGGGGCAGCAAATTCCACAGACCTACTACCCTCTGAGTGAAGAAGTTTCTCCTCATCTCAGTTTTGAAAGAGCAGCCCCTTATTCTAAGATTATGCCCCCTAGTTCTAGTTTCACCCATCCTTGGGAACATCCTTACCGCATCCACCCGATCAAGCCCCTTCACAATCTTATATGTTTCAATAAGATCGCCTCTCATTCTTCTGAACTCCAATGAGTAGAGTCCCAATCTACTCAACCTCTCCTCATATGTCCGCCCCCTCATCCCCGGGATTAACCGAGTGAACCTTCTTTGTACTGCCTCGAGGGCAAGTATGTCTTTTCTTAAGTATGGAGACCAAAACTGTATGCAGTATTCCAGGTGCAGTCTCACCAATACCTTATATAACTACAGCAATACCTCCCTGTTTTTATATTCTATCCCCCGAGCAATAAAAGCCAACATTCCATTGGCCTTCTTGATCACCTGCTGCACCTGCATACTAACTTTTTGATTTTCTTGCACTAGGACCCCCAGATCCCTTTGTACTTCAGTACTTTCCAGTTTCTCGCCATTAAGATAATAACTTGCTCTCTGATTTTTCCTGCCAAAGTGCATAACCTCACATTTTCCAATATTGTATTGCATCTGCCAAATCTCCGCCCACTCACCCAGCCTGTCTATATCCCCTTGTAGGTTTTTTATGTCCTCCTCACTCTCTACTTTCCCTCCCATCTTTGTATCATCTGCAAACTTTGATATGTTACACTCGGTTCCCTCCTCCAAATCGTTAATATAGATTGTAAAGAGCTAAGGACCCAGCACCGACCCCTGCGGAACACCACTGGCTACTGGTTGCCAGTCCGAGAATGAACCATTTATCCCAACTCTCTGCTTCCTGTTAGATAACCAATCCTCCACCCATGCCAGAATATTACCCCCAATTCAGTGATTCTTTATCTTGAGCAATAATCTTTTATGTGGCACCATGTCGAATGCCTTCTGGAAGTCTAAATACACTACGTCCACTGGTTCCCCTTTATCCACCCTGTACGTTATGTCCTCAAAGAACTCAAGCAAATTTGTCAGACATGACTTCCCCTTCGTAAAGCCATGCTGACTTTGTCCTATTAAATTATGTTTATCCAAATGTTCCGCTACTGTCTCCTTAATAATAGACTCCAAAATTTTACCCACCACAGATGTTAGGCTAACTGGTCTATAATTTCCAGCCTCCTGCCTACTACCCTTTTTAAATAAGGGTGTTACATTAGCAGTTTTCCAATCTGCCGGGACCTTTGCCGAGTCCAGAGAATTTTGGAAAATTATTACCAAAGCATCCACAATCCCTACTGCCACTTCCCTCAAGATCCTCGGATGTAAGCCATCAGGTCCAGGGGATTTATCCGCCTTGAGTCCCATTAATTTACTGAGTACCAATTCCTTAGTGATTTTAATCGTATTTAGCTCCTCCCCCCCAGAGCCCCTTGTTTGTCCAGTGTTGGGATATTCTTAGTGTCCTCTACCGTAAAGACGGAAACAAAATATTTGTTCAGCATTTTTGCCATCTCCATGTTTCTCACCATTAATTTCCCGATCTCATCCTCTAAGGGACCTATGTTTGCCTTAGCCACCCTTTTTCTTTTTATATAACTATAGAAACTCTTGCTATCTGTTTTTATATTTTTTGATCATTTATTTTCATAATCTAACTTCCCTTTCTTAATCAATCCTTTAGTTACTTTTTGCTGTCTTTTGAAGACTTCCCAATCTTCTATCCTCCCACTAAGTTTGGCTACCTTATATGTCCTTGTTTTTAGTCGGATACAATCCTTAATTTCTTTACTTAGCCACGGATGGCTGTCATTTCTTTGACACCCTTTTTTCCTCAGTGGAATATATATTTTTTGAAAGTTGTAAAATAACTCCTTAAATGAACACCACTGTTCATGTACCGTCTTACCCTTTAATCTATTTTCCCAGTCCACTTTAATCAATTCTGCTCTCATACCATCATAGTCTCCATTATTCAAGCTCAGTACGCTTGTTTGAGAACCAACCTTCTCACCCTCTAATTGGATATGGAATGTAACCATGTTATGGTCACTCATTCCAAGGAGATCCTTAACTAGGACATCATTAATTAATCCTGGCTCATTACACAGGACCAGGTGCAAGGTTGCTTGCTCCCTTGTAGGATCAGTTACATACTGCTCAAGAAATCCATCCCTAATACACTCAATAAACTCTTCCTCAAGGCTGCCCTGCCCAATTTGATTTGTCTAGTTAATATGATAGTTAAAATCTTCCATAATTATAGCTGTTCCCTTATTACATGCCCCGACTATTTCCTGATTAATACTTCTTCCAGCAGAGTAGCAACTATTAGGAGGCCTATATACTACGCCCACGAGTGTTTTTTTCTCCTTGTTATTCCTTATCTCTACCCAAACTGTTTCATTATCCTGATCCTTTGTCCCAACATCATTTCTCAGTGTTACAGTGATTCCTCCCTTTATTAACATAGCCATCCCACCTCCCCTTCCTTCCTGCCTGTCCTTCCTGATTGTTAAATACCCTGGCATATTTAATTCCCAGTCGTTGTCACCCTGCAGCCATGTTTCTGTAATGGCCACAAGATCATACCCATACGTAGTTATTTGTGCCGTTAACTCGTCCATTTTGTTACGAATGCTACGTGCATTCAGATAAAGAACTTTCAAATATGTTTTGTGACACTTCGTTCCTGCTTTCTCCTTTTTTAACACTTTACCTTTTACTCCATACCTTCTGTGCCTTCCTGACACGCTTTCCTCTGTCTCCCTGCTCAGGTTCCCAACCCCCTGCCACAGCTTTAATGCTGGGTTAATCGCCTTATGCCTTCTAGTTTTTATTTTATCTGTCGTGCCTAAAGTACACTTTCTTTCCGCTGCTCTACGCTTTTCCCTTTCACTTGTTCTTGAACAACTGTTTGTACTATTTGTATTGTAGATTTCCCCTGTGTCTTCCCCTCTCTTGCTGCTTTCAACTTTACTCCCTTCTGACTCCCCGCTCAGGTTCCCATCCCCCTGCCACTCTAGTTTAAACCTTCCCCAACAGCACTAGCAAACACCCCCGCGAGGACATTGGTCCCGGTCCTGCTCGGGTGTAACCCGTCACGCTTGTCCAGGTCCCACCTTCCTCAGAACTGGTCCCAATGTCCCAGGAATCTAAATCCCTCCCTCCTACACCATCCCTGCAGCCACGCATTCATCCTGTCTATTCTCCTGTTCCTATACTCACTAGCACGTGGCACCGGTAGTAATCCTGAGATCACTACCTTTGAAGTCCTGCTTTTTAATTTATCTCCTAACTCCTTAAATTCACCTTGCAGGACCCCATCCCTTTTTTTACCTATGTCGTTGGTACCAATATGGACCACGACTACTGGCTGTTCACCCTCCCCCTCCAGAATGCCCTGCAGCCGCTCCGTGACAACCTTGACCCTAGCACCAGGGAGGCAACATACCATCCTGGAGTCACGTTTGTGGCCGCAGAAACGCCTATCTGTTCCCCTTACAATTGAATCCCCTATCACTATAGCCCTGCCACTCTTCTTCCTCCCCTCCTGTGCAGCAGAGCCACCCGTGGTGCCATGAACCTGGCTCTTGCTGCTTTCCCCTGATAAGCCATCTCCCCCAACAGTATCCAAAGCAGAATATCTGTTTGAGAGGGAGATGGCCCCAGGGGACTCCTGCTCTAACTGCCTAGTCCTTTTACTCTGCCTGGCGGTCACCCATTTCCTTTCTGCCTGCGTAATCTTTACCTGCGGTGTGACCACCTCACTGAACGTGCTATCCGCGATAGTCTCAGCATCGCGGATGCTCCACAGTGAATCCACCCGCAGCTCCAGCTCCGAAATACGGTTAGCCAGTAGCTGCAGCTGGACACACTTCCTGCACACATGGTCGCCAGGGACACTGGTAGTGTCCATGACTTCCCACATAGTGCAGGAGGAGCATATCACGGGTGCGAGCTGTGCTGCCATGACTTGCCTTAGACTCTCAGACTCTCCTCCCGCTCTAGGTCTCTCCTTTTCTACTGTGCTCACCTCTCGGACTCTCCTGCCTCACCTGTGATTCGGTCTGTAAACCTAATTATGTTATAACCGCTGATTCCTAAATGTTCTCTTAACCACAGGCCACTCATGTGTCCTGGTTCATTACCCAAATCCAGGTCACAGTATAACAGAGTAATGCAGGTTCAGACATTGATTCATTTGCCGTTTGTGGGACCTCGCTGTGCGCAAATCAGCTGCCGTGTTTGCCTACAGTGGTTGCAATTCAAATAGTGATTTGTTAACTGTGAAACACTCCGGGGAGTCCTGAGAACGTGAAAGGTGAGATAAAAATGCAAGTTCTTTCTCTTACTGACAATTCTTAATCTGCCACCTCACCACGATCCAGGGATTGCCAGCATCGTCCCGAGAACAAATCAAGAATTTGATAGGGTAGATACAGAGAAGCTATTTTCACTGGTGGGGGAAATCAAGAACAAGGGGGATGTTATCTTAAAATTAGAGCCAGGCCATTCAGGAGGGGAAATCAGGAAGCACTTTTTCCACACAAAGGGTAGTGGAAATCTGGAACTCTCTCCCCCAAAAGGCTGTGGATGCTGGGGACCACTTGGCGCTTTCAAGCCTGAGATGGATAGATTTTTGTTGGGTAAGGGTGTGAAGGGATATGGAGCAAAGGTGGGTAAATGGGGTTGAGGTACAGATCAGCCATGATCTAATTGATTGACAGAACAGGCCCGACGGGCTGAAAGGCCTCTTCCTATTCCTAGTGTTCCTAAATAGAAACAAAATACACATTGCCCTTAGGTCACAGGTTATGCGAAGCTTTCCAGGCAAATTGTCTTTGCTTGCATGAGGAGACATATCTGTGTTTTATTTTGGGGGCATCAGTGCCTCTCGGGAATATCTCCAGAAAAGTCAAAGAATTTGGACAATGGACTGAAATTCTGCAGTCTCCAGCATCTGCCACTAGAGGGTGCATTTGCAACGCACTATTTCACAAAAGGTTTCTGGACGTCCTCCGGTCGAGAGCAACATGAGACTTTACAATCTTGCTCGAGGATTTAAAGTGTCTCTGCACTGTCAGGAGCCAGGAGATGAAGCCCACAAAGTAGTGTTTGCACTCCTGTGCTGATTTGTAACAAAAATTATTTTTATTTTAGCTGCCTGAATTTCTGTTTTTATTGAAGTGAAGGATGTCATTGTGGGGGAAATGAGTACTTTTTGGTTTTTTCCACCCGATTTCACCATCAAGGTCAGGTCCAGTTAGGTACAGCTCCCTCTACACTGTCCATCAAACATCCAGGTCAGCATTGGTTAGATACAGAGTAAAGCTCCCTCTACACTGTCCCATCAAACACTCCCAGGGCAGGTACAGCATGGGCTACATACAGAGTAAAGCTTCCTCTACACTGTCCCATCAAACACTCCCAGGGCAGGTACAGCACGGGTTAGATACAGAGTAAAGCTTCCTCTACACTGTCCCATCAAACACTCCCAGGGCAGCATAGGTTAGATACAGAGTATAGCTCCCTCTACACTGTCCCATCAAACACTCCCAGGGCAGGTAAAGCAAGGGTTAGATACAGAGTAAAGCTCCCTCTACACTGTCCCATCAAACACTCACAGGGCAGGTAAAACAGGGGTTAGATACAGAGTAAAGCTCCCTCTACACTGTCCCATCAAACACTCACAGGGCAGGTAAAACAGGGGTTAGATACAGAGTAAAGCTCCCTCTATACTGTCCCATCAAACACTCCCAGGGCAGGTAAAGCAAGGGTTAGATACAGAGTAAAGCTCCCTCTACACTGTCCCATCAAACATTCCCAGGGCAGGTAAAGCTCCCTCTACTCGATCCCATCATAGAAAGGAATTTTTCACCTCATCACATCAGTCTATGGAGGTTCCAACCTGGGTCCCAGAAATGGAAGAACATCAGTCAAATTCATATCTGTGTACTAGCTGACCCTCCATGGCATTGCTCCTGTGTAGTATGGTCCTAGAGCACGTTTGCAATGCAGTTGCTTGTTATCTTCTGTTATTTTAGCAACATCTTCAGTTTTTCTCAAGGTCAGGAAAACACAACAGGAAACAACTGGCTTTCTTTCTCTTGTACACTTTTTAAAAAAGATTCTTCAGATTTGATTTATCGGCATTTTATACAAAATGTGATTTCTGGAGTGTGATATCGGGATTAGGATACCTGCAGTGTCACATCTGGAATGAGACATCTGGATTGTGATATCTGGAATGAGACATCTGGCTTGTGATGCCTGGAGTGTGACCTCTGGAATGAGACATCTGGAGTGTGATTGGGTAGGTATAACTGACCTTGGCACCCAGTCTGTGTTAGACAAAGTCCTGCTCTTGGCCATTATCCAGTGACCAATCCTCAAGATTGTGTCTGCGTGTTAGTTGTCAGTTGAGGAGAGGATCAGGCTTGGCTGTGATGTCCTCATGGTAGAATAGTCTGCCAGCAATCACTGTCGTGGGTCACACATGAAGACTGGCTACTTGACTGAGGAACTGGAGGGCATTTGATTTTTGTAGAATCTGTAGCCCAGCTGGAGTCAGGGGGGGGAAGGGAGTGGGAGCGGTGACTGGAGAACCAGCATGCACATCGTCACTGGGTCAAAATCCTGGAACTCCCTTCCTAACAGCACTGTGGGAGAACCTTCACCACACGGACTGCAGCGGTTCAAGAAGGCGGCTCACCACCACCTTCTCAAGGGCAATTAGGAATGGGCAATAAATGCTGGCCTCGCCAGGGACGCCCACACCCCATGAACAAATAAAAAAAAAGGACCCCCAACCTAGGTGTCAGCCGTGTCTCGGTGAGTCGCACTCTTGCTTCTGAGTCACAAGGTCGTGGGTTCAAGTCCTACTCTGGACCTTGAGCACATAATTCACATTGACACTCCAGTGCAGTACTGAGGGAGTGCTGCATTGTCGGAAGTGCCGTCTTTTGGATAAGATGTTAAACCAAGGCACCATCATCCCTCTTGGTTGGATGTAAAAGTCTCTCGTGGTGGGGTTTTCTCCTGGTGTCCTGGCCAATATCACTGAAACAGGTTATCTGGTCATTCATCTAATTGCTGTTTGTGGGATCTTGCTGTGCGCAAATTGACTGCTGCGTTTTCTACATTACAACAGTGACTACACTTCAAAAAGTATTTCATTGGCTGTGAAGCTCTTTGGGACGTCCTGAGGCCGTGAAAGGCCCGATATAAATGCGAGTTTGTTCTTTGATGTCGCAGGATGCTTTCAAACCCACTAAAGCGCTTTGTAAGAACGCTTTTACTGGATGATGAGGCCCGTTTAAGTAAGGAATTCACTGGGAAAGTGCAGCTAAGACACATCAGGGACTGTGCTGAGCCGGCGCCTTACCTTCCTGGCATATTGGAAGCTCAGCCCTTATCAACACCTCAGTGTCAGGCGCTGCAGGTTTTCAGACAGGGAGGTCTCAGGCAGGATTCTCGTCTACACTGAGCTAGCTCAGCTGGGCCGATGGCGAGGCTGGCAACTCATCACTACCCTGTGGCTTTGCAGAGAACTGCATGCATTTGGATGATGCCGTAAAGACAGGATTGGGTTCAGATGTGATGCATCCCACAGTCGAATAACCCATCAACATTCACTGTCCAGGCTCATGCATTAAAGAACGGCCACTTGGGTGCGCTACAAGGAGGGTGTCCAGTGCCCGTGGGGCTGCTCTTCAGGAAAGGAGTAGGGGGGGGCTCGATCGTACAAGGAGAGTGAACTGTGTTGCTCTAAAGAGCCAGATCTCGCGGAATGGACCGAAAGACTGGCTTTAATCTGACACACACACACACACATACGGACACACACACACACACACACATACGGACACACACACACACACACACACACAGACTCTCTCATACACACACACACACAGACTCTCTCACACACACACACACACAGACTCTCTCACACACACACACACACACACAGACTCTCTCACACACACACACACACACACACACACACTCACACACACACACACACACACACACACAGACTCTCTCACACACACACACACACACACAGACTCTCTCACACACACACACACACACACACACAGACTCTCTCACACACACACACACACAGACTCTCTCACACACACACACACACACACACACACACACAGACTCTCTCACACACACACACACACAGACTCTCTCACACACACACACACGTACACACACACGGACACACAGACACACACGCACACAGACACACAGACACACGCACACACAAAAGGAGCTTTCAAGGTGCGCTCACAACTCTGCACCACAACAACGGGGACACAATGGGAGGCTTGCTGGGCACAGCTGGTTCAGGTGGGTTCAGCATAAGGTCGACAGACTCTGCGGCATTCCCGTAATACGAGCGGCGGAGCGTATTAAGTTAATATATCAAGAGGAAGGAGAGGATTATCTCAAAACAGGAATGCTGCAGAACAAAGGCGCCCTTTTTACAGAAGGACCTGTTGGTTTGTAACTGCTCTGAGCGTCTGGGAAATCATCAGATCTTTCACTGAAACAAAAATTCTTCGACCGTGACCTGCATCAATTGTATTTTTCCTCAATTTTTTTTATTTTTTTTGCTGGGTCTTTAAGAAGCGGTATGTCAGTGGGGTGAAGTGTAATCTGCCCCACTCTTTGTAACCACTCTGTCCACTATCAAGTCCACCCAGGCAAGGTATGGCATGAGTTAGAAGCAGGGTAACCCTTCTCCAACGCCCCATCAAGCATTCCCAGGTCATGAATCGCACAAGTTAGATACAACGACTCCCATTTATACATCCCTCCCCACCTGACACAATGTCTAGTCCTGTCCACCCATCACCCTTGTGCTCGTTGACTTACATTGGCTCCCGGCCCAGCAACGCCTTGAATTTAAAATTTTCATCCTTGTGTTCAAATCCCTCCATGGCCTCGCCCCTCCCTATCTCTGTAATCTCCTCCAGCCCTACAGCCCTCCGAGAATTCTGCGCTCCTCCAGTTCTGGTCATTTGTGCTGCCTAAGCCCTAAGCTCTGGAATTCCCTCCCTAAATCTCTCCGCCTCTCCAACTCTCTCTTCTCCTTTAAGACGCTCCATAAAACCTACCTAATAGCCATTAATAAATCCAATAGGGAATTCAGGAGAAACTTCTTTACCCAAAGAGAGGTTAGAATGTGGAACTCGCTACCACAAGGAGTGGTTGAGGCAAATAGCATAGATGCATTTCAGGGGAAGCTAGATAAGTACATGAGGGAGAAAGGAATAGAAGGATATGTTGATAGGGTTAGTTGAAGTAAGGAGGAGGAGACTCGTGTGGAGCATAAACACCGGCATGGACCTGTTGGGCCGAATGGCCTGTTTCTGTGCTGTAAAAATCTATGTAATTCTATGTACCTCTTTGACCAAGGTTTTGGTCACCTAACCTAATATCTCCTCCTGAGGCTCAGTGTCAATTATTGCCTGATTATGCTCCTGTGAAGCGCCTTGGGACGTTCTATTACGTTAAAGGCGCTATATAAATGCAAGTTGTTGTTATTTTGCAAGGGGGAGATTTCTAGTAGGAATTGAATAGGAGTTATGCAGGAGGAGCCTAAGGGATGGTGCAAGAGAGGCTTGCGGTACGCCTAGCAGGCCCGGAGAGAGCGAGCAGAGCAAAGCGATTACAGAAGTGAATCCCAGAGTGCAGGGGAGTGACGACTGAGTGTTCAGCCTCCAGTGGCGAAGCAGCAGGGAGTTCAAACAGCCAACATCAGAGGGGCAGAGGGAGTGAGGCGAGAGGTTTGACTAGAGGCGAAGGTTACTCAAATAGAGTGGGACCAGGGAATGGAGGGCTCTAAACATGAGGACGAGGATCCTGTGAACGATTCCCTATGGTTCAGTGAACCTTTGTAAACAATTTTACAACACCAAGTTAAAGTCCAGCAATTTTATTTTAAATTCACAAGCTTTTGGAGGCTTCCTCCTTCCTCAGGTGAATGTTGTGGAAATGAAATCCTCGAAATGAAATCGCATTTATAAATCACAGAACAATGCTTGGTGATTACAGACAGTCTTTTCAACTGCCCGTTGCCAAGGCAATCAGTGTGCAGACAGACAGGTGTTACCTACAAGGTCTCCGAATATACAAATCACCAAAAAAAAACACAGAGATAGAGAGGTAGAAACATAGAAAAGACAGCAACTGACCCGTTATATTAAAAACAGATAACATTTGTTCGCTGGTGGGGTAACGTGTAGCGTGTACAGTGAACCAGTAGGGCTGGATGAAGATGGGGATGATGAGCAATGTAGGACGTTGTTTTTTTTAAAAAAATTACACTTCAAAAATACCTCATCGCCTGTAAGCAAGTTGAGGATGTGAAAAGTGCTAAGATGGAAGGTCGTCACATGCAAGTTTGTTTTCTCTTTGTGTTGAAAATAAGAGCCATTGCATCCATCTCCTGCTCTAAGTCAATCTTTCTCCACACCTGAAAATTGTGGCACTCCTTACCTTCCTCAGTCCTCCCTCCTTCCTCTGCCAATCGTTTAAAACCCAAGCTTGGCATCACCTAATTTACTAAGCCTTGATTTGATCATTTTCTCTCTTACTCTAATTAACTTTGGTGGCGTTCTGCACCCTGAGCCTCAGCCCTTCATTCTTGGGATGTGGGCATCGCTGGCAAGGCCGGCATTTATTGCCCATCCCTAGTTGCCCCTTGAGAAGGTGGTGGTGAGCCGCCTTCTTCTTGAGCCGCTGCAGTCCGTGCGGTGAAGGTTCTCCCACAGCGCTGTTAAGGTGGGGAGTTTCAGGATTTTGACCCAGCGTCGATGAAGGAGCGGCCGACATATGTTCAAGTCGGGATGGCTCCTGACTTGGAGTACGGGCGGGAGAGGACTTGGGCTGCAGAGTTCTGGATTAGCTAGGTTTGTGAAGAGTGAGGGGTGGGAGGCTAGCGAGGAGAGCACTTGGGAAATCAATCCTCGAGGTGCTTGGGGAGAGGGACAGAACGACGGTTGAGGTCGGGGCTTTAGCAGGCAGACGATCTTGGTAATAAAAGGAGAAACGTCAGCCCCGGGTCGAGCAGGATGCTGAGATTGTGCGCTGAGTGAACAGTCAGCTCGTGTTGAAGGCATGAGGGACTCATTTGCTGGCAAGCATTAGCAGAATGGCTTCAGTTTTGCTGATGTTAAAGCTGTAGGAACTTTCGACTGATCCAAAACTTGATGTAGGACGGATAGACAATACAGCAAATGATGTTCCGACAGGTGGCATATAGGAGGAGACCCAGGATGGATCCCTCCGACACACTGAAAGAAAGACTTGCATTTACTATAGCGCCTTTCATGACCAGAGGACACCCCAAAGCACTTTACAACCAATGAAGTGCAGTCACTATTGTAATGTAGGAAACACAGCAGCCCATTTGTGCACAGCAAGCTCCCACAAACAACAATGAGATAATAACCAGATAGTTTGTTTTTTAAGTGATAAACATTGCCCCAGGACACTGGGAGAACTCCCCTGCTACTCTTCAAATAGTGCCTATAGCTTCCCTTACGACCACGTGAGAGGGCAGACGGCGCCTCGATTTAACAACATCTCATTGGAAAGACACTACCTCCAACAGTGCAGCATTCCCTCAGTACTGGCACCAGAGCATCAGCCTAGATTATGTACTCAATTCTCTGGAGTGGGATTTGAACCCACAACCGTCTGACTCATAAGTGAGAGTGCTACCCGCTGAGCCAAGGCTGACACCTGACAAATGGTAACCTGAGAGATGGCTAATGTAAAGTTCCTTTAATATGGTGGTAAATCTAGTTATTACCCCTTTATCATTCAACGCTGGATTATCAGCAATCCTAGAAACAATAAAACATACGAATAACACAAGCTGGTGAGTCCATGATAGGGTAGGTTGTTCATCGAGTTAGCATCTTTTGCCAAGTTCAAAACTGAATAGGGGTCATGACAGGATGCGGCAGGGAGAGGGCCGTTAGTTGTGGCATTTGTTTTACCGCTAATTAAAACTCACTGAAACCTTTAATAACATAATTAAAGACAGAAGTAAGTTGCAAAGCAACCCCGTCATTTGAAATACTTTTTAGTGTCTGTTTACATTCTAGGAATTTGCGTGCAGCCCACACAGGTGACAGCGCTAACTACACACAGTCTGTGGCAGGAGCAGGGAGGATGGGCTGAATATGCCTTCTTGTCCTGGACAATATTTAAGAAACAAAGACTTGCATTTACATAGTGCCCCTTTCACAACCTCAAGACGTCCCAAAGCGCTTTACAACCAATGAAGTACATTTTGAAGTGTGGTCACTGTTGTAATGCAGGAAACAAGGCAGGCAATTTGTGCACAGCAAGATCCCACAAACTGCAATGAGATAATGACCAGAAAATCTGTTTTGGTGATGTTGGTTGAGGGATAAATATTGGCCAGAACTCCCCTGCTCTTCTGTGGAATAATGTCACAGGATCTTTTACGTCCACCTGAGAGAGCAGATGGGGCCTCAATTTAACATCTCAACTGAAAGTGTAGCACCCCTGACAGTGCAGCACTCCCTCAGTACTGCACAAGAGTGACAGCCTGGTTTATGTACTCAAATCTTTGGAGTGGGACTTGAACCCACTTCTTTCTGACTCAGAAGCAAGAGTGCTACGCACCGAGCCAGCTAACACCTACCTATTTTACCCCTCTACCAACATTACTAAAACAGATTATCTGGTCATTATCACATTGCTGTTTGTGGGACCTTGCTGTGCGCAAATTGGCTGCTGCACTTCCAACATTACAACAGTGACTACACTTCAAAAGGACTTCATTGGCTTTAAAGAGCTTTGGGATATCCTGAGGTCGTGAAAGGCGCTATATAAATGCCAGTTCATCTTATCATTCCATGTCTTCTGTTCACACCTGACCATCATTAGGTCTTTCCGACACATTGCTACCAGAACACCCAGTAAGCTGTGGTGAAAGCCACACCTCACAGCAAGTCCCAAATCTTGGGCTAAGAGCGATAAACAGGACCACCAGCTCAGGAGGGACTGCATACGTCAACTTCCATTACTATGACATGAGATTCTAGGATCTTCTGGGATTGTTGTCGGTGTGTTGAGGTTGTATTCTGCAATTTGGACCATTTGGTTGTGATAACTGCCTTGGCGACATGGCACTTATTCCGTCTACTGAAAGAGATTGATCAGCAACAATTGAACATGGATCTGGAAATGTATGCAGCATATCGCACTGGTTAGAAATTTTTTGACATGTTTAACTTTTTGTGTCTCTCACGCGCATACAAAGACTGCTTGTATCAGTGTGAAAATATACACCAGTGCTATGCTAGTGCGAATATACATCAGTATATACAAGTAGGAATATCCACCAGTATTATATAAGTGTGACTATCCATCGGTATTGTATCAGTGTGAATATACACTGTATCGTATCAGTGTGAATAACACCAGTATTATATCAGTGTGAATATAAACTACTACTATATCAATGTGAATATACACCGGTATTATATCAGTGTGAATATATACCAGTATTATATCAGTGTGAATATACAACGGTATTATATCAGTGTGAATATACACTGATATTATATCAGTATGAATATACCCCAGTATTATATCAGAGTCAATATACACTGGTATTATAGCGGTGTGAATATACACCGGCATTGTATCAGTGTCAATATACACCAGTATTATATCAGTGTGAATATACACCAGAATGATATCAGTGTGAATATACAACGGTATTATTATCAGTGTGAATATATACCAGTATTTTATCAGTGTGAATATACACCAGTATTATATCAGTGTGAATATCCACCAGTATAATATGAGTGTGAATATACACTGATATTATATCAGTGTGAGTATACACCAGTATTATATCAGAGTCAATATACATCGGTATTATATCGGTGTGAATATAAACCAATATCAATGTCAATATACACCAGTATTATAACAGTGTGAATATACACTTGTATTATATCAGTGTAAATATACACTGGTATTATATCAGTGTGAATATACACTTGTATTATATCAGTGTGAAGCCAGACGTTTCAGGAGCGAGATTAGAAAACATTTCTACACACAAAGAGTTGTAGAAGTTTGGAACTCTCTTCCGCAAACGGCAATTGATACTAGCTCAATTGCTAAATTTAAATCTGAGATAGATAGCTTTTTGGCAACCAAAGGTATTAAGGGATATGGGCCAAAGGCAGGTATATGGAGTTAGATCACAGATCAGCCATGATCTTATCAAATGGCGGAGCAGGCACGAGGGGCTGAATGGCCTACTCCTGTTCCTATGTTCCTATAGACCGGTATTATATTAGTGTGAATAAACACGGGTATTATATCAATGTGAATATATACCAGTATTATATCAATGTGAATATACACCAGGATTTTATCAGTATGAATATGCACCAGTATTATATCAATGTGAATTTACACCAGTATTTTATCAGTGCGAATATACACCAGCATTTTTTCTGTGTGAATATATACCAGTTTTATATCAATATATGAATATTCACCAGTATTATATAAATGTGAATATACTCCAGTATTTTATCAGTGTGAATGTACACTGGATTTATATCAGTGTGAATATACACGGGTATTATATCAATGTGAATATACACCAGTATTATATCAATGTGAATATGCACCAGGATTTTATCAGTATGAATATACACCAGTATTTCATCAGTGTGAATATACACCAGTATTTTATCATAGTGAATATACACCAGTATTATATCAGTGTGAATATACACCAGTATTATGTCAGTGAATTTATACCTGTATTATCTCAATTTAAATATACGCCACTATTATATCAGTGTGAATAGACACTGCTACTATATCAGAGTGAATATATAACAATATCACATTAGTGTGAATATACACCAGTATTATATCAGTGTAAATATACATGGGTATTATGTCAATGTGAATGTATACCAGTATTATATCAGTGAGAATATACACCAATATTATATGATAGTGAATAAACACTGGTATTATATCAGTGTGAATATACAGCGGTATTATATCAGGTTGAATATTTACAGTGGTATTATATCAGTGTGAATATACACCAGTATTAGATCAGTGTGAATATACACCAGTATTTTATCAGTGTGACTATATACCAGTATTATATCAGTGTGAATATATACCAGTATTATATCAATGTGAATCTGCACCAGTATTATATTCGTGTGATTATACATCAGCGTTATATCAATGTGAATATAAACCAGTATTATATCAGTGTGAATATAAACTGGTATTATATCATTGTGAATAAACACTGCTATTGTATCTGTGTGAATTGACAACGATATTATATCAGTGTGAATGTACACTGGTAGTATATCAGTGTGAATATACACTGGTGTTGTATCAGAGTGAATTTACTCCAGTATTATAACAATGTGCATACACACCGGTATTATATCATTGTGAATGTACACCGGTATTATATAAGTTTAAATATAAACTGGTATTATATCAGTGTGAATATACACTAACACTATATCTGTATCAATATACACCAGTATTATATCAGTGTGAATATACACCGGTAGTATAACAATGCGAATATATGACATGATTATATCAGTGTGAATATACACCAATGTTATATCAGTGGTGAATATACATTGGTATTATATCATCGTGAATATATACCAGTATTATATCGGTGTGAATATTCACTGGTATTATATCAGTGTTACTACGCACCAATATCATATCAGTGTGAATGTACACCGGTATTGGATCAGTGTGAATATTCACGGGTATTATATGAGTGTGAATATACACCAGCATTTTACCAGTATGAATATACAGCAAAATTATATCAATGTTAATACACACCATTATTATATCAGTAGAATATACACCAGTGTTATATCAGTGTGAATATATACCAGTATTATATCAGTGTGTATATACACTACTACTATATCAGTGTGAATATATACCAGTATTATATCAGTGTGAATATACTTCAGTATTATATCAGTGTGAATATCCACTGGTATTATATCAGTGTGAATATACACCCATATTATATCAGTGTAAATATACATCGCCATTATATCAGTATGAATATACACTACTATTATATCAGTGTGAATATACACCGGTATTATACGAGTTTGAATGTAGACCAGTAATATACCAGTTTGGATATACACTGGTGTTATATCAGTGTGCATTTACACCAGTTTATAAGTGTGTCAATATACACTGGTATTATATCAGTGTGAATATACATCGGTATTAAAACTGTGTGACTATACACTACTACTATATCAGTGTGAATATTTAACAGTGTGATAGCAGTGTGAATAAACACTGGTATTATATCAGTGTGAAAATACACTGGTAATATATCAGTATGAATATACACTGGTAATATATCAGTATGAATATACACTGGTATTACATCAGTGTGCATTTACACCAGTTTATAAGAGTGTGAATATACACCGGTATTATATCGGGTGAATATACACTGGTATTATATCAGGGTGAATATACACCACTACTATATCAGTGTGAATATATAACAGTATTATATCAGTGTGAATATACACCGGTATTATATCAGTGCAAATATACAATGCTATTATATCAGTATGAATATACATGGGTGTTATATCAGTATGAATATACACCGGTATTACATCAGTGTCAATATACACTGGTATTATATCAGTATGAACATACACTGGCATTGTATCAGTTTGAATATGCAAAAGTATTATATCAGTGTGAATGAACATTGGTATTATATCAGTGTAAATATGCACCAGTATTATATCAGTGTGAATATACACCAGTATTATATCAGTGTCAATATACACCAGTATTATATCAGTGTGAATATACACTGGTTTTATATCAGTGTGAATATACAGCGGTATTAGATCAGTGTGAATATACAGCAGTATTAGATCAGTGTGAATATACACCAGTATTTTATCAGTGTGAATATATACCAGTATTATATCAGTGTGAATATATACCAGTATTATGTCAGTGTGAATATCCACCGGTATTATATCAGTGTGAATATACACCAATATTATATCAGTTTGAATCTACACCAGTATTATATTAGTGTGAATGTACATCAGCATTACATCAATGTGAATATAAACCAGTATTATATCAGTGTGAATATACACCAGTATTATATCAGTGTGACTATACACTACTACTATATCAGTGTGAATATATACCAGTATTATATCAGTGTGAATATACACCTGTATTATATCAGTGTGAATATCCACTGGTATTATATCAGTGTGACTATACACCCGTATTATTTCAGTGTAATTATACATCGGTATTGTATCGTTATGAATATACACTACTACAATATCAATGTGAATATACACCAGTATTATATCAGTGTGAATGTACACCGGTAGTATATCAGTTTGAATATACACCGTTATTATATCATTGTGCATTTACAGCAGTTTAAAGAGTGTGAATATACACCAGTATGATATCAGTGTGAATATACATCGGTATTATATCAGTGTTACTATACACTACTAGTATATTAGTGTGAATATATACCAGTATTATATCAATGTGAATATACACCAATATGATATCAGTGTGAATATACACTGGTATTATATCAGTGTGAATTTACACCAGTATAATAAAAATTTGAATACACCACTATTATATCAGTGTGAATATACACTGCTACTATAACAGTGTGAATATATAACAGTATCATATTAGTGCGAATATACACCAGTATTTTATCAGTGTGAATACACACTTGTATTATATCAGTGCAAATATACATTGGTATTATATCAGTGTGCATTTACAGCAGTTTATAAGGGTATGAATATACACCGTTATTATAACAGTGTGAATATACACCGGTATTATATCAGTGTGAATATACACCAGTATTATAACAGGTTGAATATACAGTGGTATTATATCAGTGTGAACAGACAACGGTATAATATCAGTGTGACGATACAGCAATATTGTATCAATGGAAATATACACCAGTATTATATCAGTGTGAATATACACCAGTATTACATCAGTGTGAATATACACCAATATGATATCAGTGTTAATATACAACAGTATTATATCAATGTGAATATACACCAGTATTTTAACAGTGTGAAAATACACCAGTTTTATATCAATATGAATATACACCAGTATTATATCAATGTGAACATACTCCAGTATTTTATCAGTGTGAAATACACCGGTGTGATATCAATGTGAATATACACAGGTATGATATCTGTGTGAATTTACACCAGTATTTTATCAATTTGAATATACACCGCTATTATATCAGTGTGAATATACACTGCTACTATATCAGAGTGAATATATAACAATATCATATTAGTGTGAATATATACCAGTATTATATCAGTGTGAATACACACTGGTATTATATCAGTGTAAATATAAATGGGTATTACATCAGTGTGAATATATACCAGTATTATATCAGTGTGAATATATACCAGTATAATATCAGTGTGAATATCCACCGGTATTATATCAGTGTGAATATATGCCAATATTATATCAGTGTGAATCTACACCAGTATTATATTAGTGTGAATATAAACTGGTATTATATCATTGTGAATAAACACTGCTATTATATCTGTGTGAATTGACAACAATAATATATCAGCGTGAATGTACACCGGTAGTATATCAGTGTGAATATACACTGGTATTGTATCAAAGTGAATTTACACCAGTATTATATCGGGGTGAATATACACCGGTATTATATCAGTGTGAATATACATTGGTATTATAACAGTGTGAATACACGCCGGTATTATATCATTGTGAATGTACACCGGTATTATATCAGTGTAAATATAAACAGGTATTATATCAGTGTGAACAAACACTAATACTATGGGCTCGATTTTACCGTCGGGTTTCCTGTGGGTTTCCAGTGGGGGGGCCCCGAAAATCCCGATATCCAGTCACGTGACCGGATCGCGCCACGATCCCGACCACTTCCGGGTTCCCCGATGACGTGCGGGGCTGCGTGCGCGGCCCCCGCTGGTGGGAATCCCGCAGGCAATTAAATCCAGCGGGGTTCCACTTGAGTGTACTTACCTTGCTTGTTGAGGTCATTAAATGAGCTGAATCAGCTGTCAAAACAGGAAGTGTGGGATTTTACCTTCAACGCAGAGTGTTTCACACACTGGGCGAAACAGTCTCCCTCCAACCAGGCTTGTTGCAGCCAGAAGCCTGTGGCAGCTGCCAAGGTGCAATCCACGGGGGTGGGGGAGAGCCCTCACCCACGCAGGAGGCCACCGCGTCACATAGGGCAACCCCTGCCCCCCACCACCCCCTGCCAAGCCAGAGGACAGACCGACGCGAAACCGCAGCCCCAGTCTGAGGAACCACCCACCTACCCTGCACAACCCCTCAGACCAACACCTGCCAGTTGGGTGGTGCGTGGACACCCTCGGAGGACGAACAGGATGACCAGCCCCAGTAGTCTCGCAGTCCACGCCGTCCGCCGCAGAGACGTGGAGCCCCCCAAC
Source organism: Heptranchias perlo (assembly GCF_035084215.1). Lineage (NCBI taxonomy): Eukaryota > Metazoa > Chordata > Chondrichthyes > Hexanchiformes > Hexanchidae > Heptranchias > Heptranchias perlo. The sequence goes on from NC_090335.1 coordinate 74,168,669, forward strand.
ACGGTGCTGTTGCACACCCACCTGCACAGCAGGAGGGAGGGCAATCGCAGAGAGAGATGCATCGCAGAGGGCACTACCCTCGCCACAGGGTCCACAGACCGAGGCGCAGCTCCCCGGACCTCTCCGAGCAGCAGTGCACACGGAGGCGCAGATTCACTCGACATGTAGTCGTGGACATCTGCAGGCTCTTTCACGCCGAGCTGCTCCTGGCTGGCCCCAGCACCATCTGCTTACCTGTCGCTGCCAAAGTCACCACTGCCCTCCACAACTTCTCCTCCGCATCCTTCCAGGGTGCAGCCGGGTACACCGCCGATGTCTCTCAGTCGTCTGCGCGGAAGAGCCCTGCAAATACACCTGCACCTACTCTGCAGTAACACAATGGGTGGCATCAGTGGTGGGTCCTCATAGTGATACCCAGGAGCGGGCATTATTGGACACAACAGACAGGATTCGCGGAGACATGGCAGTGGTGGTGCCAATATAATGTGTGATGTTTGTTGCTCTGAAATTCAATATAGGTAACACCCATGGCAAACCCTCAGACACCCTTGTGCATCCCCTTCATGCTCACGACACGTTTGCCGTACGCTGCCTACTGCACATATGCGATGCATGCCCTGTGGCTGCAGCACAGGTGGTGGCAGGTTGAGTGAGGCTGGCCGTGAGAGAGATGCACGAGAGGGTGAGTATGGGATAGAGCCATGAGATTGTATGAGGATTGGGTCGCGTGTTAGTGGCGGGGTGAGTACTGGCGAGGTGAGTAGGTGCAGGTAAGATGAGGATGGGGTTTGAGTGGGTATGAGGGGTGATGTGACAGAGTAGTGTTGGCGGTGCCGAAGGAGATGTGGGGTGGGGGCAGTGTTGTGGCAGACGGAGTGTAGGGGAAAGACTACGTGTTCTCACTGTGGCTGACCTACTGAGGTCATTGGAGCGCCTCCTGCACTGTATGCAGGTTGGCGATATGTTGATGGTGCAGGTGACCCCCTCTGCCACCTCGAGCCAGGCCTTCTTGGTGGCAGTGGCAGGCCGCTTCCTCCCGCCCGCCGGGTGGAAGATCTCTGTCCTCCCCCTCCTCCTCACCCCATCTGATGATACCTGGGGTGAGGCATCATTAAACTGGGAGCAGCCTTCCCCCTGGGCTGCTCCATGCTGTAATTTGTTCCATTGGTTGCAGCATCTGTCAGTGGAGGACTGCCCCTTTAACTAGAGAGCCTCCAGCTGACAGATCGTACTGCGCATGCGCAGCCCGCCCGACGCGCAGGCCAGCGCCGTGGACCCCGGAGGAGCAGGTAAGTGATTCCAATTAGTGGATTGCCTGCTACGATCGCGCGGGCAACCCACTAATTTCACCGGGCGCGGAGGCCACGCACCCGAAACCCAACCCGCCGGAATGCCGCAGGCCTGCTAAAATCAGGCCCATTATATCAGTGTGAATAAGCACCGGTAGTATATTAGTGTGAATATACCCTGGTATCATATCATTATGAATATACACCAGTATTATATCAGTGTGAATATATACTACTGCTATAACAGTATGTATATACACTAGTATTATATCAGTGTGAATATACACCAGTAGTATATCAGTTTGAATATACACCGGTATTATATTAGTGTGAATATACACTACTACTATTTCAGTGTGAATATATACCAGTATTATATCAGTATGAATATAAACCAGTATTATATCAGTATGAATATAAACTATTATTATATCAGTCTGAATTTACACCTGTATTATATCAGCGTGAATATACACCAGTACAGATACAAAAGGGTCCAGAGGGGCAATTTTTTCACTCAAAGGGTGGTGAGTGTCTGGAACGAGCTGCCAGAGGCAGTAGTGGAGGCAGGTACAATTTTGTCTTTTAAAAAGCATTTGGACAGTTACATGGGTAAGATGGGTATAGAGGGATATGGGCCAAGTGCAGGCAATTGGGACTAGCTTAGTGGTATAAACTGGGCGACATGGACATGTTGGGCCGAAGGGCCTGTTTCCATGTTGTAACTTCTATGATTCTATTAGATCATTGTGAATCTACACCAATATTATATCAGTATGAATATACACCAGTAGAATATCAGTATAAATATACACCGGTATTATATTTGGGTGAATATACACTACTGCTATTTCAGAGTGAATATATAGCAGTGTTTTATCAGTTGGAACATATACCAGGAATGTATTAGTGTGAATATCCACCAGAATTCTATCAGTGTGAATATACACCAAAATTTAATCGGTGTGAATATACACCAGTGTGAGATCAGTGTGAATATACACTTGTATTATATCAGTGTGAATATACACTTGTATTATATCAGTGTGAATACACACCAGTATTATATCAGTGTATATCTACCAGTAGTGTATCACTGTGAATATACATTGGTGCTTTATCAATGTGAATTTACACCAGTTTTATATCAGTGTGAATATACACTACCACTATATCAGTATGTATATACACCAGTATTATATCAGTGTGAATATACACCGGTATTATATCATTGTGAATTTACCCTGGTATTATATCAGTGTGAAATTACACCTGTATTATATCGATGTGAATATGCATGGGTTTTATATCAATGTGAATATACGACGGTGATATATCAGTCCGAATATACGCCGGTACTATATCAGTGTACTACACACCGGTGTTATAAAAGTGTGAATATGCACTGGTATTATATCAGTGTGAATATGCACCTGTATTATATCAGTGGCATCATACGCCGGTATTATAACAGTGTGATTATACACTATCGCTACAACAATATGAATATACATCGGTATTATATCAGTGTGAATATGTGCCGGTATTATATCAGTGTGAATATACACTGGTATTATATCAGTGTGAATATACACCAATATTTTATCAGTGTGAATATACACCAGTGTTATATCAGTGAGAATATATACCAGTATTATATCAGTGTATATCTACTGGTAGTATATCAATGTGAATATACATTGGTGCTTTATCAATGTGAATTTACACCAGTTTTATATCTGTATGAATATACACCAGTATTAGATCTGTGTGAAAATGCACCGGTATTACATCAGTGTGAATATACCCCGGTATTATATCAGTGTGAATAAGAACTGGCATTATATCAGTGTGAATAAGAACTGGCATTATATCAGTGTGAATATATAATACCACTATATCAGTGTGACTATACTCTGGTATTATATCAGTGTGAATATGCAATACTGCTATATCAGTGTGAATATATTCCAGTATTGTATTAGTGTGAATATACACAAGCATTTATATCAGTGTGACTATACACCAGTATTATATCAGTTTGAATATACACTACTACTATATCAGTATGTATATACACCAGTATTATATCATTGTGAATATACACCGGTATTATATCATTGTGAATTTACCCTGGTATTATATCAGTATGAATATAAACCAGTATTATATCAGTGTGAAATTACACCTGTATTATATCAATGTGAATATGCATGGGTTTTATATCAGTGTGAATATACGACGGTGATATATCAGTACGAGTATACACCGGTACTATATCAGTGTGAATATGCACCTGTATTATATCAGTGTGAACATACACCGGTATTATAACAGTGTGATTATACACTATCGCTACAACAGTATGAATTATATCGGTGTGAATACACACCAGTGTTATATCAGTATGAATACGTACCAGTTTTATATTAGTGTGCATATTCACCGATATTATATCATTGTGAATGTACACTGGTATATTATCAGTGTGAATATACTCTGGTATTATATCAGTGTGAATATATAATACCACTATATCAGTGTGACTATACTCTGGTATTATATTAGTTTGACAGTACACCGGTATTATATCAGCATGAATACACACCGGTATTATATCAGTGTGAATATGCAATACTGTTATATCAGTGTGAATATATTCCAGTATAATATTAGTGTGAATATACACAAGCATTTATATCAGTGTGAATATACACCAGTATTATATCAGAGTGAATATACACCGGTATTATATCATTGTGAATTTACCCCAGTATTATATCAGTATGAATATAAACCAGTATTATATCAGTGTGAAATTACACCTGTATTATATCAATGTGACTATGCATGGGTTTTATATCAGTGTGAATATACGAAGGTGATATATCAGTACGAGTATATACCGGTACTATATCAGTGTACTATACACCGGTGTTATAGAAGTGTGAAAATACACCGGTATTATATCAGTGTGACTATGCACCTGTATTATATCACTGTGAACATACGCTGGTATTATAACAGTGTGATTATACACTGTCGCTACAACAGTATGGATATACACCGGTATTATATCAGTGTGAATATATGCCGGTATTATATCAGTGTGAATATACACTGGTATTATATCTGTGTGAATATACACTAGTATTATATCAGTGTGAATATACACTACTACTATATCAGTATGTATATACACCAGTATTATATCAGAATGAATACACACCGGTATTATATCTGTGTGAATATACACCAGTATTATATCAGTGTGAATATACACTACTGCTATTTCAGAGTGCATATATGCCACTATTTTATCAGTTTGAACATATCCCAGTAATGTACCAGCTTGAATATACACTGGTATTATATCAGTGTGAATATACACTGGTTTTATATCAGTATGTATATACACCAGTATTATATCAGTATGAATATACACCGGTATTATATCTGTGTGAATATTCACCTGTATTATATCAGTGTGAATATACATTACTGCTATTTCAGAGTGAATATATGCCAGTATTTTATCAGTTTGAACATATCCCAGTAATGTACCAGCTTGAATATACACTGGTTTTATATCAGTATGAATATACACCGGTATTATATCAGTGTGAATATACACTGGTTTTATATCAGTATGAATATACACCGTAATATATCAGTGTGAATATACACTGGTATTATATCTGTGTGAATATACACCAGTATTGTATCAGTGTGAATATACACAGGTATTATACCAGCTTTAATATACACCGGAATTATATCAGTGTGAATATACCCTGGTTTTATATCAGGGTGAAAAAGAACCGATATTATATCAGTGTGAATATACACCAGTATTATATCAGTGTGAATGTTCTCTGGTTTTATATCAGTATGAATATACACCGGTATTATATCGGTGTGAAGATGCACTGGTATTAGATCAATGTGAATATACCCCGGTATCATATCAGTGTGAATATACACCAGTAATATATCAGTTTGACTATACACCAGTATTATATTAATGTGAATATACAGCAATATTATATCCGTGTGAATACACACCAGTGTTATATCAGTATGAATACATACCTGTTTTATATTAGTGTGAATATTCACCGATATTATATCAGTGTGAATGTACACTGGTATATTATCAGTGTGAATATACTCTGGTATTATATCAGTGTGAATATATAATACCACTATATCAGTGTGACTATACTCTGGTATTATATTAGTTTGACAATACACCGGTATTATATACACTGGTGTGTATTCACACGGATATAATATACAGCAATATTATATCCGTGTGAATACACACCAGTGTTATATCAGTATGAATACGTACCAGTTTTATATTAGTGTGAATATTCACCGATATTATATCAGTGTGAATACACACCGGTATTATATCAGTGTGAATATGCAATACTGCTATATCAGTGTGAATATATTCCAGTATAATATTAGTGTGAATATACACAAGCATTTATATCAGTGTGAATATACACCAGTATTATATCAGTGTGAATATGTGCCTGTATTATATCAGTGTGAATATGCACCAGTATTTTATCAGTGTGAATATACACAGGTATTATACCAGCTTTAATATACACTGGAATTATATCAGTGTGAATATACCCTGGTTTTATATCCATGTGAAAAAGAACCGATATTATATCAGTGTGAATATACACCAGTATTATATCAGTGTGAATATTCTCTGGTTTTATATCAGTATGAATATACACCGCTATTATATCAGTGTGAGTATTCACCAGTATTATATCAGTGTGAATATACACTACTACTATTTCAGTGTGAATCTCTGCCAGTATTATATCAGTATAAAAAAAACAGCATTATATCATTGTGAATATACACCAGTATTATATCATTGTGAATATACATCTACTTAATATCAGTATGAATATACGCCAGTGTTATATCAGTTTGAATATACACCAGTATTATAATAATGTGAATATACAGCAATATTATATCCGTGTGAATACACACCAGTGTTATATCAGTATGAATACGTACCAGTTTTATATTAGTGTGAATATTCACCGATATTATATCAGTGTGAATGTACACTGGTATTTTATCAGTGTGAATATACTCTGGTATTATATCAGTGTGAATATATGCCGGTATTATATCAGTGTGAATATACATTGGTATTATATATGTGTGAATATACACCAGTATTATATCAGTGTGAATATACACTACTACTATATCAGTCTGTATATACACCAGTATTATATCAGTGTGAATATACACTGGTATTATATCAGTGTGAATATACACTACTGCTATTTCAGAGTGAATTTATGCCAGTATTTTATCAGTTTGAACATATACCAGTAATGTACCAGTGTGAATATCCACCAGAATTATATCAGTGTGAATATACACCAAAATTCTATCAGTGTGAATATGCACCAGTGTTATATCAGTATGAATATATACCAGTATTATATCAGTGTGAATATACACTGGTATTATATCAGTGAGAATATACACTTGTATTATATCAGTGTGAATACACACCAGTATTATATCATTGTATATCTACCGGTAGTATATCAATGTGAATATACATTGGTGCTTTATCAATGTGAATTTACACCAGTTTTATATCAGTATGAATATACATTATATCTGTGTGAAAATGCACAGGTATTACATCTGTGTGAATGTACCCCGGTATTATATCAGTGTGAATAAGAACTGGCATTATATCAGTGTGAATATACACTTCTATTATATCAGTGTGAATATACACCAGTATTATATCAGTGTATATCTACCCAAAGTATATCAATGTGAATATACATTAGTACTTTATCAGTGTGAATTTACACCAGTATTGTATCAGTGTGAATATACAGAGGTATTATACCAGCTTGAATATACACCAGTATTATATCAGTGTGCATATACACTGTTTTTATATCAGTATGAATATACACTGGTTTTATATCAGTGTGAATAAGAACCAATATTATATCAGTGTGAATATACCCCGGTATCATGTCAGTGGGAATATACACCAGCATTATATCAGTGTGAATATTCTCTGGTTTTATATCAGTATGAATATACACCGTATTATATGAGTGTGAATATACACTGGTATTATATCTGTGTGAATATACACCAGTATTATATCAGTGTGAATGTACACTACTGCTATTTCAGAGTGAATATATGCCAGTATTTTATCAGTTTGAACATATACCAGTGTTATATCAGTGTGAATATCCACCAGAATTATATCAGTGTGAATATACACCAAAATTCTATCAGTGTGAATATGCACCAGTGTTATATCAGTATGAATATATACCAGTATTATATCAGTGTAAATATACACTGGTATTATATCAGTGAGAATATACACTTGTATTATATCGTGTGAATACACACCAGTATTATATCATTGTATATCTACCAGTAGTATATCAATGTGAATATACATTGGTGCTTTATCAATGTGAATTTACACCAGTTTTATATCAGTATGAATATACATTATATCTGTGTGAAAATGCACAGGTATTACATCTGTGTGAATATACCCCGGTATTATATCAGTGTGAATAAGAACTGGCATTATATCAGTGTGAATATACACTTCTATTATATCAGTGTGAATATACACCAGTATTATATCAGTGTATATCTACCCGAAGTATATCAATGTGAATATACATTAGTACTTTATCAGTGTGAATTTACACCAGTATTGTATCAGTGTGAATATACAGAGGTATTATACCAGCTTGAATATACACCAGTATTATATCAGTGTACATATACACTGTTTTTATATCAGTATGAATATACACTGGTTTTATATCAGTGTGAATAAGAACCAATATTATATCAGTGTGAATATACCCCGGTATCATGTCAGTGGGAATATACACCAGAATTATATCAGTGTGAATATTCTCTGGTTTTATGTCAGTATGAATATACACCGTATTATATCAGTGTGAATATACACTGGTATTATATCTGTGTGAATATACACCAGTATTATATCAGTGTGAATGTACACTACTGCTATTTCAGAGTGAATATATGCCAGTATTTTATCAGTTTGAACATATACCAGTGTTATATCAGTGTGAATATCCACCAGAATTATATCAGTGTGAATATACACCAAAATTCTATCAGTGTGAATATGCACCAGTGTTATATCAGTATGAATATATACCAGTATTATATCAGTGTGAATATACACTGGTATTATATCAGTGAGAATATACACTTGTATTATATCGTGTGAATACACACCAGTATTATATCATTGTATATCTACCAGTAGTATATCAATGTGAATATACATTGGTGCTTTATCAATGTGAATTTACACCAGTTTTATATCAGTATGAATATACATTATATCTGTGTGAAAATGCACAGGTATTACATCTGTGTGAATATACCCCGGTATTATATCAGTGTGAATAAGAACTGGCATTATATCAGTGTGAATATACACTTCTATTATATCAGTGTGAATATACACCAGTATTATATCAGTGTATATCTACCCGAAGTATATCAATGTGAATATACATTAGTACTTTATCAGTGTGAATTTACACCAGTATTGTATCAGTGTGAATATACAGAGGTATTATACCAGCTTGAATATACACCAGTATTATATCAGTGTACATATACACTGTTTTTATATCAGTATGAATATACACTGGTTTTATATCAGTGTGAATAAGAACCAATATTATATCAGTGTGAATATACCCCGGTATCATGTCAGTGGGAATATACACCAGAATTATATCAGTGTGAATATTCTCTGGTTTTATGTCAGTATGAATATACACCGTATTATATCAGTGTGAATATACACTGGTATTATATCTGTGTGAATATACACCAGTATTATATCAGTGTGAATATTCTCTGGTTTTATATCAGTATGAATATACACCATATTATATCAGTGTGAATGTACACTGGTATTATATCTGTGTGAATATACACCAGTATTATATCAGTGTGAATGTACACTACTGCTATTTCAGAGTGAATATATGCCAGTATTTTATCAGTTTGAACATATACCAGTAATGTACCAGTGTGAATATCCACCAGAATAATATCAGTGTGAATATACACCAAAAAAAATTTCAGTGTGAATATACACCAGTGTTATATCAGTGTATATCTGCTGGTAGTATATTAATGTGAATATACATTGGTGCTTTATCAATGTGAATTTACACCAGTTTTACATCAGTATGAATATACAACAATATTATATCTGTGTGAAAATGCACCGGTATTACCTCAGTGTGAATATACCCTGGTATTATATCAGTGTGACTAAGAACTGGCATTATATCAGTGTGAATATACACTAGTATTATATCAGTGTGAATGTACACTGGTATTATATCAGTGTGAATATACACTACTACTATATCAGTATGTATATACACCAGTATTATATCAGTGTGAATATACACCGATATTATATCTGTGTGAATATTCACCGATATTATATCAGTGTGAATGTACACCGGTATTATATCTGTGTGAATATTCACCGATATTATATCAGTATGAATATACACCGGTATTATATCTGTGTGAATATACACCCGTATTATATCAGTGTGAATATACACTACTGCTATTTCAGTGTGAATATATGCTAGTATTTTATCAGTTTGAACATATACGAGTAATGTATCAGTGTGAATATCCAACAGAATTATATCAGCGTGAATATACACCAACATTTTATTGGTGTGAATATACACCAGTGTTATATCAGTATGAATTTCTACCAGTATTATATCAGTGTGAATATACACTGGTATTATATCAGTGTGAATATACACTTGTATTATATCAGTGTGAATACACACCAGTATTATATCAGTGTATATCTACCGGTATTATATCAATGTGAATATACATTTGTGCTTTATCAATGTGAATTTACACCAGTTTTATATCAGTATGAATATACACCAGTATTATATCTGTGTGAAAATGCACAGGTATTACATCAGTGTGAATATACCCTGGTATTATATCAGTGTGAATATTCTCTGTTTTTATATCAGTATGAATATACACTGTATTATACCAGTGTGAATATACCCCGGTATCATATCAGCGTGAATATACACCAGTATTATATCAGTGTGAATATACACTACTACTATTTCAGTGTGAATCTCTGCCAGTATTATATCAGTATAAAAAAACCCAGTATTATATAATTGTGAATATACACCTGTATTATATCAGTGTGAATTTACACCTACAATATATCAGTATGAATATACACCAGTATTAGATCATTATGAATATACACCAAAGTTAGATCAATGTGAATATACACCAGTATTATATCAGTTTGAATATATACCAGTATTATATTAGTGTGAATATACAGCAATATTATATCCGTGTGAATACACACCAGTGTTATATCAGTATGAATACGTACCAGTTTTATATTAGTGTGAATATTCAGCTGGAGGCTCTCTAGTTAAAGGGACAGTCCTCCACTGACAGATGCTGCAACCAATAGAACAAATTACAGCATGGAGCAGCCCAGGGGGAAGGCTGCTCCCAGTTTAATGATGCCTCACCCCAGGTATCATCAGATGGGGTGAGGAGGAGGGGGAGGACAGAGCTCTTCCACCCGACGGGCGGGAGGAAGCGGCCTGCCTCTGCCACCAAGAAGGCCTGGCTCGAGGTGGCAGAGGGGGTCACCTGCACCACCAACATATCGCCCACCTGCATACAGTGCAGGAGGCGCTCCAATGACCTAAGTAGGTCAGCCACAGTGAGAACACGTAGTTTTTCCCCTGCACTCTGTCTGCCACATCACCACCTCCACCCCACATCTCCATCGGCACCGCCAACACTACTCTGTCACATCATCCGTCACACCCACTCAAACCCCATCCTCATCTTACCTGCACCTACTCACCTCGCGAGAACTCACCCCGCCACTAACACGCAGCCCAATCCTCATACAATCTCATGGCTCTATCCCATACTCACCCTCTTGTGCATCTCCCTCACGGCCAGCCTCACTCAACCTGCCACTACCTGTGCTGCAGCCACAGGGCATGCATCACATATGTGCAGTAGGCAGCGTAAGGCAAATGTTTCGTGAGCATGAAGGGGATGCACAAGGGTGTTTGAGGGTTTGTCATGGGTGTTACCTATATTGAATTTCAGAACAACTCACATCACACATTATATTGGCACCACCACTGCCATGTCTCCGCGAATCCTGTCTGTTTTGTGCAATAATGCCCGCTCCTGGGTATCACTATGAGGACCCACCACTGATGCCACCCATTGTGTTACTGCAGAATAGGTGCAGGTGTATTTGCAGGGCTCGTCCGCGCAGACGACTGAGAGACATCGGCGGTGTAGCCGGCTGCACCCTGGAAGGATGCGGAGGAGAAGTTGTGGAGGGCAGTGGTGACTTTGGCAGCGACAGGTAAGCAGATGGTGCTGGGGCCAGCCAGGAGCAGCTCGGCATGAAAGAGGCTGCAGATCTCCACGACTACATGTCGAGTGAATCTGCGCCTCCATGTGCACTGCTGCTCAGAGAGGTCCGGGGAGCTGCGCCTCGGTCTGTGGACCCTGTGGCGAGGGTAGTGCCCTCTGCGATGCGTCTCTCTCTGCGGTAGCCCTCCCTCCTGCTGTACAGGTGGATGTGTCACAGCACTCTGTTGTGGAGCTCCATGTGTCAGAGGTGGATGGCGTGGATGGCGAGGCTGGTGATGCTGTTCGCCCTCCGAGGAGGTCATGATTGCAGCTACGGCGGCCCCCATCCGCAATATGTACATCTGAGGGGGTCCGCAAGGTAGGCACATGTCTCCGGACCCCGGGGTGAGTGTGCAGGTTGGTGACTTTGACTGTCAGGAGGGGGGTGGTGGAGGCCACACTTTGTCCCAAGTGACAGAGCGGCCTCCTGCAATGGGTGAGGGTCTCCCCCACCCCCCCCAACCTGTCAAATGGACCTTTGCAGCTGCCACAGGCTGACGGCTGCAACACGTCCACTTCAACTAGGACTGTTTCCCCCAGTGTGTGAAACAGTCCCATGTTTCTCCAAAATCACACACAGTCCCTTAATCAGGTCAGTTAATGACCTGAACAAGCAAAATAAATACACTCAAGTGGCATCCCGCTGGCTTTAATTGCCTGCGGGATTCCCACCAGCGGGGGCTGCGCACGCACCCCCGCACGTCATCGGGGAACCCGGAAGTTTGAATATACATCAGGATTATATAAGTGTGAATGTACAGCAATATTATATCAGTGTGAGTACACACCAGTGTTATATCAGTATGAATATACACCGGTATTATATAAGTGTGAATATGCGCCAGTATTTTATCAGTGTGAATACATTCCGGTATTATATCAATGTGACTATCTACCGGTATTACATCAGTGTGAATATTCACCAGTATTATATCAGTGTTTTATATATATCGCTGTTATATTAATGTGAATATAAAACAACATTACATCAGTGTGAATATATACCAGTATTATAACGGTGTGAATATCCACCAGAATTATATCAGTGTGAATATACAACAAAATTATATCAGTGCGAATATACACCAGTGTTATATCAGTGTGAATATATCCCAGTATTATATCAGTGTGAATATACACTTGTATTATATCAGTGTGAATATACACCTTATTATATCAGTGTGAATATACACCAGTATTATATCAGTGTATGTCAACCCGTAGTATATTAATGTGACTATACATTGGTACTTTATCAGTGTGAATTGATACCAGCATTATATCAGTGTGAATATACACAGGTATTATAGAAGATTGATTATATCCCAGTATTATATTAGTGTGAATACACACTGGTTTTATATCAGTATGAATATACTCCGGTATTATATCAGTGTGACTGTGCACCGGTATCACATCAGTGTGAATATACCCCGGTATTAAAACAGTTTGAATAAGAAACGGTATTATATCAGTGTGAATATACCCCGGGATCATATCAGCGTGAATATACACCAGTATTATATCAGTGTGAATATACACCGGTATTATATCAGTGTGTTTGTACACTACTGCTATTTCAGTGCGAATATATGCCAGTATTATATCAGTATGAATATAAACTATTATTACATCAGTGTGAATTTACACCTGTATTATATCAGTGTGAATATACATGGGTTTTATATCAGTGTGAATATACACCGGTATAATATCAGTGTGAATATACACTACTACTATTTCAGTGTGAATATAAACCAGTATTGTATCAGTGTGAATATAAACCAGTATTATATTAGTGTGAATTTACAGCTGCATTATATCAGTGTGAATATACACCAGTATTAGATCATTATGAATATACAACAAAGTTAGATCAGTGTGAATATACACCAGTATTATATTAGTGTGAATATACAGAAATATTATATCAGTGTGAATATACACCAGTATTATATCAGCGTGAATACACACCGGTATTATATCAGTGTGAATATACAATACTGCTATATCAGTTTGAATATATTCCAGTATTATATTAGTGTGAATAGACACTAGTATTATATCAGTGTGAATATACACCAGTATTATATCAGCGTGAATACACACCAGTATTATATCAGTGTGAATATACAATACTGCTATATCAGTTTGAATATATTCCAGTATTTTATTAGTGTGAATATACACTAGTATTATATCAGTGTGAATATACGCCGGTATTATATCAGTGTGAATATACACTATATCAGTGTGAATATACACTATACCAGTGTGAATATGCACCGGTATTATATCAGCGTGAATACACACCGGTATTATATCAGTGTGAATATATTCCAGTATTATACTCGTGTGAATATACACTAGCATTATATCAGTGTGAATATACTCTGGTATTATATCAGTGTGAATATAAAATACCACTATATCAGTGTGACTATACTCTGCTAGTATATCAGTTTGAATATACACCGGTATTATATCAGCGTGAATACACACCGGTATTATATCAGTGTGAAGATACAATACTGCTATATCAGTGTGAATATATTCCAGTATTATATTAGTGTGAATATACACCGGTATTATATCGGTGTGAATATACGCCGGTATTATATCAGCATGAATACACACCGGTATTATATCAGTGTGAATATACAATACTGCTATATCAGTGTGAATATATTCCAGTATTATATTAGAGTGAATATACACTAGTATTATATCAGTGTGAATATACACCGGTATTATATCAGTGTGAACATACACCGGTAGTATATGAGTGTGAATATACAATGGCATTATAATAGTGTGAATATACACTGGTATTATATCAGTGTGAATGTACAATACTGCTACATCATTGTGAATATACTCCAGTATTATATCAGTGTATATCTACCGGTAGTATATCAATGTGAATATACATTGGTACTTTATCAGTGTGAATTTACACCAGCATTATGTCAGTGTGAATATACACAGGTATTATACCAGATTGAACATACACCAGTATTATATTAGTGTGAATATACACGCGTTTTACATCAGTATGAATATACAACGGTATTATATCAGTGTGAATACACCCCGGTATTATATCAGTTTGAATATGCACTACTACCATATCAGTATCAATATACAGCAGTATTATATCAGTTTGAATATACACCGGTATTGTATCAGTGTGAATATACACTACAACTATTTCAGTGTGAATATATGCCAGCATTATATCAGTATGAATATAAACCAGTATTGTATCAGTGTGAATTTACACCTGTATTATATCAGTGTGAATACACACTGGTATTCTATCAGTGTGAATATACACTACTACTATTTCAGTTTGAATATATGCCAGTATTATATCAGTATGAATATAAACCAGTGTTATATCATTGTGAATATACACCAGTATTATATCAGTGTGAATTTCCAGCTGCATTATATCAGTGTGAATATTCACCGATATTATATGAGTGTTAATATATGCCAGTATTATATCAGTGTGAATATCCACTGGAAATAGATCAGTGCGAATATACGCCAAAATTACATAAGTATTAAAATACACCAGTATATTATCAGCGTGAATATACACGGTATTATATTGGTGTGAATATTCACTAATATTATATCAGTGTAAATATCCACCAGTATTATCTCAAGTGAATACTTACCTGTATTATATCAGTATGAATATACACTGGTATTATAACAGTGTGAATATACACCAGAATTATATCAGTGTGAATATACACTACTGCTAAATCAGTATGAATAAGCACCATTATTATATCAATGTGAATATGCACCGGTATTATATCAGTGTGAATATAACCTGGTATCAAAGCAGTGTGCAAAACACCAGTATTATATCAGTGTGAATATAACCCGGTATCATATCAGTGTGAATATACACCAGTATTACATCAGTGTGAATATGTGCCGGTATTATATCAGTGTGAATATACACTGGTATTATATCTGTGTGAATATACACCAGTATTGTATCAGTGTGAATATGCACAGGTATTATTCCAGCTTTAATATACACCGGAATTATATCAGTGTGAATATACCCTGGTTTTATATCAGTGTGAAAAAGAACCGATATTATATCAGTGTGAATATACACCAGTATTATATCAGTGTGAATGTTCTCTGGTTTTATATCAGTATGAATATACACCGGTATTATATCGGTGTGAAGATGCACTGGTATTAGATCAATGTGAATATACCCCGGTATCATATAAGTGTGAATATACACCAGTATTATATCAGTGTGAATTTACACCTACTTTATATCAGTATGAATATATGCCAGTGTTAGATCATTATGAATATACACCAAAGTTAGATCAGTGTGAATATACACCAGTATTATATCAGTTTGAATATACACCAGTATTATATTAATGTGAATATACAGCAATATTATATCCGTGTGAATACACACCAGTGTTATATCAGTATGAATACATACCAGTTTTATATTAGTGTGAATATTCACCGATATTATATCAGTGTGAATGTACACTGGTATATTATCAGTGTGAATATACTCTGGTATTATATCAGTGTGAATATATAATACCACTATATCAGCGTGACTATACTCTGGTATTATATTAGTTTGACAATACACCGGTATTATATCAGCATGAATACACACCGGTATTATATCAGTGTGAATATGCAATACTGCTATATCAGTGTGAATATATTCCAGTATAATATTAGTGTGAATATACACAAGCATTTAAATCTGTGTGAATATACACCAGTATTATATCAGTGTGAATATGTGCCTGTATTATATCAGTGTGAATATACATTGGTATTATATCTGTGTGAATATACACCAGTATTGTATCAGTGTGAATATACACAGGTATTATACCAGCTTTAATATACACTGGAATTATGTAAGTGTGAATATACCCTGGTTTTATATCCGTGTGAAAAAGAACCGATATTATATCAGTGTGAATATACACCAGTATTATATCAGTGTGAATATTCTCTGGTTTTATATCAGTATGAATATACACCAGTATTATATCAGTGTGAATATTCTCTGGTTTTATATCAGTGTGAATATACCCCGGTATCATATCAGTGTGAATATTCACCAGTATTATATCAGTGTGAATATACACTACTACTATTTCAGTGTGAATCTCTGCCAGTATTATATCAGTATAAAAAAAACAGTATTATATCATTGTGAATATACACCAGTATTATATCAGTGTGAATATACACCTACTTAATATCAGTATGAATATACGCCAGTGTTAGATCATTATGAATATACACCAAAGTTAGATCAGTGTGAATATACACCAGTATTATATCAGTTTGAATATACACCAGTATTATAATAATGTGAATATACAGCAATATTATATCCATGTGAATACACACCAGTGTTATATCAGTATGAATACGTACCAGTTTTATATTAGTGTGAATATTCACCGATATTATATCAGTGTGAATGTACACTGGTATTTTATCAGTGTGAATATACTCTGGTATTATATCAGTGTGAATATATAATACCACGTTATCAGTGTGACTATACTCTGGTATTATATTAGTTTGACAATACACCGGTATTATATCAGCATGAATACACACCGGTATTATATCAGTGTGAATATGCAATACTGCTATATCAGTGTGAATATATTCCAGTATAATATTAGTGTGAATATATACAAGCATTTATATCAATGTGAATATACACCAGTATTATATCAGTGTGAATATACACTACTACTATATCAGTATGTATATACACCAGTATTATATCAGTGTGAATATACACCGGTATTATATCATTGTGAATTTACCCCAGTATTATATCAGTATGAATTATATATTACTTATATATTATAACAGTGTGATTATGCACTATCGCTACAACAGTATGAATATACACCGGTATTGTATCAGTGTGAATATATGCTGGTATTATATCAGTGTGAATATACATTGGTATTATATATGTGTGAATATACACCAGTATTATATCAGTGTGAATATACACTACTACTATATCAGTATGTAAATACACCAGTATTATATCAGTGTGAATATACACTGGTATTATATCAGTGTGAATATACACTACTGCTATTTCAGAGTGAATTTATGCCAGTATTTTATCAGTTTGAACATATACCAGTAATGTACCAGTGTGAATATGCACCAGTGTTACATCAGTGTGAATATATTCCAGTATTATATCAGTGTGAATATACACCGGTATTATATCAGTGTGAATATTGACTTGTATTATATCAGTGTGAATGTGCACCAGTATTATATCAGTGTGAACATACACTACTACTATATCAGTATGAACATACACCAGTATTAGATCAGTGTGAATATACACTACTACTATTTCCATGTGAAAATATGCCAGTATTATATCAGTATGAATATTAACCAGTATTATATCAGTATGAATTTTCAGCTGTATTATATCAGTGTGAATATACATGGATTTTATGTCAGTGTGAATATACAACGGTATTATATCAGTATGCGTATACACTGGTACTATATCAGTGTGACTACACACCGGTGTAATATAAGTGTGAATATACACCAATATTATATCAGTATGAATAAACACAGGTATTATACCAGCTTGAATATACACCGGTATTATATCAGTGTGAATATACCCCTTTATTATATCAGTGTGAATAAGAACCGGTATTATATCATTGTACCTATACCCCGGTATCATATCAGTGTGAATATACACCAGTATTATATCGGTGTGAATATACACTACTGCTAAATCAGTATGAATAAGCACCATTATTATATCAATGTGAATATGCACCGGTATTATATCAGTTTGAATAAGAACTGATATTATATCAGTATGAATATACACTGGTATTATAACAGTGTGAATATACACCAGAATTATATCAGTGTGAATATACACTACTACTATATCAGTATGTATATACACCAGTATTATATCAGTGTGAATATACACCGGTATTATATCATTGTGAATTTACCCCAGTATTATATCAGTATGAATTATATATTACTTATATATTATAACAGTGTGATTATGCACTATCGCTACAACAGTATGAATATACACCGGTATTGTATCAGTGTGAATATATGCTGGTATTATATCAGTGTGAATATACATTGGTATTATATATGTGTGAATATACACCAGTATTATATCAGTGTGAATATACACTACTACTATATCAGTATGTATATACACCAGTATTATATCAGTGTGAATATACACTGGTATTATATCAGTGTGAATATACACTACTGCTATTTCAGAGTGAATTTATGCCAGTATTTTATCAGTTTGAACATATACCAGTAATGTACCAGTGTGAATATGCACCAGTGTTACATCAGTGTGAATATATTCCAGTATTATATCAGTGTGAATATACACCGGTATTATATCAGTGTGAATATTGACTTGTATTATATCAGTGTGAATGTGCACCAGTATTATATCAGTGTATATCCACCGGTAGTATATCAGTGTGAATATACCCCGGTATTTTATCAGTATGAACATACACCAGTATTATATCAGTGTGAATATACACTACTACTATTTCCATGTGAAAATATGCCAGTATTATATCAGTATGAATATTAACCAGTATTATATCAGTGTGAATTTTCAGCTGTATTATATCAGTGTGAATATACATGGATTTTATGTCAGTGTGAATATACAACGGTATTATATCAGTATGCGTATACACTGGTACTATATCAGTGTGACTACACACCGGTGTAATATAAGTGTGAATATACACCAATATTATATCAGTATGAATAAACACAGGTATTATACCAGCTTGAATATACACCGGTATTATATCAGTGTGAATATACACGAGTATTATCTAAGTGTGAATATGCGCCAGTATTTTATCAGTGTGAAAACATTCCAGTATTATATCAATGTGAATATCTACCGGTATAACATCAGTGTGAATATCCACCGGTATATTAGTGGTTTATATATATCGCTGTTACAGCAGTGCAAATATAAACCAACATTATATCAATGTGAATATATACCAGTATTATAACAGTGTGAACATCCACCAGAATTATATCAGTGTGAATATACACCAGTGTTACATCAGTTTAAATATATTCCAGTATTATATCAGCGTGAATATACACCGGTATTATATCAGTGTGAATATTGACTTGTATTATATCAGTGTGAATGTGCACCAGTATTATATCAGTGCATATCCACCGGTAGTATATCGATGTGAATATACATTGTTTTTAGATCAGTGTGAATATACCCCGGTATTATATCAGTGTGAATATACACCAGTATTATATCAGTGTGAACATACACTACTACTATATCAGTGTGAACATACACCAGTATTATATCAGTGTGAATATGCACTACTACTATCTCAGATTTAAATTTAGCAATTGAGCTCGTATCAATTGCCATTTGCGGAAGAGAGTTCAGTATTATATCAGTGTCAATTTACAGCAGCATTATATCACTGTGAATATACACCAGTATTAGATCATTATGAATATACACCAAAGTTAGATCAGTGTGAATATGCACCAGTATTATATTAGTGTGAATATACAGCAATATTGTATCAGTGTGAATACACACGTGTTATATCAGTATGAAGACATACCAGTTTTATATTAGTCTGAATATACACCGATATTATATCAGTGTGAATATACACTGGTATTACATCAGTGTGAATATACTCTGGTATTATATCAGTGTGAATATACAATACCACTATATCAGTGTGACTATACTCTGGTATTATATCAGTTTGAATATACACCGGTATTATATCAGCATGAATACTCACCGGTATCATAGCAGTGTGAATATACAATACTGCTATATCAGTGTGAATATATTCCAGTATTATATGTGTGTGAATATACACCAGTATTATATCAGTTTGAATATATGCCCTTATAATATCAGTGTGAATTTACACTGGTACTATACCAGTGTGACTATACTCTGGTATTATATCAGTGTGAACATACGCCGGTATTATATCAGTGTGAATATACAATACTGCTATATCAGTGTGACTATATTCCAGTATTATATTCATGTGAATATACACTAGTATTATATCAGTGTGAATATACACCGGTATTATATCAGTTTGAATATATGCCCTTATAATGTCATTGTGAATTTACACTGGTACTATAACAGTGTGACTATATTCTGGTATTATATCAGTGTGAACATACAATGGTATTATAACAGTTTGAATATACACTGGTATTATATCAGTGTGAATATCCACCATATTATATCAGTGTGAAAATACACTGCTAATATATCAATGTGAGTATACTCCACTATTATATCAGTGTCAATATACACCAGTATTATATAAGTGTGAATATGCGCCAGTATTTTATCAGTGTGAATACATTCCAGTATTATATCAATGTGAATATCTACCGGTATTACATCAGTGTGAATATCCATCGGAATTATATCGGTGGTTTATATGTATCGCTGTTATATCAGTGTGAATAAAAACCAACATTATATCAGTGTGAATATATACCAGTATTATAACAGTGTGAATATCCACCAGAATTATATCAGTGTGAATATACACCAAAGTTATATCAGTGTGAATATATTCCAGTATTATACACCGGTATTATATCAGTGTGTATATACACCAGTATTATATCAGTGTATATCTACAGGTAGTATATCAATGTGAATATGCATTGTTATTAGATCAGTGTGAATAAGAACCGGTATTATATCAGTGTGAATATACACCAGTATTATATCAGTGTGAATATACACTCCTACTATTTCCATGTGAAAATATGCCAGTATTATATCAGTATGAATTTCAACCAGTATTATATCAGTGTGAATACACACCTGTATTAAATCAGTGTGAATTTACAGCTGTATTATATCAGTGTGAATATACATGGATTTTATGTCAGTGTGAATATACACCAATATTATATCAGTATGAATAAACACCGGTATTATAACAGTGTGATTGTACACTCTCACTATATCAGTATGTAAACAATTTTACAACACCAACATTCACAACATTCACCTGAGGAAGGAGGAAGCCTCCGAAAGCTTGTGAATTTAAAATAGAATTGCTGGACTATAACTTGGTGTTGTAAAATTGTTTACAATTGTCAACCCCAGTCCATCACCGGCATCTCCACATCATTATATCAGTATGATTATACCCCGGTATTATATCAGTGTGAATATGAACTGGTATTACATCAGTGTGAATATACACCGGTATTATATCAGTGCTAATATATACCAGTATTATATCAGTGTGAATATCCACCAGAAATAGATCAGTGTGAATATACGCCAAAATTATATCAGTATGAAAATACACCAGTATATTATCAGCGTGAATATACATGGTATTATATTGGTGTGAATATACTCCAATATTACATCAGTGTGAGTATCCACCAGTGTTATATCAGTGTGAATACATACCTGTATTATATCAGTGTGAATATGCACCAGTATTATATCAGTGTGAATATACCCCAGTATTATATCAATGTGAATAAGCACCAGTATTATATCAGTGTGAATACATACCTGTATTATATCAGTATGAATATACACCAGTATGATATCAGTGTGAATATGCACCAGTATTATATCAGTGTGAATATACCCCAGTATTATATCAGTGTGAATAAGCACCAGTATTATATCAGTGTGAATATAACCCGGTGTCATATCAGTGTGAATATACACCAGTATTATATCAGTGTGAATATACATCTGCATTGTATCACTGTGAAATTACACCTGCATTATATCAGTATGATTATACATGGGTTTTATATCAGTGTGCATATACAACAGTGTTATATCAGTATGAGTATACACCGGTACTATATCAGTGTGATGACACTCCGGTGATATATAAGTGTGAATATACACTGGTATTTTCTCAGTGTGAATATACACCGGTATTATATCAGTGTGAATATACACCGGTATCATAAGATTGTGATTATACACTATCACTATATCAGTATGAATACACACCGGTATTATATCAGTTTGAATATACACTGGCATTATATCAGTGTGAATATACACCAGTATTATATCATTGTGAATATACACTACTACTAAAACAGTATGAATATGTACCAGTATTATATCAGTGTGAATATACACCGGTAATATATCAGTTTAAATATACACCGGTATTATGTTAATGTGAATATACACTACTACTATTTCTGTGTGAATATATACAGTATTATATCAGTATGAATATAAATCATTATTATATTATTTTGAATACACACCTGTTTTATATTGGTATGAATATACACCAGTCGAATATTAGTATCAATATACACCGGTATTATATCAGTTTGAATATACAATGGAATTATATCAGTGTGAATATACACTACTGCTATTTCAGAGTGAATATATACCAGTATTTTATCAGTTTGAACATATACCAGTAATATATCAGTGTGACTATACACCAAAATCTTATCAGTCTGAATATAGACCAGTGTTATATCCGTGTGAATATATACCAGTATGACATCAGTGTGACTATAGACTGTTATTATATCAGTGTGAATATACTCTGGTATTATATCAGTCTGAATGTACACCGGTTTTATATGAGTGTGAATATACAATAGTATTTTAACAACATGAATATACACTGGTATTATATCAGTGTGAAAATAAACTACTACTATATCAGTGTGAATATACACCAGTATTATATCAGTATGAATTATATATTACTTATATATTATAACAGTGTGATTATGCACTATCGCTACAACAGTATGAATATACACCGGTATTGTATCAGTGTGAATATATGCTGGTATTATATCAGTGTGAATATACATTGGTATTATATATGTGTGAATATACACCAGTATTATATCAGTGTGAATATACACGACTACTATATCAGTATGTATATACACCAGTATTATATCAGTATGAATATACACTGGTATTATATCAGTGTGAATATACACTACTGCTATTTCAGAGTGAATTTATGCCAGTATTTTATCAGTTTGAACATATACCAGTAATGTACCAGTGTGAATATCCACCAGAATTATATCAGTGTGAATATACACCAAAATTCTATCAGTGTGAATATGCACCAGTGTTACATCAGTGTGAATATATTCCAGTATTATATCAGTGTGAATATACACCGGTATTATATCAGTGTGAATATTGACTTGTATTATATCAGTGTGAATGTGCACCAGTATTATATCAGTGTATATCCACCGGTAGTATATCAATGTGAATATACATTGTTTTTAGATCAGTGTGAATATACCCCGGTATTTTATCAGTGTGAATATACACCAGTATTATATCAGTGTGAACATACACTACTACTATATCAGTATGAACATACACCAGTATTATATCAGTGTGAATATACACTACTACTATTTCCATGTGAAAATATGCCAGTATTATATCAGTATGAATATTAACCAGTATTATATCAGTGTGAATTTTCAGCTGTATTATATCAGTGTGAATATACATGGATTTTATGTCAGTGTGAATATATAACGGTATTATATCAGTATGCGTATACACTGGTACTATATCAGTGTGACTACACACCGGTGTAATATAAGTGTGAATATACACCAATATTATATCAGTATGAATAAACACAGGTATTATACCAGCTTGAATATACACCGGTATTATATCAGTGTGAATAGGCAACGGTATTATATCAGTGTGAATATACCCCTGTATTATATCAGTGTGAATAAGAACCGGTATTATATCATTGTACCTATACCCCGGTATCATATCAGTGTGAATATACACCAGTATTATATAAGTGTGAATATACACTGGTTTTATATCAGTGTGAATATACACAGGTATTATATCCGTGTGAAAATGCACCATTATTACATCAGTGTGAATATACCCCGGTATTATATCAGTTTGAATAAGAACTGGTATTATATCAGTATGAATATACACTGGTATTATAACAGTGTGAATATACACCAGAATTATATCAGTGTGAATATACACCACTGCTAAATCAGAATGAATAAGCACCATTATTATATCAATGTGAATATGCACCGGTATTATATCAGTGTGAATATAACCCGGTATCATATCAGTGTGCAAAACACCAGTATTATATCAGTGTGAATATAACCCGGTATCATATCAGTGTGAATATACACCAGTATTATATAACCGTGAATATACACCGGCATTATATCACTGTGAAATTACTCTTGCATTATATCAGTATGAATATACATGGGTTTTATATTGGTGTGAATACGCAACAGTGTTGTATCAGTATAAGTATACACCGGTACTATATCAGTGTGACTACACTCCGGTGAAATATAAGTGTGAATATACATCGGTATTGTATCAGTGTGAAAATACACTGCTAATATATCAGTGTAAATATACTTCAGTATTATATCAGTGTGAATATACACCGGAATTATATCAGTGTGAATATACACGAGTATTATCTAAGTGTGAATATGCGCCAGTATTATATCAGTGTGAAAACATTCCAGTATTATATCAATGTGAATATCTACCGGTATAACATCAGTGTGAATATCCACCGGTATATTAGTGGTTTATATATATCGCTGTTACAGCAGTGCAAATATAAACCAACATTATATCAATGTGAATATATACCAGTATTATAACAGTGTGAACATCTACCAGAATTATATCAGTGTGAATATACACCAGTGTTACATCAGTTTAAATATATTCCAGTATTATATCAGCGTGAATATACACCGGTATTATATCAGTGTGAATATTGACTTGTATTATATCAGTGTGAATGTGCACCAGTATTATATCAGTGTATATCCACCGGTAGTATATCAATGTGAATATACATTGTTTTTAGATCAGTGTGAATATACCCCGGTATTTTATCAGTGTGAATATACACCAGTATTATATCAGTGTGAACATACACTACTACTATATCAGTATGAACATACACCAGTATTATATCAGTGTGAATATACACTACTACTATTTCCATGTGAAAATATGCCAGTATTATATCAGTATGAATATTAACCAGTATTATATCAGTGTGAATTTTCAGCTGTATTATATCAGTGTGAATATACATGGATTTTATGTCAGTGTGAATATATAACGGTATTATATCAGTATGCGTATACACTGGTACTATATCAGTGTGACTACACACCGGTGTAATATAAGTGTGAATATACACCAATATTATATCAGTATGAATAAACACAGGTATTATACCAGCTTGAATATACACCGGTATTATATCAGTGTGAATAGGCAACGGTATTATATCAGTGTGAATATACCCCTGTATTATATCAGTGTGAATAAGAACCGGTATTATATCATTGTACCTATACCCCGGTATCATATCAGTGTGAATATACACCAGTATTATATAAGTGTGAATATACACTGGTTTTATATCAGTGTGAATATACACAGGTATTATATCCGTGTGTAAATGCACCATTATTACATCAGTGTGAATATACCCCGGTATTATATCAGTTTGAATAAGAACTGGTATTATATCAGTATGAATATACACTGGTATTATAACAGTGTGAATATACACCAGAATTATATCAGTGTGAATATACACTACTGCTAAATCAGTATGAAAAGCACCATTATTATATCAATGTGAATATGCACCGGTATTATATCAGTGTGAATATAACCCAGTATCTTATCAGTGTGAATAAGAACTGGTATTATATCAGTGTGAATATACCCCTGTGTCATATCAGTGTGAATATACACTACTAATATATGAGTATGAATATACACCAGTATTGTATCATTGTGAGTATAAACGAGTATTAGATCAGTGTGAATATACACCAGTATTATATTAGTGTGAATATACAGCAATATTATATCAGTTTGAATACACACCAGTGTTTCATCAGTATGAATATACACCGGTATTATATAAGTGTGAATATACGCCAGAATTTTATCAGTGTGAATACATTCCAGTATTATATCAATGTGAATATCTATCAGTATTACATCAGTGTGAATATATACCAACGTTACATTAGTGTGAATATATATACCAGTATTATAACAGTGTGAATATCCACCAGAATCATATCAGTGTGAATATACACCAAAGTTATATCAGTGTGAATATACACCAGTGTTATATCAGTGTGAATATACACCAGTATTATATCAGTGTGAATATACACCTTATTATATCAGTGTGAATATACCCCAGTATTATATCAGTGTGAATATACCCCAGTATTATATCAGTGTGAATATACACTACTACTATATCAGTATCAAAATATACCAGTATTATGTCAGTGTGAATATACACCGGTATTATATAGGAACATAGGAACAGGAGTAGGCCATTCAGCCCCTCGTGCCTGCTCCGCCATTTGATAAGATCATGGCTGATCTGTGATCTAACTCCATATACCTGCCTTTGGCCCATATCCCTTAATACCTTTGGTTGCCAAAAAGCTATCTATCTCAGATTTAAATTTAGCAATTGAGCTCGTATCAATTGCCATTTGCGGAAGAGAGTTCAGTATTACATCAGTGTCAATTTACAGCAGCATTATATCACTGTGAATATACACCAGTATTAGATCATTATGAATATACACCAAAGTTAGATCAGTGTGAATATGCACCAGTATTATATTAGTGTGAATATACAGCAATATTGTATCAGTGTGAATACACACGTGTTATATCAGTATGAAGACATACCAGTTTTATATTAGTCTGAATATACACCGATATTATATCAGTGTGAATATACACTGGTATTACATCAGTGTGAATATACTCTGGTATTATATCAGTGTGAATATACAATACCACTATATCAGTGTGACTATACTCTGGTATTATATCAGTTTGAATATACACCGGTATTATATCAGCATGAATACTCACCGGTATCATAGCAGTGTGAATATACAATACTGCTATATCAGTGTGAATATATTCCAGTATTATATGTGTGTGAATATACACTAGTATTATATCAGTTTGAATATATGCCCTTATAATATCAGTGTGAATTTACACTGGTACTATACCAGTGTGACTATACTCTGGTATTATATCAGTGTGAACATACGCCGGTATTATATCAGTGTGAATATACAATACTGCTATATCAGTGTGACTATATTCCAGTATTATATTCATGTGAATATACACTAGTATTATATCAGTGTGAATATACACCGGTATTATATCAGTTTGAATATATGCCCTTATAATGTCATTGTGAATTTACACTGGTACTATAACAGTGTGACTATATTCTGGTATTATATCAGTGTGAACATACAATGGTATTATAACAGTTTGAATATACACTGGTATTATATCAGTGTGAATATCCACCATATTATATCAGTGTGAAAATACACTGCTAATATATCAATGTGAGTATACTCCACTATTATATCAGTGTCAATATACACCAGTATTATATAAGTGTGAATATGCGCCAGTATTTTATCAGTGTGAATACATTCCAGTATTATATCAATGTGAATATCTACCGGTATTACATCAGTGTGAATATCCATCGGAATTATATCGGTGGTTTATATGTATCGCTGTTATATCAGTGTGAATAAAAACCAACATTATATCAGTGTGAATATATACCAGTATTATAACAGTGTGAATATCCACCAGAATTATATCAGTGTGAATATACACCAAAGTTATATCAGTGTGAATATATTCCAGTATTATACACCGGTATTATATCAGTGTGTATATACACCAGTATTATATCAGTGTATATCTACAGGTAGTATATCAATGTGAATATGCATTGTTATTAGATCAGTGTGAATAAGAACCGGTATTATATCAGTGTGAATATACACCAGTATTATATCAGTGTGAATATACACTCCTACTATTTCCATGTGAAAATATGCCAGTATTATATCAGTATGAATTTCAACCAGTATTATATCAGTGTGAATACACACCTGTATTAAATCAGTGTGAATTTACAGCTGTATTATATCAGTGTGAATATACATGGATTTTATGTCAGTGTGAATATACACCAATATTATATCAGTATGAATAAACACCGGTATTATAACAGTGTGATTGTACACTCTCACTATATCAGTATGTAAACAATTTTACAACACCAACATTCACAACATTCACCTGAGGAAGGAGGAAGCCTCCGAAAGCTTGTGAATTTAAAATAGAATTGCTGGACTATAACTTGGTGTTGTAAAATTGTTTACAATTGTCAACCCCAGTCCATCACCGGCATCTCCACATCATTATATCAGTATGATTATACCCCGGTATTATATCAGTGTGAATATGAACTGGTATTACATCAGTGTGAGTATACACCGGTATTATATCAGTGCTAATATATACCGGTATTATATCAGTGTGAATATCCACCAGAAATAGATCAGTGTGAATATACGCCAAAATTATATCAGTATGAAAATACACCAGTATATTATCAGCGTGAATATACATGGTATTATATTGGTGTGAATATACTCCAATATTACATCAGTGTGAGTATCCACCAGTGTTATATCAGTGTGAATACATACCTGTATTATATCAGTGTGAATATGCACCAGTATTATATCAGTGTGAATATACCCTAGTATTATATCAATGTGAATAAGCACCAGTATTATATCAGTGTGAATACATACCTGTATTATATCAGTATGAATATACACCAGTATGATATCAGTGTGAATATGCACCAGTATTATATCAGTGTGAATATACCCCAGTATTATATCAGTGTGAATAAGCACCAGTATTATATCAGTGTGAATATAACCCGGTGTCATATCAGTGTGAATATACACCAGTATTATATCAGTGTGAATATACATCTGCATTGTATCACTGTGAAATTACACCTGCATTATATCAGTATGATTATACATGGGTTTTATATCAGTGTGCATATACAACAGTGTTATATCAGTATGAGTATACACCGGTACTATATCAGTGTGACGACACTCCGGTGATATATAAGTGTGAATATACACTGGTATTTTCTCAGTGTGAATATACACCGGTATTATATCAGTGTGAATATACACCGGTATCATAAGATTGTGATTATACACTATCACTATATCAGTATGAATACACACCGGTATTATATCAGTTTGAATATACACTGGCATTATATCAGTGTGAATATACACCAGTATTATATCATTGTGAATATACACTACTACTAAAACAGTATGAATATGTACCAGTATTATATCAGTGTGAATATACACCGGTAATATATCAGTTTAAATATACACCGGTATTATGTTAATGTGAATATACACTACTACTATTTCTGTGTGAATATATACAGTATTATATCAGTATGAATATAAATCATTATTATATTATTTTGAATACACACCTGTTTTATATTGGTATGAATATACACCAGTCGAATATTAGTATCAATATACACCGGTATTATATCAGTTTGAATATACAATGGAATTATATCAGTGTGAATATACACTACTGCTATTTCAGAGTGAATATATACCAGTATTTTATCAGTTTGAACATATACCAGTAATATATCAGTGTGACTATACACCAAAATCTTATCAGTCTGAATATAGACCAGTGTTATATCCGTGTGAATATATACCAGTATGACATCAGTGTGACTATAGACTGTTATTATATCAGTGTGAATATACTCTGGTATTATATCAGTCTGAATGTACACCGGTTTTATATGAGTGTGAATATACAATAGTATTTTAACAACATGAATATACACTGGTATTATATCAGTGTGAAAATAAACTACTACTATATCAGTGTGAATATACACCAGTATTATATCAGTATGAATTATATATTACTTATATATTATAACAGTGTGATTATGCACTATCGCTACAACAGTATGAATATACACCGGTATTGTATCAGTGTGAATATATGCTGGTATTATATCAGTGTGAATATACATTGGTATTATATATGTGTGAATATACACCAGTATTATATCAGTGTGAATATACACGACTACTATATCAGTATGTATATACACCTGTATTATATCAGTGTGAATATACACTGGTATTATATCAGTGTGAATATACACTACTGCTATTTCAGAGTGAATTTATGCCAGTATTTTATCAGTTTGAACATATACCAGTAATGTACCAGTGTGAATATCCACCAGAATTATATCAGTGTGAATATACACCAGTAGTACATCAGTTTGAATATACACTGGTATTATATTAGTGTGAATATACACTACTACTGTTTCAGTGTGAAAACATTCCAGTATTAAAACAATGTGAATATCTACCGGTATTACATCAATGTGAATATCCACCGGTATTATATCAATGGTTTATATACATCGCTGTTATATTAGTGCAAATATAAACCAACATTATATCAGCGTGAATATATACCAGTATTATAACAGTGTGAACATCCACCAGAAATATATCAGTGTGAATATACACCAGTGTTACATCAGTGTGAATATATTCCAGTATTATATCAGTGTGAATATACACCGGTATTATATCAGTGTATATCTACAGGTAGTATATCAATGTGAATATACATTGTTATTAGATCAGTGTGAATAAGAACCGGTATTATATCAGTGTGAATATACACCAGTATTATATCAGTGTGAATATACACTACTACTATTTCCGTGTGAAAATATGCCAGTATTATATCAGTATGAATTTCAACCAGTATTATATCAGTGTGAATATACACCTGTATTAAATCAGTGTGAATTTACAGCTGTATTATATCAGTGTGAATATACATGGATTTTATGTCAGTGTGAATATACACCAATATTATATCAGTATGAATAAACACCGGTATTATAACAGTGTGATTGTACACTCTCACTATATCAGTATGATTATACCCCGGTATTATATCAGTGTGAATATGTGCCGGTATTATATCAGTGTGAATATACACCGGTATTATATCAGTGTGAATATGAACTGGTATTACATCAGTGTGAATATACACTGGTATTATATCAGTGCTAATATATACCAGTATTATATCAGTGTGAATATCCACCAGAAATAGATCAGTGTGAATATACGCCAAAATTATATCAGTATGAAAATACACCAGTATATTATCAGCGTGAATATACATGGTATTATATTGGTGTGAATATACTCCAATATTATATCAGTGTGAGTATCCACCAGTGTTATATCAGTGTGAATACATACCTGTATTATATCAGTATGAATATACACCGGTATGATATCAGTGTGAATATACACCAGTATTATATCAGTGTGAATATACCCCAGTATTATATCAATGTGAATAAGCACCAGTATTATATCAGTGTGAATATAACCCGGTGTCATTTCAGTGTGAATATACACCAGTTATATATCACTGTGAAATTACACCTGCATTATATCAGTATGATTATACATCGGTTTTATATCAGTGTGAATATGCAACAGTGTTATATCAGTATGAGTATACACCGGTACTATATCAGTGTGACGACACTCCGGTGATATTTAAGTGTGAATATACACTGGTATTTTCTCAGTGTGAATATACACCAGTATTATATCAGTGTGAATATACACCGGTATCATAAGAGTGTGATTATACACTATCACTATATCAGTATGAATACACACCGGTATTATATCAGTTTGAATATACACTGGTATTATATCAGTGTGAATATACACCAGTATTATATCATTGTGAATATACACTACTACTAAAATGGTATGAATATATACCAGTATTATATCAGTGTGAATATACACCGGTAATATATCAGTTTAAATATACACCGGTATTATGTTAGTGTGAATATACATTACTACTATTTCTGTGTGAATATATACCAGTATTATATCAGTATGAATATAAATCATTATTATATCATTTTGAATACACACCTGTATTATATTGGTATGAATATACACCAGTCGAATATTAGTATCAATATACACCGGTATTATATCAGTTTGAATATACACCAGAATTATATCAGTGTGAATATACACTACTGCTATTTCAGAGTGACTATATACCAGTATTTTATCAGTTTGAACATATACCAGTAATATATCAGTGTGAATATACACCAAAATCTTATCAGTGTGAACATACTCTGGTATTATATCAGCATATATCTACCGATCGTATAGCAATGTGAACATACATTGGTACTGTATCATTGTGAATTTACACCAGTATTATATCAGTGTGAATATACACCAGTATTATATTAGTGTGAATATACAGCAATATTGTATCAGTGTGACTATAGACTGTTATTATATCAGTGTGAATATACTCTGGTATTATATCAGTGTGAATATACACTACTTCTATATCAGTGTGAATATACTGTGGTATTACATCAGCGTGAATACATACTGGTATTATATCAATGTGAATATATTCCAGTATTATATTAGTCTGAATATACATTAGTATTATATCAGTGTGAATATACACCGGGATTATAGCAGTGTGAATTTACACTAGTACTATACCAGTGTGAATATACATCGTTATTATGTCAGTGTGAACATACACCGGTTTTATATGAGTGTGAATATACAATAGTATTTTAAGAACATGAATATACACTGGTATTATATCAGTGTGAAAATAAACTACTACTATATCAGTGTGAATATACACCAGTATTATATCAGTGTGAATATACACTGGTTTTATATCAGTATGCATGTACACCGGTATTATATCCGTGTGAAAGTGCATCGGTATTACATCAGTGTGAATATAACTCGGTATTATATCAGTGTGAATAAGAACTGGTATTATATCAGTGTGAATATACCCCGGTGTCATATCAGTGTGAATATACACCAGTATTATATCAGTGTGAGTATACACTACTGCTATATGAGTATGAATATACACCAGTATTGTATCATTGTGAATATACACGAGTATTAGATCAGTGTGAATTTACACCTGCATTATATCAGTGTGAATATACGGCAATATTATATCAGTTTGAATATACACCAGTATTATATTAGTGGGAATATACAGCAATATTATATCAGTTTGAGTACACACCAGTGTTATATCAGTATGAATATGTACCAGTTTTATATTAGTGTGAATATATCCTGATTTTATATCAGTGTGAATGTACACTGGTATTACATCAGTGTGAATATACTCTGGTATTACATCAGTGTGAATATATAATACCACTATATCAGTGTGGCTATACTCTGGTATTATATCAGTTTGACGATACACCAGTATTATATCAGCATGAATACACACCAGTATTATATCAGTGTGAATATACAATACTGCTATATCAGTGTGAATATATTCCAGTATTACATTAGTGTGAATATACACAAGCATTTATATCAGTGTGAATATACACCAGTATAATATCAGTGTGAATATACACTACTACTATATCAGTATGTATATACACCAGTATTATATCGGTGTGATTATACACCAGTGTTATATCAGTGTGAATATATACCAGTAATATATCAGTGTGAAGTACGCTTGTATTATATCAGTGTGAATATACACCTTATTATATCAGTGTGAATATACACCAGTATTATATCAGTGTATATCTACCGGTAGTATATCAAAGTGAATATACATTGGTACTTTATCAGTGTGAATTTACACCAGTATTATGTCAGTGTGAATATACTCAAGTATTATACCAGCTTGAGTATACAACGGTATTATATCAGTGTGAATATTCACTGGTTTTATATCAGTGTGAATATACACCGGTATTATATCAGTGTGAATATGTGCCAGTATTTTATCAGTTGAATACATTCCAGTATTACATCAGTGTGAATATCCACCAGTATTATATCAATGGTTTACATATATCGCTGTTTTATCGGTGTGAATATAAACCAACATTATATCAGTGTGAATATATACCAGTATTATAACAGTGTGAATATCCACCAGAATTATATCAGTGTGAATATACACCAAAATTGTATCAGTGTGAATAAGCACAGTGTTTTATCAGTGTGAATATATACCAGTATTATATCAGTGTGAATATACACCAGTATTATATCAGTGTATATGTACCGGTAGTATATCAATGTGAATATACATTGGTACTTTATCAATATGAATATACACCAGTATTATATCAGTGTGCATAAATACCGGTATTACATCAGTATGGATATACACTACCACTATTTCAGTGTGAATATATGCCAATATTATATCAGTATGAATATAAACCAATATTATATCAGTGTGAATTTATACCTGTATTATATCAGTGTGAATATACATGGATTTTATGTCAGTGTGAATGTACAACAGTATTATATCATTGTGAATATGTGCTGATATTATATCAGTGTGAATATACACCAGTATTATATCAGTGTGAATATGAACCTGTATTATATCAGTATGAATATACACTGGTATTATATCAGTAGTGAATATATACCAGTGTTATATCAGTGTGAATATACAGATCATTTTATCAGTGCTAATATATACCAGTATTATATCAGTGTTAATATATACCAGTATTATATCAGTGTGAATATACACCAAAACTATATCAGTATGGAAATACAACACTATAATATCAGTGTGAATATCCACCAGTGTTATATCAGTGTGAATACATACCTGTATTATATCAGAATGAATTTACACCAGTACTATATTAATGCGAATATACACCAGTATTATATCAGTGTGAATATACACTACTATTATATCAGTGTGAATATACACTACTACTATATCAGTATGAATATACACCAGTATTATATCAGTGTGAATATACAACGGTATTATATCACTGTGAATATACACTACTACTATTTTAGTGTGAATATATGCCAGTATTATATCAGTGTGAATATACACCTGCATTATATCAGTGTGAAATTACACCTGTATTATATCAGTGTGAATATACACCGGTACTATAACAGTGTGATTATACACTATCATTATATCAGTAAGAATATACACCGGTATTATATCAGTTTGAATATCCACCGATATTATATTAATGTGAATATACACCGGTATTATATCAGTGTGAATATGCACTGGTATTAGATCAGTGTGAATATACCCCAATATCATATCAGTGTGAATATACACCAGTATTATATCAGTGTGAATATACACTACTAATATTTCAGTGTGAATTTCTGCCAGTATTATACCAGTATGAAAAAAAAAGTATTATATAATTGTGAATATACACCAGTATTATATCAGTGTGAATTTACACCTGCAATATATCAGTATGAATATACACCAGTATTATATTAGTGGGAATATACAGCAATATTATACCCATGTGAATACACACCAGTGTTATATCAGTATGAATATGTACCAGTTTTATATTAGTGTGAATATACACCGATTTTATATCAGTGTGAATGTACACTGGTGTTACATCAGTGTGAATACACTCTGGTATTATATCAGTGTGAATATATAATACCACTATATCAGTGTGACTATACTCTGGTATTATATCAGTTTGACAATACACCAGTATTATATCAGCATGAATGCACACCGGTATTATGTCAGTGTGAATATACAACACTGCTATATCAGTGTGAATATATTCCAGTATTACATTAGTGTGAATATACACAAGCATTTATATCAGTGTGAATATACACCAGTATAATATCAGTGTGAATATACACTACTGCTATATCAGTATGTATATACACCAGTAATATATCAGTGTGAATATACGCTTGTATTATATCAGTGTGAATATACACCTTATTATATCAGTGTGAATATACACCAGTATTATATCAGTGTATATCGACCAGTAGTATATCAAAGTGAATATACATTGCTACTTTATCAGTGTGAATTTACACCAGTATTATATCAGTGTGAATATACTCAAGTATTATACCAGCTTGAGTATACAACGGTATTATATCAGTGTGAATATACACTGGTTTTATATCAGTATGAATGTACACCTGTATTATATCCGTGTGAAGATACTCAAGTATTATACCAGCTTGAGTATACAACGGTATTATATCAGTGTGAATATACACTGGTTTTATATCAGTATGAATGTACACCTGTATTATATCCGTGTGAAAATGCATCGGTATTACATCAGTGTGAATATACCCCAGTATTATATCAGTGTGAATAAGAACTGGTATTATATCAGTGTGAATATACCCCGGTGTCATATCAGTGTGAATATACACCAGTATTATATCAGTGTGAGTATACACTACTGCTATATGAGTATGAATATACACCAGTATTGTATCATTGTGAATATACACGAGTATTAGATCAGTGTGAATTTACACCTGCATTATATCAGTGTGAATATACAGCAATATTATATCAGTTTGAATATACACCAGTATTATATTAGTGTGAATATACAGCAATATTATATCAGTTTGAATACACACCAGTGTTATAACAGTATGAATATGTACCAGTTTTATATTAGTGTGAATATACACCGATTTTATATCAGTGTGAATGTGCACTGGTATTACATCAGTGTGAATATACTCTGGTATTATATCAGTGTGAATATATAATACCACTATATCAGTGTGACTATACTCTGGTATTATATCAGTTTGACGATACACCAGTATTATATCAGCATGAATACACACCGGTATTATATCAGTGTGAATATACAATACTGCTATATCAGTGTGAATATATTCCAGTATTACATTAGTGTGAATATACACAAGCATTTATATCAGTGTGAATATACACCAGTATAGTATCAGTGTGAATATACACTACTACTATATCAGTATGTATATACACCAGTAATATATCAGTGTGAATATACGCTTGTATTATATCAGTGTGAATATACACCTTATTATATCAGTGTGAATATACACCAGTATTATATCAGTGTATATCTACCAGTAGTATATCAAAGTGAATATACATTGGTACTTTATCAGTGTGAATTTACACCAGTATTATATCAATGTGAATATACACTACTATATCAGTATGTATATACACCAGTATTATATCGGTGTGATTATACACCAGTGTTATATCAGTGTGAATATATACCAGTAATATATCAGTGTGAATATACGCTTGTATTATATCAGTGTGAATATACACCTTATTATATCAGTGTGAATATACACAAGTATTATATCAGTGTATATCTACCGCTAGTATATCAACGTGAATATACATTGGTACTTTATCAGTGTAAATTTACACCAGTATTATATCAGTGTGAATATAGACAGGTATTATACCAGTTTGAATATCCACCGGTATTATATCAGTGTTAATATAGACTGGTATTATATCAGTGTGAATATACACCATTATTTTACCAGGGTGAATATACACTTGTATTATACCAGTGTGAATATACACCAATATTATATCAGTATGAATACATACCTGTCCCTTATCAGTGTGAATGTACATCTGTATCTCATCAGTGTGAGAATGTACACCAGTATCTTATCAGTGTGAACATACACCAGCATCTTATCAGTGTGAGAATGTAGATCAGTATCTTATCAGGGCGAATGTACACTTGAATCTTATCAGTGTGAGATGTATGCCAGTATCTTATCAGTGTGACAATACATACCAGTATCGTATTAGTGTGAAAATGTACACCAGTATCTTATCATTGCGAACATATACCACTATCTTATCAGTGTGAGAATGTCGACCAGTATCTTATCAGTGTGAATGTACAGTAGTATCTTATCAGTGAGAGAACATACATCAGTATCTTATTAGTGTGAATGTATACCAGTATCTTATCAGTGTGAATGTATACCAGTATCTTATCAGTGTGAATATACACCAGAATCTTATCAGTGTGAGGTGTACACCAGTATCTTATCAGTATGAGATGTATACCAGTGTCTTATTAGTGTGAATCAGTGTGAATGTGCACCAGAATCTTATCAGTGTGAGGTCTACACCAGTATCTTATCAGTATGAGATGTATACCAGTGTCTTATTAGTGTGACAATGTACACCAGTATGTTATCAGTGTGAAATGTATAACATTATCCTATCAGTGTGAGAATGTACACCTGTATCTTATCAGTGTGAGAATGTACACCAGCATCCTATCAGTCTGAGAATGTACACCAGTATCTTATCAGTGTGAGAATGTACACCAGTATCCTATCAGTCTGAGAATGTACACCAGTATCTTATCAGTCTGAGAATGTACACCAGTATCCTATCAGTGTGAGAATGTACACCAGTATCCTATCAGTGTGAGAATGTACACCAGTATACTATCAGTGTGAGAATGTACACCAGCATCCTATTAGTCTGAGAATGTACACCAGTATCTTATCAGTGTGAGAATGCACACCAGTATCTTATCAGTCTGAGAATGTACACCAGTATCCTATCAGTGTGAGAATGTACACCAGTATCTTATCAGTCTGAGAATGTACACCAGTATCCTATCAGTGTGAGAATGTACACCAGTATCCTATCAGTCTGAGAATGTACACCAGTATCCTATCAGTGTGAGAATGTACACCAGTATCCTATTAGTCTGAGAATGTACACCAGTATCTTATCAGTGTGAGAATGTACACCAGTATCCTATCAGTCTGAGAATGTACACCAGTATCTTATCAGTGTGAGAATGTACACCAGCATCCTATCAGTCTGAGAATGTACACCAGTATCTTATCAGTGTGAGAATGTACAGCAGTATGCTATCAGTGTGATAATGTACACCAGTATCCTATCAGTCTGAGAATGTACACCAGTATCCTATCAGTCTGAGAATGTACACCAGTATCCTATCAGTCTGAGAATGTACACCAGTATGCTATCAGTGTGAGAATGTACACCAGTATCCTATCAGTCTGAGAATGTACACCAGTATCCTATCAGTCTGAGAATGTACACCAGTATCCTATCAGTGTGAGAATGTACACCTGTATCCTATCAGTGTGAGAATGTACACCAGTATCCTATCAGTCTGAGAATGTACACCTGTATCCTATCAGTGTGAGAATGTACACCAGTATCTTATCAGTGTGAAAATGTACACCTGTATCCTATCAGTCTGAGAATGTACACCTGTATCCTATCAGTGTGAGAATGTACACCTGAATCCTATCAGTGTGAGAATGTACACCTGTATCCTATCAGTGTGAGAATGTACACCAGTATCTTATCAGTGTGAGAATGCACACCAATATCCTATCAGTGTGAGAATGTACACCTGTATCCTATCAGTGTGAGAATGTACACCAGTATCCTATCAGTCTGAGAATGTACACCAGTATCCAATCAGTCTGAGAATGTACACCAGTATCCTATCAGTCAGAGAATGCACACCAGTATCCTATCAGTGTGAGAATGTACACCGGTATCCTATCAGTCTGAGAATGTACACCTGTATCCTATCAGTGTGAGAATGTACACCAGTATCTTATCAGTGTGAAAATGTACACCTGTATCCTATCAGTCTGAGAATGTACACCTGTATCCTATCAGTGTGAGAATGTACACCTGAATCCTATCAGTGTGAGAATGTACACCTGTATCCTATCAGTGTGAGAATGTACACCAGTATCTTATCAGTGTGAGAATGCACACCAGTATCCTATCAGTGTGAGAATGTACACCTGTATCCTATCAGTGTGAGAATGTACACCAGTATCTCATCAGTGTGAGAATGTACACCAGTATCTTATCAGTGTGAGAATGTACACCAGTATCCTATCAGTCTGAGAATGTACACCAGTATCTTATCAGTGTGAGAATGTACACCAGCATCCTATCAGTCTGAGAATGTACACCAGTATCTTATCAGTGTGAGAATGTACACCAGTATGCTATCAGTGTGAGAATGTACACCAGTATCCTATCAGTCTGAGAATGTACACCAGTATCCTATCAGTCTGAGAATGTACACCAGTATCCTATCAGTCTGAGAATGTACACCAGTATGCTATCAGTGTGAGAATGTACACCAGTATCCTATCAGTCTGAGAATGTACACCAGTATCCTATCAGTCAGAGAATGTACACCAGTATCCTATCAGTGTGAGAATTTGCACCGGTATCCTATCAGTCTGAGAATGTACACCTGTATCCTATCAGTGTGAGAATGTACACCAGTATCCTATCAGTGTGAAAATGTACACCTGTATCCTATCAGTCTGAGAATGTAAACCTGTATCCTATCCGTGTGAGAATGTACACCTGAATCCTATCAGTGTGAGAATGTACACCTGTATCCTATCAGTGTGAGAATGTACACCAGTATCTCATCAGTGTGAGAATGTACACCAGTATCTTATCAGTGTGAGAATGTACACCAGCATCCTATCAGTCTGAGAATGTACACCAGTATCTTATCAGTGTGAGAATGGACACCAGTATGCTATCAGTGTGAAAATGTACACCTGTATCCCATCAGTCTGAGAATGTACACCTGTATCCTATCAGTGTGAGAATGTACACCTGAATCCTAACAGTGTGAGAATGTACAACTGTATCCGATCAGTGTGAGAATATACACCTGTATCCTATCAGTGTGAGAATGTACACCTGAATCCTATCAGTGTGAGAATGTACACCTGTATCCTATCAGTGTGAGAATGTCGACCAGTATCTTATCAGTGTGAATGTACAGTAGTATCTTATCAGTGAGAGAACATACATCAGTATCTTATTAGTGTGAATGTATACCAGTATCTTATCAGTGTGAATGTATACCAGTATCTTATCAGTGTGAATATACACCAGAATCTTACAAGTGTGAGGTGTACACCAGTATCTTATCAGTATGAGATGTATACCAGTGTCTTATTAGTGTGAATCAGTGTGAATGTGCACCAGAATCTTATCAGTGTGAGGTCTACACCAGTATCTTATCAGTATGAGATGTTTTCCAGTGTCTTATTAGTGTGACAATGTACACCAGTATGTTATCAGTGTGAAATGTACAACATTATCCTATCAGTGTGAGAATGTACACCTGTATCTTATCAGTGTGAGAATGTACACCAGTATCCTATCAGTCTGAGAATGTACACCAGTATCTTATCAGTGTGAGAATGTACACCAGTATCCTATCAGTCTGAGAATGTACACCAGTATCCTATCAGTGTGAGAATGTACACCAGTATACTATCAGTGTGAGAATGTACACCAGTATCCTATTAGTCTGAGAATGTACACCAGTATCTTATCAGTGTGAGAATGTACACCAGTATCTTATCAGTCTGAGAATGTACACCAGTATCCTATCAGTGTGAGAATGTACACCAGTATCTTATCAGTCTGAGAATGTACACCAGTATCCTATCAGTGTGAGAATGTACACCAGTATCCTATTAGTCTGAGAATGTACACCAGTATCTTATCAGTGTGAGAATGTACACCAGTATCCTATCAGTCTGAGAATATACACCAGTATCTTATCAGTGTGAGAATGTACACCAGCATCCTATCAGTCTGAGAATGTACACCAGTATCTTATCAGTGTGAGAATGTACACCAGTATGCTATCAGTGTGATAATGTACACCAGTATCCTATCAGTCTGAGAATGTACACCAGTATCCTATCAGTCTGAGAATGTACACCAGTATCCTATCAGTCTGAGAATGGACACCAGTATGCTATCAGTCTGAGAATGTACACCAGTATCCTATCAGTCTGAGAATGTACACCAGTATCCTATCAGTCAGAGAATGTACACCAGTATCCGATCAGTGTGAGAATGTACACCGGTATCCTATCAGTCTGAGAATGTACACCTGTATCCTATCAGTGTGAGAATGTACACCAGTATCTTATCAGTGTGA
Organism: Heptranchias perlo; assembly: GCF_035084215.1. Taxonomy (NCBI): domain Eukaryota; kingdom Metazoa; phylum Chordata; class Chondrichthyes; order Hexanchiformes; family Hexanchidae; genus Heptranchias; species Heptranchias perlo. The sequence continues at coordinate 74,211,645 of NC_090335.1, forward strand.
AAATGTACACCTGTATCTTATCAGTGTGAGAATGTACACCAGTATCTTATCAGTCTGAGAATGTACACCAGTATCCTATCAGTGTGAGAATGTACACCAGTATCCTATCAGTCAGAGAATGTACACCAGTATCCGATCAGTGTGAGAATGTACACCAGTATCCTATCAGTCTGAGAATGTACACCAGTATCCTATCAGTGTGAGAATGTACACCAGTATCCTATTAGTCTGAGAATGTACACCAGTATCTTATCAGTGTGAGAATGTACACCAGTATCCTATCAGTCTGAGAATATACACCAGTATCTTATCAGTGTGAGAATGTACACCAGCATCCTATCAGTCTGAGAATGTACACCAGTATCTTATCAGTGTGAGAATGTACACCAGTATGCTATCAGTGTGATAATGTACACCAGTATCCTATCAGTCTGAGAATGTACACCAGTATCCTATCAGTCTGAGAATGTACACCAGTATCCTATCAGTCTGAGAATGGACACCAGTATGCTATCAGTCTGAGAATGTACACCAGTATCCTATCAGTCTGAGAATGTACACCAGTATCCTATCAGTCAGAGAATGTACACCAGTATCCGATCAGTGTGAGAATGTACACCGGTATCCTATCAGTCTGAGAATGTACACCTGTATCCTATCAGTGTGAGAATGTACACCAGTATCTTATCAGTGTGAAAATGTACACCTGTATCCTATCAGTCTGAGAATGTACACCTGTATCCTATCAGTGTGAGAATGTACACCTGAATCCTATCAGTGTGAGAATGTACACCTGTATCCTATCAGTGTGAGAATGTACACCAGTATCTTATCAGTGTGAGAATGCACACCAGTATCCTGTCAGTGTGAGAATGTACACCTGTATCCTATCAGTCTGAGAATGTACACCAGTATCCTATCAGTCTGAGAATGTACACCAGTATCCTATCAGTCTGAGAATGTACACCAGTATCCTATCAGTGTGAGAATGTACACCAGTATCCTATCAGTCTGAGAATGTACACCAGTATCTTATCAGTGTGAGAATGTACACCAGCATCCTATCAGTCTGAGAATGTACACCAGTATCTTATCAGTGTGAGAATGTACACCAGTATGCTATCAGTGTGAGAATGTACACCAGTATCCTATCAGTCTGAGAATGTACACCAGTATCCTATCAGTCTGAGAATGTACACCAGTATCCTATCAGTCTGAGAATGTACACCAGTATGCTATCAGTGTGAGAATGTACACCAGTATCCTATCAGTCTGAGAATGTACACCAGTATCCTATCAGTCAGAGAATGTACACCAGTATCCTATCAGTGTGAGAATGTACACCGGTATCCTATCAGTCTGAGAATTTACACCTGTATCCTATCAGTGTGAAAATGTACACCTGTATCCTATCAGTCTGAGAATGTAAACCTGTATCCTATCAGTGTGAGAATGTACACCTGAATCCTATCAGTGTGAGAATGTACACCAGTATCTCATCAGTGTGAGAATGTACACCAGTATCTTATCAGTGTGAGAATGTACACCAGCATCCTATCAGTCTGAGAATGTACACCAGTATCTTATCAGTGTGAGAATGGACACCAGTATGCTATCAGTGTGAAAATGTACACCTGTATCCTATCAGTCTGAGAATGTACACCTGTATCCTATCAGTCTGAGAATGTACACCTGTATCCTATCAGTGTGAGAATGTACACCTGAATCATATCAGTGTGAGAATGTACACCTGTATCCTATCAGTGTGAGAATGTACACCAGTATCTTATCAGTGTGAGAATGCACACCATGATCCTATCAGTGTGAGAATGTACACCTGTATGCTATCAGTGTGAGAATGTACACCAGTATCTCATCAGTGTGAGAATGTACACCAGTATCTTATCAGTGTGAGAATGTACACCTGTATCCTATCAGTGTGAGAATGTACACCGGTATCTTATCAGTGTGAGAATGTACACCAGTATCCTATCAGTGTGAGAATGTACACCAGTATCCTATCAGTGTGAGAATGTACACCAGCATCCTATTAGTCTGAGAATCTACACCAGTATCTTATCAGTGTGAGAATGTACACCAGTATCTTATCAGTCTGAGAATGGACACGAGTATCCTATCAGTGTGAGAATGTACACCAGTATCTTATCAGTCTGAGAATGTACACCAGTATCCTATCAGTGTGAGAATGTACACCAGTATCCTATCATTCTGAGAATGTACACCAGTATCCTATCAGTGTGAGAATGTTCACCAGTATCCTATTAGTCTGAGAATGTACACCAGTATCTTATCAGTGTGAGAATGTACACCAGTATCCTATCAGTCTGAGAATGTACACCAGTATCTTATCAGTGTGAGAATGTACACCAGCATCCTATCAGTCTGAGAATGTACACCAGTATGCTATCAGTGTGAGAATGTACACCAGTATCCTATCAGTGTGAGAATGTACACCAGTATCCTATCAGTGTGAGAATGTACACCGGTATCCTATCAGTCTGAGAATGTACACCTGTATCCTATCAGTGTGAGAATGTACACCAGTATCTTATCAGTGTGAAAATGTACACCTGTATCCTATCAGTCTGAGAATGTACACCTGTATGCTATCAGTGTGAGAATGTACACCTGAATCCTATCAGTGTGAGAATGTACACCAGTATCCTATCAGTGTGAGAATGTACACCAGTATCTTATCAGTGTGAGAATGCACACCAGTATCCTATCAGTGTGAGAATGTACACCTGTATCCTATCAGTGTGAGAATGTACACCAGTATCTCATCAGTGTGAGAATGCACACCAGTATCTCATCAGTGTGAGAATGTACACCAGTATCTTATCAGTGTGAGAATGTACACCTGTATCCTATCAGTGTGAGAATGTACACCAGTATCTTATCAGTGTGAGAATGTACACCAGTATCCTATCAGTGTGAGAATGTACACCATTATCCTATCAGTGTGAGAATGTACACCAGCATCCTATTAGTCTGAGAATCTACACCAGTATCTTATCAGTGTGAGAATGTACACCAGTATCTTATCAGTCTGAGAATGTACACCAGTATCCTATCAGTGTGAGAATGTACACCAGTATCTTATCAGTCTGAGAATGTACACCAGTATCCTATCATTGTGAGAATGTACACCAGTATCCTATCATTCTGAGAATGTACACCAGTATCCTATCAGTGTGAGAATGTACACCAGTATCCTATTAGTCTGAGAATGTACACCAGTATCTTATCAGTGTGAGAATGTACACCAGTATCCTATCAGTCTGAGAATGTACACCAGTATCTTATCAGTGTGAGAATGTACACCAGCATCCTATCAGTCTGAGAATGTACACCAGTATCTTATCAGTGTGAGAATGTACACCAGTATGCTATCAGTGTGAGAATGTACACCAGTATCCTATCAGTCTGAGAATGTACACCAGTATACTATCAGTCTGAGAATGTACACCAGTATCCTATCAGTCTGAGAATGTACACCAGTATGCTATCAGTGTGAGAATGTACACCAGTATCCTATCAGTCTGAGAATGTACACCAGTATCCTATCAGTCAGAGAATGTACACCAGTATCCTATCAGTGTGAGAATGTACACCAGTATCTCATCAGTGTGAGAATGTACACCAGTATCTTATCAGTGTGAGAATGTACACCAGCATCCTATCAGTCTGAGAATGTACACCAGTATCTTATCAGTGTGAGAATGTACACCAGTATGCTATCAGTGTGAAAATGTACACCTGTATCCTATCAGTCTGAGAATGTACACCTGTATCCTATCAGTGTGAGAATGTACACCTGAATCCTATCAGTGTGAGAATGTACACCTGTATCCTATCAGTGTGAGAATGTACACCAGTATCTTATCAGTGTGAGAATGCACACCAGTATCCTATCAGTGTGAGAATGTACACCTGTATCCTATCAGTGTGAGAATGTACACCAGTGTCTCATCAGTGTGAGAATGTACAGCAGTATCTTATCAGTGTGAGAATGTACACCTGAATCATATCAGTGTGAGAATGTACACCTGTATCCTATCAGTGTGAGAATGTACACCAGTATCTTATCAGTGTGAGAATGCACACCATGATCCTATCAGTGTGAGAATGTACACCTGTATGCTATCAGTGTGAGAATGTACACCAGTATCTCATCAGTGTGAGAATGTACACCAGTATCTTATCAGTGTGAGAATGTACACCGGTATCTTATCAGTGTGAGAATGTACACCAGTATCCTATCAGTGTGAGAATGTACACCAGTATCCTATCAGTGTGAGAATGTACACCAGCATCCTATTAGTCTGAGAATCTACACCAGTATCTTATCAGTGTGAGAATGTACACCAGTATCTTATCAGTCTGAGAATGGACACGAGTATCCTATCAGTGTGAGAATGTACACCAGTATCTTATCAGTCTGAGAATGTACAACAGTATCCTATCAGTGTGAGAATGTACACCAGTATCCTATCATTCTGAGAATGTACACCAGTATCCTATCAGTGTGAGAATGTTCACCAGTATCCTATTAGTCTGAGAATGTACACCAGTATCTTATCAGTGTGAGAATGTACACCAGTATCCTATCAGTCTGAGAATGTACACCAGTATCTTATCAGTGTGAGAATGTACACCAGCATCCTATCAGTCTGAGAATGTACACCAGTATCTTATCAGTGTGAGAATGTACACCAGTATGCTATCAGTGTGAGAATGTACACCAGTATCCTATCAGTCTGAGAATGTACACCAGTATCCTATCAGTCTGAGAATGTACACCAGTATCCTATCAGTCAGAGAATGTACACCAGTATGCTATCAGTGTGAGAATGCACACCAGTATCCTATCAGTGTGAGAATGTACACCAGTATCCTATCAGTGTGAGAATGTACACCAGTATCCTATCAGTGTGAGAATGTACACCGGTATCCTATCAGTCTGAGAATGTACACCTGTATCCTATCAGTGTGAGAATGTACACCAGTATCTTATCAGTGTGAAAATGTACACCTGTATCCTATCAGTCTGAGAATGTACACCTGTATCCTATCAGTGTGAGAATGTACACCTGAATCCTATCAGTGTGAGAATGTACACCTGTATCCTATCAGTGTGAGAATGTACACCAGTATCTTATCAGTGTGAGAATGCACACCAGTATCCTATCAGTGTGAGAATGTACACCTGTATCCTATCAGTGTGAGAATGTACACCAGTATCTCATCAGTGTGAGAATGCACACCAATATCTCATCAGTGTGAGAATGTACACCAGTATCTTATCAGTGTGAGAATGTACACCTGTATCCTATCAGTGTGAGAATGTACACCAGTATCTTATCAGTGTGAGAATGTACACCAGTATCCTATCAGTGTGAGAATGTACACCAGTATCCTATCAGTGTGAGAATGTACACCAGCATCCTATTAGTCTGAGAATCTACACCAGTATCTTATCAGTGTGAGAATGTACACCAGTATCTTATCAGTCTGAGAATGTACACCAGTATCCTATCAGTGTGAGAATGTACACCAGTATCTTATCAGTCTGAGAATGTACACCAGTATCCTATCATTGTGAGAATGTACACCAGTATCCTATCATTCTGAGAATGTACACCAGTATCCTATCAGTGTGAGAATGTACACCAGTATCCTATTAGTCTGAGAATGTACACCAGTATCTTATCAGTGTGAGAATGTACACCAGTATCCTATCAGTCTGAGAATGTACACCAGTATCTTATCAGTGTGAGAATGTACACCAGCATCCTATCAGTCTGAGAATGTACACCAGTATCTTATCAGTGTGAGAATGTACACCAGTATGCTATCAGTGTGAGAATGTACACCAGTATCCTATCAGTCTAAGAATGTACACCAGTATCCTATCAGTCTGAGAATGTACACCAGTATCCTATCAGTCTGAGAATGTACACCAGTATGCTATCAGTGTGAGAATGTACACCAGTATCCTATCAGTCTGAGAATGTACACCAGTATCCTATCAGTCAGAGAATGTACACCAGTATCCTATCAGTGTGAGAATGTACACCGGTATCCTATCAGTCTGAGAATGTACACCTGTATCTTATCAGTGTGAAAATGTACACCAGTATCTTATCAGTGTGAGAATGTACACCAGCATCCTATCAGTCTGAGAATGTACACCAGTATCTTATCAGTGTGAGAATGTACACCAGTATGCTATCAGTGTGAAAATGTACACCTGTATCCTATCAGTCTGAGAATGTACACCTGTATCCTATCAGTGTGAGAATGTACACCTGAATCCTATCAGTGTGAGAATGTACACCTGTATCCTATCAGTGTGAGAATGTAACCAGTACCTTATCAGTGTGAGAATGCACACCAGTATCCTATCAGTGTGAGAATGTACACCTGTATCCTATCAGTGTGAGAATGTACACCAGTATCTCATCAGTGTGAGAATGTACACCAGTATCTTATCAGTGTGAGAATGTACACCAGCATCCTATCAGTCTGAGAATGTACACCAGTATCTTATCAGTGTGAGAATGTACACCAGTATGCTATCAGTGTGAAAATGTACACCTGTATCCTATCAGTCTGAGAATGTACACCTGTATCCTATCAGTGTGAGAATGTACACCTGAATCCTATCAGTGTGAGAATGTACACCTGTATCCTATCAGTGTGAGAATGTACACCAGTATCTTATCAGTGTGAGAATGCACACCAGTATCCTATCAGTGTGAGAATGTACACCTGTATCCTATCAGTGTGAGAATGTACACCAGTGTCTCATCAGTGTGAGAATGTACAGCAGTATCTTATCAGTGTGAGAATGTACACCTGTATCCTATCAGTGTGAGAATGTACACCAGTATCTTATCAGTGTGAGAATGTACACCAGTATCCTATCAGTGTGAGAATGTACACCAGTATCCTATCAGTGTGAGAATGTACACCAGTATCCTATTAGTCTGAGAATCTACACCAGTATCTTATCAGTGTGAGAATGTACACCAGTATCTTATCAGTCTGAGAATGTACACCAGTATCCTGTCAGTGTGAGAATGTACACCAGTATCTTATCAGTCTGAGAATGTACACCAGTATCCTATCAGTGTGAGAATGTACACCAGTATCCTATCAGTCTGAGAATGTACACCAGTATCCTATCAGTGTGAGAATGTACACCAGTATCCTATTAGTCTGAGAATGTACACCAGTATCTTATCAGTGTGAGAATGTACACCAGTATCCTATCAGTCTGAGAATGTACACCAGAATCTTATCAGTGTGAGAATGTACACCAGCATCCTATCAGTCTGAGACTGTACACCAGTATCTTATCAGTGTGAGAATGTACACCAGTATGCTATCAGTGTGAGAATGTACACCAGTATCCTATCAGTCTGAGAATGTACACCAGTATCCTATCAGTCTGAGAATGTACACCAGTATGCTATCTGTGTGAGAATGTACACCAGTATCCTATCAGTCTGAGAATGTACACCAGTATCCTATCAGTCTGAGAATGTACACCGGTATCCTATCCGTCAGAGAATGTACACCAGTATCCTATCAGTGTGAGAATGTACACCGGTATCCTATCAGTCTGAGAATGTACACCAGTATCCTATCAGTGTGAGAATGTACACCAGTATCTTATCAGTGTGAAAATGTACACCTGTATCCTATCAGTCTGAGAATGTACACCTGTATCCTATCAGTGTGAGAATGTACACCTGAATCCTATCAGTGTGAGAATGTACACCTGTATCCTATCAGTGTGAGAATGTACACCAGTATCTTATCAGTGTGAGAATGCACACCAGTATCCTATCAGTGTGAGAATGTACACCTGTATCCTATCAGTGTGAGAATGTACACCAGTATCTCATCAGTGTGAGAATGTACACCAGTATCTTATCAGTGTGAGAATGTACACCTGTATCCTATCAGTGTGAGAATGTACACCAGTATCTTATCAGTGTGAGAATGTACACCAGTATCCTATCAGTGTGAGAATGTACACCAGTATCCTATCAGTGTGAGAATGTACACCTGTATCCTATCAGTTTGAGAATGTACACCAGTATCCTATCAGTCTCAGAATGTACACCAGTATCCTATCAGTGTGAGAATGTACACCAGTATCCTATCAGTGTGAGAATGTACACCAGTATCCTATCAGTCTGAGAATGTACACCTGTATCCTATCAGTCTGAGAATGTACTCCAGTATCTTATCAGTCTGAGAATGTACACCAGTATCTTATCAGTCTGAGAATGTACACCAGTATCCTATCAGTCTGAGAATGTATACCAGCATCCTATCAGTCTGAGAATGTACACCTGTATCCTATCAGTCTGAGAATGTACACCTGTATCCTATCAGTGTGAGAATGTACACCAGTATCCTATCAGTCTGAGAATGTACACCAGAATCTTATCAGTGTGAGAATGTACACCAGCATCCTATCAGTCTGAGAATGTACACCAGTATCTTATCAGTGTGAGAATGTACACCAGTATGCTATCAGTGTGAGAATATACACCAGTATCCTATCAGTCTGAGAATGTACACCAGTATCCTATCAGTCTGAGAATGTACACCAGTATGCTATCTGTGTGAGAATGTACACCAGTATCCTATCAGTCTGAGAATGTACACCAGTATCCTATCAGTCTGAGAATGTACACCGGTATCCTATCCGTCAGAGAATGTACGCCAGTATCCTATCAGTGTGAGAATGTACACCGGTATCCTATCAGTCTGAGAATGTACACCAGTATCCTATCAGTGTGAGAATGTACACCAGTATCTTATCAGTGTGAAAATGTACACCTGTATCCTATCAGTCTGAGAATGTACACCTGTATCCTATCAGTGTGAGAATGTACACCTGAATCCTAGCAGTGTGAGAATGTACACCTGTATCCTATCAGTGTGAGAATGTACACCAGTATCTTATCAGTGTGAGAATGCACACCAGTATCCTATCAGTGTGAGAATGTACACCTGTATCCTATCAGTGTGAGAATGTACACCAGTATCTCATCAGTGTGAGAATGTACACAAGTATCTTATCAGTGTGAGAATGTACACCTGTATCCTATCAGTGTGAGAATGTACACCAGTATCTTATCAGTGTGAGAATGTACACCAGTATCCTATCAGTGTGAGAATGTACACCAGTATCCTATCAGTGTGAGAATGTACACCTGTATCCTATCAGTTTGAGAATGTACACCAGTATCCTATCAGTCTCAGAATGTACACCAGTATCCTATCAGTGTGAGAATGTACACCAGTATCCTATCAGTGTGAGAATGTACACCAGTATCCTATCAGTCTGAGAATGTACACCTGTATCCTATCAGTCTGAGAATGTACTCCAGTATCTTATCAGTCTGAGAATGTACACCAGTATCTTATCAGTCTGAGAATGTACACCAGTATCCTATCAGTCTGAGAATGTATACCAGTATCCTATCAGTCTGAGAATGTACACCTGTATCCTATCAGTCTGAGAATGTACACCTGTATCCTATCAGTGTGAGAATGTACACCAGTATCCTATCAGTCTGAGAATGTACACCTGTATCCTATCAGTGTCAGAATGTACACCAGTATCCTATCAGTCTGAGAATGTACACCAGTATCCTATCAGTCTGAGAATGTACACCTGTATCCTATCAGTGTGAGAATGTACACCAGTATCCTATCAGTCTGAGAATGTACACCTGTATCCTATCAGTCTGAGAATGTACAACTGTATCCTATCAGTGTGAGAATGTACACGAGTATCCTATCAGTGTGAGAATGTACACCAGTATCCTATCAGTGTGAGAATGTACACCAGTATCCTATCAGTGTGAGAATGTACACCAGTATCCTATCAGTGTGAGAATGTACACCAGTATACTATCAGTGTGAGAATGTACACCAGTATCCTATTAGTCTGAGAATGTACACCAGTATCTTATCAGTGTGAGAATGTACACCAGTATCTTATCAGTCTGAGAATGTACACCAGTATCCTATCAGTGTGAGAATGTACACCAGTATCTTATCAGTCTGAGAATGTACACCAGTATCCTATCAGTGTGAGAATGTACACCAGTATACTATCAGTGTGAAAATGTACACCAGTATCCTATTAGTCTGAGAATGTACACCAGTATCTTATCAGTATGAGATGTTTTCCAGTGTCTTATTAGTGTGACAATGTACACCAGTATGTTATCAGTGTGAAATGTACAACATTATCCTATCAGTGTGAGAATGTACACCTGTATCTTATCAGTGTGAGAATGTACACCAGTATCCTATCAGTCTGAGAATGTACACCAGTATCTTATCAGTGTGAGAATGTACACCAGTATCCTATCAGGCTGAGAATGTACACCAGTATCTTATCAGTCTGAGAATGTACACCAGTATCCTATCAGTGTGAGAATGTACACCAGTATCCTATCAGTGTGAGAATGTACACCAGTATACTATCAGTGTGAGAATGTACACCAGTATCCTATTAGTCTGAGAATGTACACCAGTATCTTATCAGTGTGAGAATGTACACCAGTATCTTATCAGTCTGAGAATGTACACCAGTATCCTATCAGTGTGAGAATGTACACCAGTATCTTATCAGTCTGAGAATGTACACCAGTATCCTATCAGTGTGAGAATGTACACCAGTATCCTATCAGTCTGAGAATGTACACCAGTATCCTATCAGTGTGAGAATGTACACCAGTATCCTATTAGTCTGAGAATGTACACCAGTATCTTATCAGTGTGAGAATGTACACCAGTATCCTATCAGTCTGAGAATGTACACCAGTATCTTATCAGTGTGAGAATGTACACCAGCATCCTATCAGTCTGAGAATGTACACCAGTATCTTATCAGTGCGAGAATGTACACCAGTATGCTATCAGTGTGATAATGTACACCAGTATCCTATCAGTCTGAGAATGTACACCAGTATCCTATCAGTCTGAGAATGTACACCAGTATCCTATCAGTCTGAGAATGGACACCAGTATGCTATCAGTCTGAGAATGTACACCAGTATCCTATCAGTCTGAGAATGTACACCAGTATCCTATCAGTCAGAGAATGTACACCAGTATCCGATCAGTGTGAGAATGTACACCGGTATCCTATCAGTCTGAGAATGTACACCTGTATCCTATCAGTGTGAGAATGTACACCAGTATCTTATCAGTGTGAAAATGTACACCTGTATCCTATCAGTCTGAGAATGTACACCTGTATCCTATCAGTGTGAGAATGTACACCTGAATCCTATCAGTGTGAGAATGTACACCTGTATCCTATCAGTGTGAGAATGTACACCAGTATCTTATCAGTGTGAGAATGCACACCAGTATCCTGTCAGTGTGAGAATGTACACCTGTATCCTATCAGTCTGAGAATGTACACCAGTATCCTATCAGTCTGAGAATGTACACCAGTATCCTATCAGTCTGAGAATTTACACCTGTATCCTATCAGTGTGAAAATGTACACCTGTATCCTATCAGTCTGAGAATGTAAACCTGTATCCTATCAGTGTGAGAATGTACACCTGAATCCTATCAGTGTGAGAATGTACACCAGTATCCTATTAGTCTGAGAATGTACACCAGTATCTTATCAGTGTGAGAATGTACACCAGTATCCTATCAGTCTGAGAATGTACACCAGTATCTTATCAGTGTGAGAATGTACACCAGCATCCTATCAGTCTGAGAATGTACACCAGTATCTTATCAGTGTGAGAATGTACACTAGTATGCTATCAGTGTGATAATGTACACCAGTATCCTATCAGTCTGAGAATGTACACCAGTATCCTATCAGTCTGAGAATGTACACCAGTATCCTATCAGTCTGAGAATGGACACCAGTATGCTATCAGTCTGAGAATGTACACCAGTATCCTATCAGTCTGAGAATGTACACCAGTATCCTATCAGTCAGAGAATGTACACCAGTATCCGATCAGTGTGAGAATGTACACCTGTATCCTATCAGTGTGAGAATGTACACCAGTATCTTATCAGTGTGAAAATGTACACCTGTATCCTATCAGTCTGAGAATGTACACCTGTATCCTATCAGTGTGAGAATGTACACCTGAATCCTATCAGTGTGAGAATGTACACCTGTATCCTATCAGTGTGAGAATGTACACCAGTATCTTATCAGTGTGAGAATGCACACCAGTATCCTGTCAGTGTGAGAATGTACACCTGTATCCTATCAGTCTGAGAATGTACACCAGTATCCTATCAGTCTGAGAATGTACACCAGTATCCTATCAGTCTGAGAATGTACACCAGTATCCTATCAGTGTGAGAATGTACACCAGTATCCTATCAGTCTGAGAATGTACACCAGTATCTTATCAGTGTGAGAATGTACACCAGCATCCTATCAGTCTGAGAATGTACACCAGTATCTTATCAGTGTGAGAATGTACACCAGTATGCTATCAGTGTGAGAATGTACACCAGTATCCTATCAGTCTGAGAATGTACACCAGTATCCTATCAGTCTGAGAATGTACACCAGTATCCTATCAGTCTGAGAATGTACACCAGTATGCTATCAGTGTGAGAATGTACACCAGTATCCTATCAGTCTGAGAATGTACACCAGTATCCTATCAGTCAGAGAATGTACACCAGTATCCTATCAGTCTGAGAATGTACACCGGTATCCTATCAGTCTGAGAATTTACACCTGTATCCTATCAGTGTGAAAATGTACACCTGTATCCTATCAGTCTGAGAATGTAAACCTGTATCCTATCAGTGTGAGAATGTACACCTGAATCCTATCAGTGTGAGAATGTACACCAGTATCTCATCAGTGTGAGAATGTACACCAGTATCTTATCAGTGTGAGAATGGACACCAGTATGCTATCAGTGTGAAAATGTACACCTGTATCCTATCAGTCTGAGAATGTACACCTGTATCCTATCAGTGTGAGAATGTACACCTGAATCCTATCAGTGTGAGAATGTACACCTGTATCCTATCAGTGTGAGAATGTACACCTGTATCCTATCAGTGTGAGAATGTACAACTGAATCATATCAGTGTGAGAATGTACACCTGTATCTTATCAGTGTGAGAATGTACACCAGTATCTTATCAGTCTGAGAATGGACACGAGTATCCTATCAGTGTGAGAATGTACACCAGTATCTTATCAGTCTGAGAATGTACACCAGTATCCTATCAGTGTGAGAATGTACACCAGTATCCTATCATTCTGAGAATGTACACCAGTATCCTATCAGTGTGAGAATGTTCACCAGTATCCTATTGGTCTGAGAATGTACACCAGTATCTTATCAGTGTGAGAATGTACACCAGTATCCTATCAGTCTGAGAATGTACACCAGTATCTTATCAGTGTGAGAATGTACACCAGCATCCTATCAGTCTGAGAATGTACACCAGTATCTTATCAGTGTGAGAATGTACACCAGTATGCTATCAGTGTGAGAATGTACACCAGTATCCTATCAGTCTGAGAATGTACACCAGTATCCTATCAGTCTGAGAATGTACACCAGTATCCTATCAGTCAGAGAATGTACACCAGTATGCTATCAGTGTGAGAATGTACACCAGTATCCTATCAGTCTGAGAATGTACACCAGTATCCTATCAGTGTGAGAATGTACACCAGTATCCTATCAGTGTGAGAATGTACACCGGTATCCTATCAGTCTGAGAATGTACACCTGTATCCTATCAGTGTGAGAATGTACACCAGTATCTTATCAGTGTGAAAATGTACACCTGTATCCTATCAGTCTGAGAATGTACACCTGTATCCTATCAGTGTGAGAATGTACACCTGAATCCTATCAGTGTGAGAATGTACACCTGTATCCTATCAGTGTGAGAATGTACACCAGTATCTTATCAGTGTGAGAATGCACACCAGTATCCTATCAGTGTGAGAATGTACACCTGTATCCTATCAGTGTGAGAATGTGCACCAGTATCTCATCAGTGTGAGAATGCACACCAGTATCTCATCAGTGTGAGAATGTACACCAGTATCTTATCAGTGTGAGAATGTACACCTGTATCCTATCAGTGTGAGAATGTACACCAGTATCTTATCAGTGTGAGAATGTACACCAGTATCCTATCAGTGTGAGAATGTACACCAGTATCCTATCAGTGTGAGAATGTACACCAGCATCCTATTAGTCTGAGAATCTACACCAGTATCTTATCAGTGTGAGAATGTACACCAGTATCTTATCAGTCTGAGAATGTACACCAGTATCCTATCAGTGTGAGAATGTACACCAGTATCTTATCAGTCTGAGAATGTACACCAGTATCCTATCATTGTGAGAATGTACACCAGTATCCTATCATTCTGAGAATGTACACCAGTATCCTATCAGTGTGAGAATGTACACCAGTATCCTATTCGTCTGAGAATGTACACCAGTATCTTATCAGTGTGAGAATGTACACCAGTATCCTATCAGTCTGAGAATGTACACCAGTATCTTATCAGTGTGAGAATGTACACCAGCATCCTATCAGTCTGAGAATGTACACCAGTATCTTATCAGTGTGAGAATGTACACCAGTATGCTATCAGTGTGAGAATGTACACCAGTATCCTATCAGTCTGAGAATGTACACCAGTATCCTATCAGTCTGAGAATGTACACCAGTATCCTATCAGTCTGAGAATGTACACCAGTATGCTATCAGTGTGAGAATGTACACCAGTATCCTATCAGTCTGAGAATGTACACCAGTATCCTATCAGTCAGAGAATGTACACCAGTATCCTATCAGTGTGAGAATGTACACCGGTATCCTATCAGTCTGAGAATGTACACCTGTATCCTATCAGTGTGAGAATGTACACCAGTATCTTATCAGTGTGAAAATGTACACCTGTATCCTATCAGTCTGAGAATGTACACCTGTATCCTATCAGTGTGAGAATGTACACCTGAATCCTATCAGTGTGAGAATGTACACCTGTATCTTATCAGTGTGAGAATGCACACCAGTATCCTGTCAGTGTGAGAATGTACACCTGTATCCTATCAGTCTGAGAATGTACACCAGTATCCTATCAGTCTGAGAATGTACACCAGTATCCTATCAGTCTGAGAATTTACATCTGTATCCTATCAGTGTGAAAATGTACACCTGTATCCTATCAGTCTGAGAATGTAAACCTGTATCCTATCAGTGTGAGAATGTACACCTGAATCCTATCAGTGTGAGAATGTACACCAATATCCTATTAGTCTGAGAATGTGCACCAGTATCTTATCAGTGTGAGAATGTACACCAGTATCCTATCAGTCTGAGAATGTACACCAGTATCTTATCAGTGTGAGAATGTACACCAGCATCCTATCAGTCTGAGAATGTACACCAGTATCTTATCAGTGTGAGAATGTACACTAGTATGCTATCAGTGTGATAATGTACACCAGTATCCTATCAGTCTGAGAATGTACACCAGTATCCTATCAGTCTGAGAATGTACACCAGTATCCTATCAGTCTGAGAATGGACACCAGTATGCTATCAGTCTGAGAATGTACACCAGTATCCTATCAGTCTGAGAATGTACACCAGTATCCTATCAGTCAGAGAATGTACACCAGTATCCGATCAGTGTGAGAATGTACACCTGTATCCTATCAGTGTGAGAATGTACACCAGTATCTTATCAGTGTGAAAATGTACACCTGTATCCTATCAGTCTGAGAATGTACACCTGTATCCTATCAGTGTGAGAATGTACACCTGAATCCTATCAGTGTGAGAATGTACACCTGTATCCTATCAGTGTGAGAATGTACACCAGTATCTTATCAGTGTGAGAATGCACACCAGTATCCTGTCAGTGTGAGAATGTACACCTGTATCCTATCAGTCTGAGAATGTACACCAGTATCCTATCAGTCTGAGAATGTACACCAGTATCCTATCAGTCTGAGAATGTACACCAGTATCCTATCAGTGTGAGAATGTACACCAGTATCCTATCAGTCTGAGAATGTACACCAGTATCTTATCAGTGTGAGAATGTACACCAGCATCCTATCAGTCTGAGAATGTACACCAGTATCTTATCAGTGTGAGAATGTACACCAGTATGCTATCAGTGTGAGAATGTACACCAGTATCCTATCAGTCTGAGAATGTACACCAGTATCCTATCAGTCTGAGAATGTACACCAGTATCCTATCAGTCTGAGAATGTACACCAGTATGCTATCAGTGTGAGAATGTACACCAGTATCCTATCAGTCTGAGAATGTACACCAGTATCCTATCAGTCAGAGAATGTACACCAGTATCCTATCAGTGTGAGAATGTACACCGGTATCCTATCAGTCTGAGAATTTACACCTGTATCCTATCAGTGTGAAAATGTACACCTGTATCCTATCAGTCTGAGAATGTAAACCTGTATCCTATCAGTGTGAGAATGTACACCTGAATCCTATCAGTGTGAGAATGTACACCAGTATCTCATCAGTGTGAGAATGTACACCAGTATCTTATCAGTGTGAGAATGGACACCAGTATGCTATCAGTGTGAAAATGTACACCTGTATCCTATCAGTCTGAGAATGTACACCTGTATCCTATCAGTGTGAGAATGTACACCTGAATCCTATCAGTGTGAGAATGTACACCTGTATCCTATCAGTGTGAGAATGTACACCTGTATCCTATCAGTGTGAGAATGTACAACTGAATCATATCAGTGTGAGAATGTACACCTGTATCTTATCAGTGTGAGAATGTACACCAGTATCTTATCAGTCTGAGAATGGACACGAGTATCCTATCAGTGTGAGAATGTACACCAGTATCTTATCAGTCTGAGAATGTACACCAGTATCCTATCAGTGTGAGAATGTACACCAGTATCCTATCATTCTGAGAATGTACACCAGTATCCTATCAGTGTGAGAATGTTCACCAGTATCCTATTGGTCTGAGAATGTACACCAGTATCTTATCAGTGTGAGAATGTACACCAGTATCCTATCAGTCTGAGAATGTACACCAGTATCTTATCAGTGTGAGAATGTACACCAGCATCCTATCAGTCTGAGAATGTACACCAGTATCTTATCAGTGTGAGAATGTACACCAGTATGCTATCAGTGTGAGAATGTACACCAGTATCCTATCAGTCTGAGAATGTACACCAGTATCCTATCAGTCTGAGAATGTACACCAGTATCCTATCAGTCAGAGAATGTACACCAGTATGCTATCAGTGTGAGAATGTACACCAGTATCCTATCAGTCTGAGAATGTACACCAGTATCCTATCAGTGTGAGAATGTACACCAGTATCCTATCAGTGTGAGAATGTACACCGGTATCCTATCAGTCTGAGAATGTACACCTGTATCCTATCAGTGTGAGAATGTACACCAGTATCTTATCAGTGTGAAAATGTACACCTGTATCCTATCAGTCTGAGAATGTACACCTGTATCCTATCAGTGTGAGAATGTACACCTGAATCCTATCAGTGTGAGAATGTACACCTGTATCCTATCAGTGTGAGAATGTACACCAGTATCTTATCAGTGTGAGAATGCACACCAGTATCCTATCAGTGTGAGAATGTACACCTGTATCCTATCAGTGTGAGAATGTACACCAGTATCTCATCAGTGTGAGAATGCACACCAGTATCTCATCAGTGTGAGAATGTACACCAGTATCTTATCAGTGTGAGAATGTACACCTGTATCCTATCAGTGTGAGAATGTACACCAGTATCTTATCAGTGTGAGAATGTACACCAGTATCCTATCAGTGTGAGAATGTACACCAGTATCCTATCAGTGTGAGAATGTACACCAGCATCCTATTAGTCTGAGAATCTACACCAGTATCTTATCAGTGTGAGAATGTACACCAGTATCTTATCAGTCTGAGAATGTACACCAGTATCCTATCAGTGTGAGAATGTACACCAGTATCTTATCAGTCTGAGAATGTACACCAGTATCCTATCATTGTGAGAATGTACACCAGTATCCTATCATTCTGAGAATGTACACCAGTATCCTATCAGTGTGAGAATGTACACCAGTATCCTATTCGTCTGAGAATGTACACCAGTATCTTATCAGTGTGAGAATGTACACCAGTATCCTATCAGTCTGAGAATGTACACCAGTATCTTATCAGTGTGAGAATGTACACCAGCATCCTATCAGTCTGAGAATGTACACCAGTATCTTATCAGTGTGAGAATGTACACCAGTATGCTATCAGTGTGAGAATGTACACCAGTATCCTATCAGTCTGAGAATGTACACCAGTATCCTATCAGTCTGAGAATGTACACCAGTATCCTATCAGTCTGAGAATGTACACCAGTATGCTATCAGTGTGAGAATGTACACCAGTATCCTATCAGTCTGAGAATGTACACCAGTATCCTATCAGTCAGAGAATGTACACCAGTATCCTATCAGTGTGAGAATGTACACCGGTATCCTATCAGTCTGAGAATGTACACCTGTATCCTATCAGTGTGAGAATGTACACCAGTATCTTATCAGTGTGAAAATGTACACCTGTATCCTATCAGTCTGAGAATGTACACCTGTATCCTATCAGTGTGAGAATGTACACCTGAATCCTATCAGTGTGAGAATGTACACCTGTATCCTATCAGTGTGAGAATGTAAACCAGTACCTTATCAGTGTGAGAATGCACACCAGTATCCTATCAGTGTGAGAATGTACACCTGTATCCTATCAGTGTGAGAATGTACACCAGTATCTCATCAGTGTGAGAATGTACACCAGTATCTTATCAGTGTGAGAATGTGCACCAGCATCCTATCAGTCTGAGAATGTACACCAGTATCTTATCAGTGTGAGAATGTACACCAGTATGCTATCAGTGTGAAAATGTACACCTGTATCCTATCAGTCTGAGAATGTACACCTGTATCCTATCAGTGTGAGAATGTACACCTGTATCCTATCAGTGTGAGAATGTACACCAGTATCTTATCAGTGTGAGAATGCACACCAGTATCCTATCAGTGTGAGAATGTACACCTGAATCCTATCAGTGTGAGAATGTACACCTGTATCCTATCAGTGTGAGAATGTACACCAGTATCTTATCAGTGTGAGAATGTACACCAGTATCTCATCAGTGTGAGAATGTACACCAGTATCTTATCAGTGTGAGAATGTACACCAGCATCCTATCAGTCTGAGAATGTACACCAGTATCTTATCAGTGTGAGAATGGACACCAGTATGCTATCAGTGTGAAAATGTACACCTGTATCCTATCAGTCTGAGAATGTACACCTGTATCCTATCAGTGTGAGAATGTACACCTGAATCCTATCAGTGTGAGAATGTACACCTGTATCCTATCAGTGTGAGAATGTACACCTGTATCCTATCAGTGTGAGAATGTACAACTGAATCATATCAGTGTGAGAATGTACACCTGTATCTTATCAGTGTGAGAATGTACACCAGTATCTTATCAGTCTGAGAATGGACACGAGTATCCTATCAGTGTGAGAATGTACACCAGTATCTTATCAGTCTGAGAATGTACACCAGTATCCTATCAGTGTGAGAATGTACACCAGTATCCTATCATTCTTAGAATGTACACCAGTATCCTATCAGTGTGAGAATGTTCACCAGTATCCTATTAGTCTGAGAATGTACACCAGTATCTTATCAGTGTGAGAATGTACACCAGTATCCTATCAGTCTGAGAATGTACACCAGTATCTTATCAGTGTGAGAATGTACACCAGCATCCTATCAGTCTGAGAATGTACACCAGTATCTTATCAGTGTGAGAATGTACACCAGTATGCTATCAGTGTGAGAATGTACACCAGTATCCTATCAGTCTGAGAATGTACACCAGTATCCTATCAGTCTGAGAATGTACACCAGTATCCTATCAGTCAGAGAATGTACACCAGTATGCTATCAGTGTGAGAATGTACACCAGTATCCTATCAGTCTGAGAATGTACACCAGTATCCTATCAGTGTGAGAATGTACACCAGTATCCTATCAGTGTGAGAATGTACACCGGTATCCTATCAGTCTGAGAATGTACACCTGTATCCTATCAGTGTGAGAATGTACACCAGTATCTTATCAGTGTGAAAATGTACACCTGTATCCTATCAGTCTGAGAATGTACACCTGTATCCTATCAGTGTGAGAATGTACACCTGAATCCTATCAGTGTGAGAATGTACACCTGTATCCTATCAGTGTGAGAATGTACACCAGTATCTTATCAGTGTGAGAATGCACACCAGTATCCTATCAGTGTGAGAATGTACACCTGTATCCTATCAGTGTGAGAATGTACACCAGTATCTCATCAGTGTGAGAATGCACACCAGTATCTCATCAGTGTGAGAATGTACACCAGTATCTTATCAGTGTGAGAATGTACACCTGTATCCTATCAGTGTGAGAATGTACACCAGTATCTTATCAGTGTGAGAATGTACACCAGTATCCTATCAGTGTGAGAATGTACACCAGTATCCTATCAGTGTGAGAATGTACACCAGCATCCTATTAGTCTGAGAATCTACACCAGTATCTTATCAGTGTGAGAATGTACACCAGTATCTTATCAGTCTGAGAATGTACACCAGTATCCTATCAGTGTGAGAATGTACACCAGTATCTTATCAGTCTGAGAATGTACACCAGTATCCTATCATTGTGAGAATGTACACCAGTATCCTATCATTCTGAGAATGTACACCAGTATCCTATCAGTGTGAGAATGTACACCAGTATCCTATTCGTCTGAGAATGTACACCAGTATCTTATCAGTGTGAGAATGTACACCAGTATCCTATCAGTCTGAGAATGTACACCAGTATCTTATCAGTGTGAGAATGTACACCAGCATCCTATCAGTCTGAGAATGTACACCAGTATGCTATCAGTGTGAGAATGTACACCAGTATCCTATCAGTGTGAGAATGTACACCAGTATCCTATCAGTGTGAGAATGTACACCGGTATCCTATCAGTCTGAGAATGTACACCTGTATCCTATCAGTGTGAGAATGTACACCAGTATCTTATCAGTGTGAAAATGTACACCTGTATCCTATCAGTCTGAGAATGTACACCTGTATCCTATCAGTGTGAGAATGTACACCTGAATCCTATCAGTGTGAGAATGTACACCTGTATCCTATCAGTGTGAGAATGTACACCAGTATCCTATCAGTGTGAGAATGTACACCTGTATCCTATCAGTGTGAGAATGTACACCAGTATCTCATCAGTGTGAGAATGTACACCAGTATCTTATCAGTGTGAGAATGTACACCAGCATCCTATCAGTCTGAGAATGTACACCAGTATCTTATCAGTGTGAGAATGTACACCAGTATGCTATCAGTGTGAAAATGTACACCTGTATCCTATCAGTCTGAGAATGTACACCTGTATCCTATCAGTGTGAGAATGTACACCTGTATCCTATCAGTGTGAGAATGTACACCAGTATCTTATCAGTCTGAGAATGGACACGAGTATCCTATCAGTGTGAGAATGTACACCAGTATCTTATCAGTCTGAGAATGTACACCAGTATCCTATCAGTGTGAGAATGTACACCAGTATCCTATCATTCTGAGAATGTACACCAGTATCCTATCAGTGTGAGAATGTTCACCAGTATCCTATTAGTCTGAGAATGTACACCAGTATCTTATCAGTGTGAGAATGTACACCAGTATCCTATCAGTCTGAGAATGTACACCAGTATCTTATCAGTGTGAGAATGTACACCAGCATCCTATCAGTCTGAGAATGTACACCAGTATCTTATCAGTGTGAGAATGTACACCAGTATGCTATCAGTGTGAGAATGTACACCAGTATCCTATCAGTCTGAGAATGTACACCAGTATCCTATCAGTCTGAGAATGTACACCAGTATCCTATCAGTCAGAGAATGTACACCAGTATGCTATCAGTGTGAGAATGTACACCAGTATCCTATCAGTCTGAGAATGTACACCAGTATCCTATCAGTGTGAGAATGTACACCAGTATCCTATCAGTGTGAGAATGTACACCGGTATCCTATCAGTCTGAGAATGTACACCTGTATCCTATCAGTGTGAGAATGTACACCAGTATCTTATCAGTGTGAAAATGTACACCTGTATCCTATCAGTCTGAGAATGTACACCTGTATCCTATCAGTGTGAGAATGTACACCTGAATCCTATCAGTGTGAGAATGCACACCTGTATCCTATCAGTGTGAGAATGTACACCAGTATCTTATCAGTGTGAGAATGCACACCAGTATCCTATCAGTGTGAGAATGTACACCTGTATCCTATCAGTGTGAGAATGTACACCAGTATCTCATCAGTGTGAGAATGCACACCAGTATCTCATCAGTGTGAGAATGTACACCAGTATCTTATCAGTGTGAGAATGTACACCTGTATCCTATCAGTGTGAGAATGTACACCAGTATCTTATCAGTGTGAGAATGTACACCAGTATCCTATCAGTGTGAGAATGTACACCAGTATCCTATCAGTGTGAGAATGTACACCAGCATCCTATTAATCTGAGAATCTACACCAGTATCTTATCAGTGTGAGAATGTACACCAGTATCTTATCAGTCTGAGAATGTACACCAGTATCCTATCAGTGTGAGAATGTACACCAGTATCTTATCAGTCTGAGAATGTACACCAGTATCCTATCAGTGTGAGAATGTACACCAGTATCCTATTCGTCTGAGAATGTACACCAGTATGTTATCAGTGTGAGAATGTACACCAGTATCCTATCAGTCTGAGAATGTACACCAGTATCTTATCAGTGTGAGAATGTACACCAGCATCCTATCAGTCTGAGAATGTACACCAGTATCTTATCAGTGTGAGAATGTACACCAGTATGCTATCAGTGTGAGAATGTACACCAGTATCCTATCAGTCTGAGAATGTACACCAGTATCCTATCAGTCTGAGAATGTACACCAGTATCCTATCAGTCTGAGAATGTACACCAGTATGCTATCAGTGTGAGAATGTACACCAGTATCCTATCAGTCT
The DNA here is from genome assembly GCF_035084215.1 of Heptranchias perlo. Lineage (NCBI taxonomy): Eukaryota > Metazoa > Chordata > Chondrichthyes > Hexanchiformes > Hexanchidae > Heptranchias > Heptranchias perlo. The sequence continues at coordinate 74,234,869 of NC_090335.1, forward strand.
GAGAATGTACACCAGTATCCTATCAGTCAGAGAATGTACACCAGTATCCTATCAGTGTGAGAATGTACACCGGTATCCTATCAGTCTGAGAATGTACACCTGTATCCTATCAGTGTGAGAATGTACACCAGTATCTTATCAGTGTGAAAATGTACACCTGTATCCTATCAGTCTGAGAATGTACACCTGTATCCTATCAGTGTGAGAATGTACACCTGAATCCTATCAGTGTGAGAATGTACACCTGTTTCCTATCAGTGTGAGAATGTAAACCAGTACCTTATCAGTGTGAGAATGCACACCAGTATCCTATCAGTGTGAGAATGTACACCTGTATCCTATCAGTGTGAGAATGTACACCAGTATCTCATCAGTGTGAGAATGTACACCAGTATCTTATCAGTGTGAGAATGTGCACCAGCATCCTATCAGTCTGAGAATGTACACCAGTATCTTATCAGTGTGAGAATGTACACCAGTATGCTATCAGTGTGAAAATGTACACCTGTATCCTATCAGTCTGAGAATGTACACCTGTATCCTATCAGTGTGAGAATGTACACCTGAATCCTATCAGTGTGAGAATGTACACCTGTATCCTATCAGTGTGAGAATGTACACCAGTATCTTATCAGTGTGAGAATGCACACCAGTATCCTATCAGTGTGAGAATGTACACCTGAATCCTATCAGTGTGAGAATGTACACCTGTATCCTATCAGTGTGAGAATGTACACCAGTATCTTATCAGTGTGAGAATGTACACCAGTATCTCATCAGTGTGAGAATGTACACCAGTATCTTATCAGTGTGAGAATGTACACCAGCATCCTATCAGTCTGAGAATGTACACCAGTATCTTATCAGTGTGAGAATGGACACCAGTATGCTATCAGTGTGAAAATGTACACCTGTATCCTATCAGTCTGAGAATGTACACCTGTATCCTATCAGTGTGAGAATGTACACCTGAATCCTATCAGTGTGAGAATGTACACCTGTATCCTATCAGTGTGAGAATGTACACCTGTATCCTATCAGTGTGAGAATGTACAACTGAATCATATCAGTGTGAGAATGTACACCTGTATCTTATCAGTGTGAGAATGTACACCAGTATCTTATCAGTCTGAGAATGGACACGAGTATCCTATCAGTGTGAGAATGTACACCAGTATCTTATCAGTCTGAGAATGTACACCAGTATCCTATCAGTGTGAGAATGTACACCAGTATCCTATCATTCTGAGAATGTACACCAGTATCCTATCAGTGTGAGAATGTTCACCAGTATCCTATTAGTCTGAGAATGTACACCAGTATCTTATCAGTGTGAGAATGTACACCAGTATCCTATCAGTCTGAGAATGTACACCAGTATCTTATCAGTGTGAGAATGTACACCAGCATCCTATCAGTGTGAGAATGTACACCAGTATCTTATCAGTGTGAGAATGTACACCAGTATGCTATCAGTGTGAGAATGTACACCAGTATCCTATCAGTCTGAGAATGTACACCAGTATCCTATCAGTCTGAGAATGTACACCAGTATCCTATCAGTCAGAGAATGTACACCAGTATGCTATCAGTGTGAGAATGTACACCAGTATCCTATCAGTCTGAGAATGTACACCAGTATCCTATCAGTGTGAGAATGTACACCAGTATCCTATCAGTGTGAGAATGTACACCGGTATCCTATCAGTCTGAGAATGTACACCTTTATCCTATCAGTGTGAGAATGTACACCAGTATCTTATCAGTGTGAAAATGTACACCTGTATCCTATCAGTCTGAGAATGTACACCTGTATCCTATCAGTGTGAGAATGTACACCTGAATCCTATCAGTGTGAGAATGTACACCTGTATCCTATCAGTGTGAGAATGTACACCAGTATCTTATCAGTGTGAGAATGCACACCAGTATCCTATCAGTGTGAGAATGTACACCTGTATCCTATCAGTGTGAGAATGTACACCAGTATCTCATCAGTGTGAGAATGCACACCAGTATCTCATCAGTGTGAGAATGTACACCAGTATCTTATCAGTGTGAGAATGTACACCTGTATCCTATCAGTGTGAGAATGTACACCAGTATCTTATCAGTGTGAGAATGTACACCAGTATCCTATCAGTGTGAGAATGTACACCAGTATCCTATCAGTGTGAGAATGTACACCAGCATCCTATTAGTCTGAGAATCTACACCAGTATCTTATCAGTGTGAGAATGTACACCAGTATCTTATCAGTCTGAGAATGTACACCAGTATCCTATCAGTGTGAGAATGTACACCAGTATCTTATCAGTCTGAGAATGTACACCAGTATCCTATCATTGTGAGAATGTACACCAGTATCCTATCATTCTGAGAATGTACACCAGTATCCTATCAGTGTGAGAATGTACACCAGTATCCTATTCGTCTGAGAATGTACACCAGTATCTTATCAGTGTGAGAATGTACACCAGTATCCTATCAGTCTGAGAATGTACACCAGTATCTTATCAGTGTGAGAATGTACACCAGCATCCTATCAGTCTGAGAATGTACACCAGTATCTTATCAGTGTGAGAATGTACACCAGTATGCTATCAGTGTGAGAATGTACACCAGTATCCTATCAGTCTGAGAATGTACACCAGTATCCTATCAGTCTGAGAATGTACACCAGTATCCTATCAGTCTGAGAATGTACACCAGTATGCTATCAGTGTGAGAATGTACACCAGTATCCTATCAGTCTGAGAATGTACACCAGTATCCTATCAGTCAGAGAATGTACACCAGTATCCTATCAGTGTGAGAATGTACACCGGTATCCTATCAGTCTGAGAATGTACACCTGTATCCTATCAGTGTGAGAATGTACACCAGTATCTTATCAGTGTGAAAATGTACACCTGTATCCTATCAGTCTGAGAATGTACACCTGTATCCTATCAGTGTGAGAATGTACACCTGAATCCTATCAGTGTGAGAATGTACACCTGTATCCTATCAGTGTGAGAATGTAAACCAGTACCTTATCAGTGTGAGAATGCACACCAGTATCCTATCAGTGTGAGAATGTACACCTGTATCCTATCAGTGTGAGAATGTACACCAGTATCTCATCAGTGTGAGAATGTACACCAGTATCTTATCAGTGTGAGAATGTACACCAGCATCCTATCAGTCTGAGAATGTACACCAGTATCTTATCAGTGTGAGAATGTACACCAGTATGCTATCAGTGTGAAAATGTACACCTGTATCCTATCAGTCTGAGAATGTACACCTGTATCCTATCAGTGTGAGAATGTACACCTGAATCCTATCAGTGTGAGAATGTACACCTGTATCCTATCAGTGTGAGAATGTACACCAGTATCTTATCAGTGTGAGAATGCACACCAGTATCCTATCAGTGTGAGAATGTACAACTGTATCCTATCAGTGTGAGAATGTACACCAGTGTCTCATCAGTGTGAGAATGTACAGCAGTATCTTATCAGTGTGAGAATGTACACCTGTATCCTATCATTGTGAGAATGTACACCAGTATCTTATCAGTGTGAGAATGTACACCAGTATCCTATCAGTGTGAGAATGTACACCAGTATCCTATTAGTCTGAGAATCTACACCAGTATCTTATCAGTGTGAGAATGTACACCAGTATCTTATCAGTCTGAGAATGTACACCAGTATCCTATCAGTGTGAGAATGTACACCAGTATCTTATCAGTCTGAGAATGTGCACCAGTATCCTATCAGTGTGAGAATGTACACCAGTATCCTATCAGTCTGAGAATGTACACCAGTATCCTATCAGTGTGAGAATGTACACCAGTATCCTATTAGTCTGAGAATGTACACCAGTATCTTATCAGTGTGAGAATGTACACCAGTATCCTATCAGTCTGAGAATGTACACCAGAATCTTATCAGTGTGAGAATGTACACCAACATCCTATCAGTCTGAGAATGTACACCAGTATCTTATCAGTGTGAGAATGTACACCAGTATGCTATCAGTGTGAGAATGTACACCAGTATCCTATCAGTCTGAGAATGTACACCAGTATCCTATCAGTCTGAGAATGTACACCAGTATCCTATCAGTCTGAGAATGTACACCAGTATCCTATCAGTGTGAGAATGTACACCGGTATCCTATCAGTCTGAGAATGTACACCAGTATCCTATCAGTGTGAGAATGTACACCAGTATCTTTTCAGTGTGAAAATGTACACCTGTATCCTATCAGTCTGAGAATGTACACCTGTATCCTATCAGTGTGAGAATGTACACCTGAATCCTATCAGTGTGAGAATGTACACCTGTATCCTATCAGTGTGAGAATGTACACCAGTATCTTATCAGTGTGAGAATGCACACCAGTATCCTATCAGTGTGAGAATGTACACCTGTATCCTATCAGTGTGAGAATGTACACCAGTATCTTATCAGTGTGAGAATGTACACCAGTATCTTATCAGTGTGAGAATGTACACCTGTATCCTATCAGTGTGAGAATGTACACCAGTATCTTATCAGTGTGAGAATGTACACCAGTATCCTATCAGTGTGAGAATGTACACCAGTATCCTATCAGTGTGAGAATGTACACCTGTATCCTATCAGTTTGAGAATGTACACCAGTATCCTATCAGTCTCAGAATGTACACCAGTATCCTATCAGTGTGAGAATGTACACCAGTATCCTATCAGTGTGAGAATGTACACCAGTATCCTATCAGTCTGAGAATGTACACCTGTATCCTATCAGTCTGAGAATGTACTCCAGTATCTTATCAGTCTGAGAATGTACACCAGTATCTTATCAGTCTGAGAATGTACACCAGTATCCTATCAGTCTGAGAATGTATACCAGCATCCTATCAGTCTGAGAATGTACACCTGTATCCTATCAGTCTGAGAATGTACACCTGTATCCTATCAGTGTGAGAATGTACACCAGTATCCTATCAGTCTGAGAATGTACACCAGAATCTTATCAGTGTGAGAATGTACACCAGCATCCTATCAGTCTGAGAATGTACACCAGTATCTTATCAGTGTGAGAATGTACACCAGTATGCTATCAGTGTGAGAATGTACACCAGTATCCTATCAGTCTGAGAATGTACACCAGTATCCTATCAGTCTGAGAATGTACACCAGTATGCTATCTGTGTGAGAATGTACACCAGTATCCTATCAGTCTGAGAATGTACACCAGTATCCTATCAGTCTGAGAATGTACACCGGTATCCTATCCGTCAGAGAATGTACACCAGTATCCTACCAGTGTGAGAATGTACACCGGTATCCTATCAGTCTGAGAATGTACACCAGTATCCTATCAGTGTGAGAATGTACACCAGTATCTTATCAGTGTGAAAATGTACACCTGTATCCTATCAGTCTGAGAATGTACAACATTATCCTATCAGTGTGAGAATGTACACCTGAATCCTATCAGTGTGAGAATGTACACCTGTATCCTATCAGTGTGAGAATGTACACCAGTATCTTATCAGTGTGAGAATGCACACCAGTATCCTATCAGTGTGAGAATGTACACCTGTATCCTATCAGTGTGAGAATGTACACCAGTATCTCATCAGTGTGAGAATGTACACCAGTATCTTATCAGTGTGAGAATGTACACCTGTATCCTATCAGTGTGAGAATGTACACCAGTATCTTATCAGTGTGAGAATGTACACCAGTATCCTATCAGTGTGAGAATGTACACCAGTCTCCTATCAGTGTGCGAATGTACACCTGTATCCTATCAGTTTGAGAATGTACACCAGTATCCTATCAGTCTCAGAATGTACACCAGTATCCTATCAGTGTGAGAATGTACACCAGTATCCTATCAGTGTGAGAATGTACACCAGTATCCTATCAGTCTGAGAATGTACACCTGTATCCTATCAGTCTGAGAATGTACTCCAGTATCTTATCAGTCTGAGAATGGACACCAGTATCTTATCAGTCTGAGAATGTACACCAGTATCCTATCAGTCTGAGAATGTATACCAGTATCCTATCAGTCTGAGAATGTACACCTGTATCCTATCAGTCTGAGAATGTACACCTGTATCCTATCAGTGTGAGAATGTACACCAGTATCCTATCAGTCTGAGAATGTACACCTGTATCCTATCAGTGTGAGAATGTACACCAGTATCCTATCAGTCTGAGAATATACACCAGTATCCTATCAGTCTGAGAATGTACACCTGTATCCTATCAGTGTGAGAATGTACACCAGTATCCTATCAGTCTGAGAATGTACACCTGTATCCTATCAGTCTGAGAATGTACAACTGTATCCTATCAGTGTGAGAATGTACACGAGTATCCTATCAGTGTGAGAATGTACACCAGTATCCTATCAGTGTGAGAATGTACACCTGTATCCTATCAGTCTGAGAATGTACACCTGTATCCTATCAGTGTGAGAATGTACACCAGTATCCTATCAGTGTGAGAATGTACACCAGTATCCTATCAGTGTGAAAATGTACACCAGTATCCTATCAGTCTGAGAATGTTCACCAGTATCCTATCAGTGTGAGAATGTACACCTGTATCCTATCAGTCTGAGAATGTACACCAGTATCCTATCAGTCTGAGATTGTACACCAGTATCCTATCAGTCTGAGAATGTACACCAGTATCCTATCAGTGTGAGAATGTACACCAGTATCTTATCAGTGTGAAAATGTACACCTGTATCCTATCAGTCTGAGAATGTACACCTGTATCCTATCAGTGTGAGAATGTACACCTGAATCCTATCAGTGTGAGAATGTACACCTGTATCCTATCAGTGTGAGAATGTACACCAGTATCTTATCAGTGTGAGAATGCACACCAGTATCCAATCATTGTGAGAATTTACACCTGTATCCTATCAGTGTGAGAATGTACACCAGTATCTCATCAGTGTGAGAATGTACACCAGTATCTTATCAGTGTGAGAATGTACACCAGCATCCTATCAGTCTGAGAATGTACACCAGTATCTTATCAGTGTGAGAATGTACACCAGTATCCTATCAGTGTGAGAATGTACACCAGTCTCCTATCAGTGTGCGAATGTACACCTGTATCCTATCAGTTTGAGAATGTACACCAGTATCTTATCAGTCTCAGAATGTACACCAGTATCCTATCAGTGTGAGAATGTACACCAGTATCCTATCAGTGTGAGAATGTACACCAGTATCCTATCAGTCTGAGAATGTACACCTGTATCCTATCAGTCTGAGAATGTACTCCAGTATCTTATCAGTCTGAGAATGGACACCAGTATCTTATCAGTCTGAGAATGTACACCAGTATCCTATCAGTCTGAGAATGTATACCAGTATCCTATCAGTCTGAGAATGTACACCTGTATCCTATCAGTCTGAGAATGTACACCTGTATCCTATCAGTGTGAGAATGTACACCAGTATCCTATCAGTCTGAGAATGTACACCTGTATCCTATCAGTGTGAGAATGTACACCAGTATCCTATCAGTCTGAGAATGTACACCAGTATCCTATCAGTCTGAGAATGTACACCTGTATCCTATCAGTGTGAGAATGTACACCAGTATCCTATCAGTCTGAGAATGTACACCTGTATCCTATCAGTCTGAGAATGTACAACTGTATCCTATCAGTGTGAGAATGTACACCAGTATCCTATCAGTGTGAGAATGTACACCTGTATCCTATCAGTCTGAGAATGTACACCTGTATCCTATCAGTGTGAGAATGTACACCAGTATCCTATCAGTGTGAGAATGTACACCAGTATCCTATCAGTGTGAAAATGTACACCAGTATCCTATCAGTCTGAGAATGTTCACCAGTATCCTATCAGTGTGAGAATGTACAACTGTATCCTATCAGTCTGAGAATGTACACCAGTATCCTATCAGTCTGAGATTGTACACCAGTATCCTATCAGTCTGAGAATGTACACCAGTATCCTATCAGTGTGAGAATGTACACCAGTATCTTATCAGTGTGAAAATGTACACCTGTATCCTATCAGTCTGAGAATGTACACCTGTATCCTATCAGTGTGAGAATGTACACCTGAATCCTATCAGTGTGAGAATGTACACCTGTATCCTATCAGTGTGAGAATGTACACCAGTATCTTATCAGTGTGAGAATGCACACCAGTATCCAATCATTGTGAGAATGTACACCTGTATCCTATCAGTGTGAGAATGTACACCAGTATCTCATCAGTGTGAGAATGTACACCAGTATCTTATCAGTGTGAGAATGTACACCAGCATCCTATCAGTCTGAGAATGTACACCAGTATCTTATCAGTGTGAGAATGTACACCAGTATGCTATCAGTGTTAAAATGTACACCTGTATCCTATCAGTCTGAGAATGTACACCTGTATCCTATCAGTGTGAGAATGTACACCTGAATCCTATCAGTGTGAGAATGTACACCTGTATCCTATCAGTTTGAGAATGTACACCAGTATCTTATCAGTGTGAGAATGCACACCAGTATCCTATCAGTGTGAGAATGTACACCTGTATCCTATCAGTGTGAGAATGTACACCAGTATCTCATCAGTGTGAGAATGTACACCAGTATCTTATCAGTGTGAGAATGTACACCTGTATCCTATTAGTGTGAGAATGTACACCAGTATCCCATTAGTCTGAGAATCTACACCAGTATCTTATCAGTGTGAGAATGTACACCAGTATCTTATCAGTCTGAGAATGTACACCAGTATCCTATCAGTGTGAGAATGTACACCAGTAGCTTATCAGTCTGAGAATGTACACCAGTATCTTATCAGTGTGAGAATGTACACCAGTATGCTATCAGTGTGAAAATGTACACCTGTATCCTATCAGTCTGAGAATGTACACCTGTATCCTATCAGTGTGAGAATGTACACCTGAATCCTATCAGTGTGAGAATGTTCACCTGTATCCTATCAGTGCGAGAATGTACACCAGTATCTTATCAGTGTGAGAATGCACACCAGTATCCTATCAGTGTGAGAATGTACACCTGTATCCTATCAGTGTGAGAATGTACACCAGTATCTCATCAGTGTGAGAATGTACACCAGTATCTTATCAGTGTGAGAATGTACACCTGTATCCTATTAGTGTGAGAATGTACACCAGTATCTTATCATTGTGAGAATGTACACCAGTATCCTATCAGTGTGAGAATGTACACCAGTATCCTATCAGTGTGAGAATGTACACCAGTATCCTATTAGTCTGAGAATCTACACCAGTATCTTATCATTGTGAGAATGTACACCAGTATCTTATCAGTCTGAGAATGTACACCAGTATCCTATCAGTGTGAGAATGTACACCAGTATCTTATCAGTCTGAGAATGTACACCAGTATCCTATCAGTGTGAGAATGTACACCAGTATCCTATCAGTCTGAGAATGTACACCAGTATCCTATCAGTGTGAGAATGTACACCAGTATCCTATTAGTCTGAGAATGCACACCAGTATCTTATCAGTGTGAGAATGTACACCAGTATCCTATCAGTCTGAGAATGTACACCAGTATCTTATCAGTGTGAGAATGTACACCAGCATCCTATCAGTCTGAGAATGTACACCAGTATCTTATCAGTGTGAGAATGTACACCAGTATGCTATCAGTGTGAGAATGTACACCAGTATCCTATCAGTCTGAGAATGTACACCAGTATCCTATCAGTCTGAGAATGTACACCAGTATCCTATCAGTCTGAGAATGTACACCAGTATGCTATCTGTGTGAGAATGTACAGCAGTATCCTATCAGTCTGAGAATGTACAGCAGTATCCTATCAGTCTGAGAATGTACACCGGTATCCTATCAGTCAGAGAATGTACACCAGTATCCTATCAGTGTGAGAATGTACACCGGAATCCTATCAGTCTGAGAATGTACACCTGTATCCTATCAGTCTGAGAATGTACACCAGTATCTTATCAGTGTGAAAATGTACACCTGTATCCTATCAGTCTGAGAATGTACACCTGTATCCTAACAGTGTGAGAATGTACACCTGTATCCTATCAGTGTGAGAATGTACACCAGTATCTTATCAGTGTGAGAATGTACACCAGTATCCTATCAGTGTGAGAATGTACACCAGTATCCTATTAGTCTGAGAATCTACACCAGTATCTTATCAGTGTGAGAATGTACACCAGTATCTTATCAGTCTGAGAATGTACACCAGTATCCTATCAGTGTGAGAATGTACACCAGTATCTTATCAGTCTGAGAATGTACACCAGTATCCTATCAGTGTGAGAATGTACACCAGTATCCTATCAGTCTGAGAATGTACACCAGTATCCTATCAGTGTGAGAATGTACACCAGTATCCTATTAGTCTGAGAATGTACACCAGTATCTTATCAGTGTGAGAATGTACACCAGTATCCTATCAGTCTGAGAATGTACACCAGAATCTTATCAGTGTGAGAATGTACACCAACATCCTATCAGTCTGAGAATGTACACCAGTATCTTATCAGTGTGAGAATGTACACCAGTATGCTATCAGTGTGAGAATGTACACCAGTATCCTATCAGTGTGAGAATGTACACCAGTATCCTATCAGTCTGAGAATGTACACCAGTATGCTATCTGTGTGAGAATGTACACCAGTATCCTATCAGTCTGAGAATGTACACCAGTATCCTATCAGTCTGAGAATGTACACCGGTATCCTATCCGTCAGAGAATGTACACCAGTATCCTATCAGTGTGAGAATGTACACCGGTATCCTATCAGTCTGAGAATGTACACCAGTATCCTATCAGTGTGAGAATGTACACCAGTATCTTATCAGTGTGAAAATGTACACCTGTATCCTATCAGTCTGAGAATGTACACCTGTATCCTATCAGTGTGAGAATGTACACCTGAATCCTATCAGTGTGAGAATGTACACCTGTATCCTATCAGTGTGAGAATGTACACCAGTATCTTATCAGTGTGAGAATGCACACCAGTATCCTATCAGTGTGAGAATGTACACCTGTATCCTATCAGTGTGAGAATGTACACCAGTATCTCATCAGTGTGAGAATGTACACCAGTATCTTATCAGTGTGAGAATGTACACCTGTATCCTATCAGTGTGAGAATGTACACCAGTATCCTATCAGTGTGAGAATGTACACCAGTATCCTATCAGTGTGAGAATGTACACCTGTATCCTATCAGTTTGAGAATGTACACCAGTATCCTATCAGTCTCAGAATGTACACCAGTATCCTATCAGTGTGAGAATGTACACCAGTATCCTATCAGTGTGAGAATGTACACCAGTATCCTATCAGTCTGAGAATGTACACCTGTATCCTATCAGTCTGAGAATGTACTCCAGTATCTTATCAGTCTGAGAATGTACACCAGTATCTTATCAGTCTGAGAATGTACACCAGTATCCTATCAGTCTGAGAATGTATACCAGCATCCTATCAGTCTGAGAATGTACACCTGTATCCTATCAGTCTGAGAATGTACACCTGTATCCTATCAGTGTGAGAATGTACACCAGTATCCTATCAGTCTGAGAATGTACACCAGAATCTTATCAGTGTGAGAATGTACACCAGCATCCTATCAGTCTGAGAATGTACACCAGTATCTTATCAGTGTGAGAATGTACACCAGTATGCTATCAGTGTGAGAATGTACACCAGTATCCTATCAGTCTGAGAATGTACACCAGTATCCTATCAGTCTGAGAATGTACACCAGTATGCTATCTGTGTGAGAATGTACACCAGTATCCTATCAGTCTGAGAATGTACACCAGTATCCTATCAGTCTGAGAATGTACACCGGTATCCTATCCGTCAGAGAATGTACACCAGTATCCTACCAGTGTGAGAATGTACACCGGTATCCTATCAGTCTGAGAATGTACACCAGTATCCTATCAGTGTGAGAATGTACACCAGTATCTTATCAGTGTGAAAATGTACACCTGTATCCTATCAGTCTGAGAATGTACAACATTATCCTATCAGTGTGAGAATGTACACCTGAATCCTATCAGTGTGAGAATGTACACCTGTATCCTATCAGTGTGAGAATGTACACCAGTATCTTATCAGTGTGAGAATGCACACCAGTATCCTATCAGTGTGAGAATGTACACCTGTATCCTATCAGTGTGAGAATGTACACCAGTATCTCATCAGTGTGAGAATGTACACCAGTATCTTATCAGTGTGAGAATGTACACCTGTATCCTATCAGTGTGAGAATGTACACCAGTATCTTATCAGTGTGAGAATGTACACCAGTATCCTATCAGTGTGAGAATGTACACCAGTCTCCTATCAGTGTGCGAATGTACACCTGTATCCTATCAGTTTGAGAATGTACACCAGTATCCTATCAGTCTCAGAATGTACACCAGTATCCTATCAGTGTGAGAATGTACACCAGTATCCTATCAGTGTGAGAATGTACACCAGTATCCTATCAGTCTGAGAATGTACACCTGTATCCTATCAGTCTGAGAATGTACTCCAGTATCTTATCAGTCTGAGAATGGACACCAGTATCTTATCAGTCTGAGAATGTACACCAGTATCCTATCAATCTGAGAATGTATACCAGTATCCTATCAGTCTGAGAATGTACACCTGTATCCTATCAGTCTGAGAATGTACACCTGTATCCTATCAGTGTGAGAATGTACACCAGTATCCTATCAGTCTGAGAATGTACACCTGTATCCTATCAGTGTGAGAATGTACACCAGTATCCTATCAGTCTGAGAATGTACACCAGTATCCTATCAGTCTGAGAATGTACACCTGTATCCTATCAGTGTGAGAATGTACACCAGTATCCTATCAGTCTGAGAATGTACACCTGTATGCTATCAGTCTGAGAATGTACAACTGTATCCTATCAGTGTGAGAATGTACACGAGTATCCTATCAGTGTGAGAATGTACACCAGTATCCTATCAGTGTGAGAATGTACACCTGTATCCTATCAGTCTGAGAATGTACACCTGTATCCTATCAGTGTGAAAATGTACACCAGTATCCTATCAGTCTGAGAATGTTCACCAGTATCCTATCAGTGTGAGAATGTACACCTGTATCCTATCAGTCTGAGTATGTACACCAGTATCCTATCAGTCTGAGATTGTACACCAGTATCCTATCAGTCTGAGAATGTACACCAGTATCCTATCAGTGTGAGAATGTACACCAGTATCTTATCAGTGTGAAAATGTACACCTGTATCCTATCAGTCTGAGAATGTACACCTGTATCCTATCAGTGTGAGAATGTACACCTGAATCCTATCAGTGTGAGAATGTACACCTGTATCCTATCAGTGTGAGAATGTACACCAGTATCTTATCAGTGTGAGAATGCACACCAGTATCCAATCATTGTGAGAATGTGCACCTGTATCCTATCAGTGTGAGAATGTACACCAGTATCTCATCAGTGTGAGAATGTACACCAGTATCTTATCAGTGTGAGAATGTACACCAGCATCCTATCAGTCTGAGAATGTACACCAGTATCTTATCAGTGTGAGAATGTACACCAGTATGCTATCAGTGTTAAAATGTACACCTGTATCCTATCAGTCTGAGAATGTACACCTGTATCCTATCAGTGTGAGAATGTACACCTGAATCCTATCAGTGTGAGAATGTACACCAGTATCTTATCAGTGTGAGAATGTACACCTGTATCCTATTAGTGTGAGAATGTACACCAGTATCCCATTAGTCTGAGAATCTACACCAGTATCTTATCAGTGTGAGAATGTACACCAGTATCTTATCAGTCTGAGAATGTACACCAGTATCCTATCAGTGTGAGAATGTACACCAGTAGCTTATCAGTCTGAGAATGTACAGAAGTATCTTATCAGTGTGAGAATGTACACCAGTATGCTATCAGTGTGAAAATGTACACCTGTATCCTATCAGTCTGAGAATGTACACCTGTATCCTATCAGTGTGAGAATGTACACCTGAATCCTATCAGTGTGAGAATGTTCACCTGTATCCTATCAGTGCGAGAATGTACACCAGTATCTTATCAGTGTGAGAATGCACACCAGTATCCTATCAGTGTGAGAATGTACACCTGTATCCTATCAGTGTGAGAATGTACACCAGTATCTCATCAGTGTGAGAATGTACACCAGTATCTTATCAGTGTGAGAATGTACACCTGTATCCTATTAGTGTGAGAATGTACACCAGTATCTTATCATTGTGAGAATGTACACCAGTATCCTATCAGTGTGAGAATGTACACCAGTATCCTATCAGTGTGAGAATGTACACCAGTATCCTATTAGTCTGAGAATCGACACCAGTATCTTATCAGTGTGAGAATGTACACCAGTATCTTATCCGTCTGAGAATGTACACCAGTATCCTATCAGTGTGAGAATGTACACCAGTATCTTATCAGTCTGAGAATGTACACCAGTATCCTATCAGTGTGAGAATGTACACCAGTATCCTATCAGTCTGAGAATGTACACCAGTATCCTATCAGTGTGAGAATGTACACCAGTATCCTATTAGTCTGAGAATGTACACCAGTATCTTATCAGTGTGAGAATGTACACCAGTATCCTATCAGTCTGAGAATGTACACCAGTATCTTATCAGTGTGAGAATGTACACCAGCATCCTATCAGTCTGAGAATGTACACCAGTATCTTATCAGTGTGAGAATGTACACCAGTATGCTATCAGTCTGAGAATGTACACCTGTATCCTAACAGTGTTAGAATGTACACCTGAATCCTATCAGTGTGAGAATGTACACCTGTATCCTATCAGTGTGAGAATGTACACCAGTATCTTATCAGTGTGAGAATGCACACCAGTATCCTATCAGTGTGAGAATGTACACCAGTATCCTATCAGTCTGAGAATGTACACCAGTATCCTATCAGTCTGAGAATGTACACCTGTATCCTATCAGTGTGAGAATGTACACCAGTATCCTATCAGTCTGAGAATGTACACCTGTATCCTATCAGTCTGAGAATGTACAACTGTATCCTATCAGTGTGAGAATGTACACGAGTATCCTATCAGTGTGAGAATGTACACCAGTATCCTATCAGTGTGAGAATGTACACCTGTATCCTATCAGTCTGAGAATGTACACCTGTATCCTATCAGTGTGAGAATGTACACCAGTATCCTATCAGTGTGAGAATGTACACCAGTATCCTATCAGTGTGAAAATGTACACCAGTATCCTATCAGTCTGAGAATGTTCACCAGTATCCTATCAGTGTGAGAATGTACACCTGTATCCTATCAGTCTGAGAATGTACACCAGTATCCTATCAGTCTGAGATTGTACACCAGTATCCTATCAGTCTGAGAATGTACACCAGTATCCTATCAGTGTGAGAATGTACACCAGTATCTTATCAGTGTGAAAATGTACACCTCTATCCTATCAGTCTGAGAATGTACACCTGTATCCTATCAGTGTGAGAATGTGCACCTGAATCCTATCAGTGTGAGAATGTACACCTGTATCCTATCAGTGTGAGAATGTACACCAGTATCTTATCAGTGTGAGAATGCACACCAGTATCCAATCATTGTGAGAATGTAGACCTGTATCCTATCAGTGTGAGAATGTACACCAGTATCTCATCAGTGTGAGAATGTACACCAGTATCTTATCAGTGTGAGAATGTACACCAGCATCCTATCAGTCTGAGAATGTACACCAGTATCTTATCAGTGTGAGAATGTACACCAGTATGCTATCAGTGTTAAAATGTACACCTGTATCCTATCAGTCTGAGAATGTACACCTGTATCCTATCAGTGTGAGAATGTACACCTGAATCCTATCAGTGTGAGAATGTACACCTGTATCCTATCAGTGTGAGAATGTACACCAGTATCTTATCAGTGTGAGAATGCACACCAGTATCCTATCAGTGTGAGAATGTACACCTGTATCCGATCAGTGTGAGAATGTACACCAGTATCTCATCAGTGTGAGAATGTACACCAGTATCTTATCAGTGTGAGAATGTACACCTGTATCCTATGAGTGTGAGAATGTACACCAGTATCTTATCAGTGTGAGAATGTACACCAGTATCCTATCAGTGTGAGAATGTACACCAGTATCTTATCAGTGTGAGAATGTACACCAGTATGCTATCAGTGTGAAAATGTACACCTGTATCCTATCAGTCTGAGAATGTACACCTGTATCCTATCAGTGTGAGAATGTACACCTGAATCCTATCAGTGTGAGAATGTACACCTGTATCCTATCAGTGCGAGAATGTACACCAGTATCTTATCAGTCTGAGAAAGCACACCAGTATCCTATCAGTGTGAGAATGTACACCTGTATCCTATCAGTGTGAGAATGTACACCAGTATCTCATCAGTGTGAGAATGTACACCAGTATCTTATCAGTGTGAGAATGTACACCTGTATCTTATTAGTGTGAGAATGTACACCAGTATCCTATTAGTCTGAGAATCTACACCAGTATCTTATCAGTGTGTGAATGTACACCAGTATCTTATCAGTCTGAGAATGTACACCAGTATCCTATCAGTGTGAGAATGTACACCAGTATCTTATCAGTCTGAGAATGTACACCAGTATCCTATCAGTGTGAGAATGTACACCAGTATCCTATCAGTGTGAGAATGTACACCAGTATCCTATTAGTCTGAGAATGTACACCAGTATCTTATCAGTGTGAGAATGTACACCAGTATCCTATCAGTCTGAGAATGTACACCAGTATCTTATCAGTGTGAGAATGTACACCAGCATCCTATCAGTCTGAGAATGTACACCAGTATCTTATCAGTGTGAGAATGTACACCAGTATGCTATCAGTGTGAGAATGTACACCAGTATCCTATCAGTCTGAGAATGTACACCAGTATCCTATCAGTCTGAGAATGTACACCAGTATCCTATCAGTCTGAGAATGTACAACAGTATGCTATCTGTGTGAGAATGTACACCAGTATCCTATCAGTCTGAGAATGTACAGCAGTATCCTATCAGTCTGAGAATGTACACCGGTATCCTATCAGTCAGAGAATGTACACCAGTATCCTATCAGTGTGAGAATGTACACCGGTATCCGATCAGTCTGAGAATGTACACCTGTATCCTATCAGTCTGAGAATGTACACCAGTATCTTATCAGTGTGAAAATGTACACCTGTATCCTATCAGTCTGAGAATGTACACCTGTATCCTATCAGTGTGAGAATGTACACCTGAATCCTATCAGTGTGAGAATGTACACCTGTATCCTATCAGTGTGAGAATGTACACCAGTATCTTATCAGTGTGAGAATGCACACCAGTATCCTATCAGTGTGAGAATGTACACCTGTATCCTATCAGTGTGAGAATGTACACCATATCCTATCAGTGTGAGAATGTACACCTGTATCCTATCAGTTTGAGAATGTACACCAGTATCCTATCAGTCTCAGAATGTACACCAGTATCCTATCAGTGTGAGAATGTACACCTGTATCCTATCAGTCTGAGAATGTACACCTGTATCCTATCAGTCTGAGAATGTACACCAGTATCTTATCAGTCCGAGAATGTACACCAGTATCTTATCAGTCTGAGAATGTACACCAGTATCCTATCAGTCTGAGAATGTACACCAGTATCTTATCAGTGTGAGAATGTACACCAGCATCCTATCAGTCTGAGAATGTACACCAGTATCTTATCAGTGTGAGAATGTACACCAGTATGCTATCAGTCTTAGAATGTACACCAGTATCCTATCAGTGTGAGAATGTACACCAGTATCCTATTAGTCTGAGAATGTACACCAGTATCCTATCAGTGTGAGAATGTACACCAGTATCTTATCATTGTGAGAATGTACACCAGCATCCTATCAGTCTGAGAATGTACACCAGTATCTTATCAGTGTGAGAATGTACACCAGTATGCTATCAGTGTGAGAATGTACACCAGTATCCTATCAGTCTGAGAATGTACACCAGTATCCGATCAGTCTGAGAATGTACACCAGTATCCTATCAGTCTGAGAATGTACACCAGTATGCTCTCTGTGTGAGAATGTACACCAGTATCCTATCAGTCTGAGAATGTACAGCAGTATCCTATCAGTCTGAGAATGTACACCGGTATCCTATCAGTCAGAGAATGTACACCAGTATCCTATCAGTGTGAGAATGTACACCGGTATCCTATCAGTCTGAGAATGTACACCTGTATCCTATCAGTCTGAGAATGTACACCAGTATCTTATCAGTGTGAAAATGTACACCTGTATCCTATCAGTCTGAGAATGTACACCTGTATCCTATCAGTGTGAGAATGTACACCTGAATCCTATCAGTGTGAGAATGTACACCTGTATCCTATCAGTGTGAGAATGTACACCAGTATCTTATCAGTGTGAGAATGCACACCAGTATCCTATCAGTGTGAGAATGTACACCTGTATCCTATCAGTGTGAGAATGTACACCAGTATCTCATCAGTGTGAGAATGTACACCAGTATCTTATCAGTGTGAGAATGTACACCTGTATCCTATCAGTGTGAGAATGTACACCAGTATCTTATCAGTGTGAGAATGTACACCAGTATCCTATCAGTGTGAGAATGTACACCAGTATCCTATCAGTGTGAGAATGTACACCTGTATCCTATCAGTTTGAGAATGTACACCAGTTTCCTATCAGTCTCAGAATGTACACCAGTATCCTATCAGTGTGAGAATGTACACCAGTATCCTATCAGTGTGAGAATGTACACCTGTATCCTATCAGTCTGAGAATGTACACCTGTATCCTATCAGTCTGAGAATGTACACCAGTATCTTATCAGTCCGAGAATGTACACCAGTATCCTATCAGTCTGAGAATGTACACCAGTATCCTATCAGTCTGAGAATGTATAACAGTATCCTATCAGTATGAGAATGTACACCTGTATCCTATCAGTCTGAGAATGTACACCTGTATCCTATCAGTGTGAGAATGTACACCAGTATCCTATCAGTCTGAGAATGTACACCAGTATCCTATCAGTCTGAAAATGTACACCTGTATCCTATTAGTGTGAGAATGTACACCAGTATCCTATCAGTCTGAGAATGTACACCTGTATCCTATCAGTCTGAGAATGTACAACTGTATCCTATCAGTGTGAGAATGTACACGAGTATCCTATCAGTGTGAGAATGTACACCAGTATCCTATCAGTGTGAGAATGTACACCTGTATCCTATCAGTCTGAGAATGTACACCTGTATCCTATCAGTGTGAGAATGTACACCAGTATCCTATCAGTGTGAGAATGTACACCAGTATCCTATCAGTGTGAAAATGTACACCAGTATCCTATCAGTCTGAGAATGTACACCAGTATCCTATCAGTGTGAGAATGTACACCTGTATCCTATCAGTCTGAGAATGTACACCAGTATCCTATCAGTTTGAGAATGTACACCAGTATCCTATCAGTCTGAGAATGTACACCAGTATCCTATCAGTGTGAGAATATACACCAGTATCCTATCAGTCTGAGAATGTACACCAGTATCCTATCAGTCTGAGAATGTACACCAGTATCCTATCAGTCTGAGAATGTACACCTGTATCCTATCAGTGTGAGAATGTACACCAGTATCCTGTCAGTCTGAGAATGTACACCTGTATCCTATCAGTCTGAGAATGTACAACTGTATCCTATCAGTGTGAGAATGTACACGAGTATCCTATAAGTGTGAGAATGTACACCTGTATCCTATCAGTCTGAGAATGTACACCAGTATCCTATCAGTCTGAGAATGAACACCAGTATCCTATCAGTCTGAGAATGTACACCAGTATCCTATCAGTCTGAGAATGTACACCAGTATCCTATCAGTGTGAGAATGTACACCAGTATCCTATCAGTCTGAGAATGTACACCAGTATCCTATCAGTCTGAGAATGTACACCAGAATCCTATCAGTCTGAGAATGTACACCAGTATCCTATCAGTGTGAGAATGTACACCAGTATCCTATCAGTCTGAGAATGTACACCAGTATCCTATCAGTCTGAGAATGTACACCAGTATCCTATCAGTGTGAGAATGTACACCAGTATCCTATCAGTCTGAGAATGTACACCGGTATCTTATCAGTCTGAGAATGTACACCAGTATCCTATCAGCGTGAGAATGTACACCAGTATCCTATCAGTGTGAGAATGTACACCGGTATCCTATCAGTCTGAGAATGTACACCAGTATCCTATCAGTGTGAGAATGTACACCAGTATCCTATCAGTGTGAGAATGTACACCAGTATCCTATCAGTGTGAGAATGCACACCAGTATCCTATCAGTGTGAGAATGTACACCAGTATCCTATCAGTCTGAGAATGTACACCAGTATCCTATCAGTCTGAGAATGTACACCGGTATCTTATCAGTCTGAGAATGTACACGTGTATCCTATCAGTGTGAGAATGTACACCAGTATCCTATCAGTGTGAGAATGTACAACTGTATCCTATCAGTGTGAGAATGTACACGAGTATCCTATCAGTGTGAGAATGTACACCAGTATCCTATCAGTGTGAGAATGTACACCTGTATCCTATCAGTCTGAGAATGTACACCTGTATCCTATCAGTGTGAGAATGTACACCAGTATCCTATCAGTGTGAGAATGTACACCAGTATCCTATCAGTGTGAAAATGTACACCAGTATCCTATCAGTCTGAGAATGTACACCAGTATCCTATAAGTGTGAGAATGTACACCTGTATCCTATCAGTCGGAGAATGTACACCAGTATCCTATCAGTCTGAGAATGTACACCAGTATCCTATCAGTCTGAGAATGTACACCAGTATCCTATCAGTGTGAGAATATACACCAGTATCCTATCAGTCTGAGAATGTACACCAGTATCCTATCAGTCTGAGAATGTACACCAGTATCCTATCAGTCTGAGAATGTACACCTGTATCCTATCAGTGTGAGAATGTACACCAGTATCCTGTCAGTCTGAGAATGTACACCTGTATCCTATCAGTCTGAGAATGTACAACTGTATCCTATCAGTGTGAGAATGTACACGAGTATCCTATAAGTGTGAGAATGTACACCTGTATCCTATCAGTCTGAGAATGTACACCAGTATCCTATCAGTCTGAGAATGAACACCAGTATCCTATCAGTCTGAGAATGTACACCAGTATCCTATCAGTCTGAGAATGTACACCAGTATCCTATCAGTGTGAGAATGTACACCAGTATGCTATCAGTCTGAGAATGTACACCAGTATCCTATCAGTCTGAGAATGTACACCAGAATCCTATCAGTCTGAGAATGTACACCAGTATCCTATCAGTGTGAGAATGTACACCAGTATCCTATCAGTCTGAGAATGTACACCAGTATCCTATCAGTCTGAGAATGTACACCAGTATCCTATCAGTGTGAGAATGTACACCAGTATCCTATCAGTCTGAGAATGTACACCGGTATCTTATCAGTCTGAGAATGTACACCAGTATCCTATCAGCGTGAGAATGTACACCAGTATCCTATCAGTGTGAGAATGTACACCGGTATCCTATCAGTCTGAGAATGTACACCAGTATCCTATCAGTGTGAGAATGTACACCAGTATCCTATCAGTGTGAGAATGTACACCAGTATCCTATCAGTCTGAGAATGTACACCAGTATCCTATCAGTCTGAGAATGTACACCGGTATCTTATCAGTCTGAGAATGTACACGTGTATCCTATCAGAGTGAGAATGTACACCAGTATCCTATCAGTCTGAGAATGTACACCGGTATCTTATCAGTCTGAGAATGTACACCTGTATCCTATCAGTCTGAGAATGTACACGAGTATCCTATCAGTGTGAGAATGTACACCAGTATCCTATCAGTCTGAGAATGTACACCGGTATCTTATCAGTCTGAGAATGTACACCTGTATCCTATCAGTCTGAGAATGTACACCAGTATCCTATCAGTCTGAGAATGTACACCAGTATCCTATCAGTCTGAGAATGGACACCGGTATCCTATCAGTCTGAGAATGTACACCAGTATCCTATCAGTGTGAGAATGTACACAAGTATCCTATCTGTGTGAGAATGTACACCAGTATCCTAGCAGTCTCAGAATGTACACCAGTATCTTATCAGTGTGAGAATGTACACCGGTATCCTATCAGTCTGAGAATGTACACCTGTATCCTATCAGTGTGAGAATGTACACCAGTATCTTATCAGTGTGAAAATGTACACATGTATCCTATCAGTCTGAGAATGTACACCTGTATCCTATCAGTGTGAGAATGTACACCTGAATCCTATCAGTGTGAGAATGTACACCTGTATCCTATCAGTGTGAGAATGTACACCAGTATCTTATCAGTGTGAGAATGCACACCAGTATCCTATCAGTGTGAGAATGTACACCTGTATCCTATCAGTGTGAGAATGTACACCAGTATCTCATCAGTGTGAGAATGTACACCAGTATCTTATCAGTGTGAGAATGTACACCTGTATCCTATCAGTGTGAGAATGTGCACCAGTATCTTATCCGTGTGAGAATGTACACCAGTATCCTATCAGTGTGAGAATGTACACCAGTATCCTATCAGTGTGAGAATGTACACCTGTTTCCTATCAGTTTGAGAATGTACAGCAGTATCCTATCAGTCTCAGAATGTACACCAGTATCCTATCAGTGTGAGAATGTACACCAGTATCCTATCAGTGTGAGAATGTACACCTGTATCCTATCAGTCTGAGAATGTACACCTGTATCCTATCAGTCTGAGAATGTACACCAGTATCTTATCAGTCTGAGAATGTACACCAGTATCCTATCAGTGTGAGAATGTATACCAGTATCCTATCAGTCTGAGAATGTACACCTGTATCCTATCAGTCTGAGAATGTACACCTGTATCCTATCAGTGTGAGAATGTACACCAGTATCCTATCAGTCTGAGAATGTACACCTGTATCCTATCACTGTGAGAATGTACACCAGTATCCTATCAGCCTGAGAATGTACACCAGTATCCTATCAGTCTGAGAATGTACACCTGTATCATATCAGTGTGAGAATGTACACCAGTATCCTATCAGTCTGAGAATGTACACCTGTATCCTATCAGTCTGAGAATGTACAACTTTATCCTATTAGTGTGAGAATGTACACGAGTATCCTATCAGTGTGAGAATGTACACCAGTATCCTATCAGTGTGAGAATGTACACCTGTATCCTATCAGTCTGAGAATGTACACCTGTATCCTATCAGTGTGAGAATGTACACCAGTATCCTATCAGTGTGAGAATGTACACCAGTATCCTATCAGTGTGAAAATGTACACCAGTATCCTATCAGTGTGAGAATGTACACCTGTATCCTATCAGTCTGAGAATGTACACCAGTATCCTATCAGTCTGAGAATGTACACCAGTATCCTATCAGTCTGAGAATGTACACCAGTATCCTATCAGTGTGAGAATGTACACCTGTATCCTATCAGTTTGAGAATGTACACCAGTATCCTATCAGTCTCAGAATGTACACCAGTATCCTATCAGTGTGAGAATGTACACCAGTATCCTATCAGTGTGAGAATGTACACCTGTATCCTATCAGTCTGAGAATGTACACCTGTATCCTATCAGTCTGAGAATGTACACCAGTATCTTATCAGTCTGAGAATGTACACCAGTATCTTATCAGTCTGAGAATGTACACCAGTATCCTATCAGTCTGAGAATGTATACCAGTATCCTATCAGTCTGAGAATGTACACCTGTATCCTATCAGTCTGAGAATGTACACCTGTATCCTATCAGTGTGAGAATGTACACCAGTATCCTATCAGTCTGAGAATGTACACCTGTATCCGATCACTGTGAGAATGTACACCAGTATCCTATCAGTCTGAGAATGTACACCAGTATCCGATCAGTCTGAGAATGTACACCTGTATCCTATCAGTGTGAGAATGTACACCAGTATCCTATCAGTCTGAGAATGTACACCTGTATCCTATCAGTCAGAGAATGTACAACTGTATCCTATCAGTGTGAGAATGTACATTAGTATCCTATCAGTGTGAGAATGTACACCAGTATCCTATCAGTGTGATAATGTACACCTGTATCCTATCAGTCTGAGAATGTACACCTGTATCCTATCAGTGTGAGAATGTACACCAGTATCCTATCAGTGTGAGAATGTACACCAGTATCATATCAGTGTGAAAATGTACACCAGTATCCTATCAGTCTGAGAATGTACACCAGTATCCTATCAGTGTGAGAATGTACAACTGTATCCTATCAGTCTGAGAATGTACACCAGTATCCTATCAGTCTGAGAATGTACACCAGTATCCTATCAGTCTGAGAATGTACACCAGTATCCTATCAGTGTGAGAATGTACACCAGTATCCTATCAGTCTGAGAATGTACACCAGTATCCTATCAGTCTGAGAATGTACACCAGTATCCTATCAGTCTGAGAATGTACACCTGTATCCTATCAGTGTGAGAATGTACACCAGTATCCTGTCAGTCTGAGAATGTACACCTGTATCCTATCAGTCTGAGAATGTACAACTGTATCCTATCAGTGTGAGAATGTACACGAGTATCCTATCAGTGTGAGAATGTACACCAGTATCCTATCAGTGTGAGAATGTACACCTGCATCCTATCAGTCTGAGAATGTACACCTGTATCCTATCAGTGTGAGAATGTACACGAGTATCCTATCAGTGTGAGAATGTACACCTGTATCCTATCAGTCTGAGAATGTACACCAGTATCCTATCAGTCTGAGAATGTACACCAGTATCCTATCAGTCTGAGAATGTACACCAGTATCCTATCAGTCTGAGAATGTACACCAGTATCCTATCAGTGTGAGAATGTACACCAGTATCCTATCAGTCTGAGAATGTACACCAGTATCCTATCAGTCTGAGAATGGACACCAGAATCCTATCAGTCTGAGAATGTACACCAGTATCCTATCAGTGTGAGAATGTACACCAGTATCCTATCAGTCTGAGAATGTACACCAGTATCCTATCAGTCTGAGAATGTACACCAGTATCCTATCAGTGTGAGAATGTACACCAGTATCCTATCAGTCTGAGAATGTACACCGGTATCTTATCAGTCTGAGAATGTACACCAGTATCCTATCAGCGTGAGAATGTACACCAGTATCCTATCAGTCTGAGAATGTACACCAGTATCCTATCAGTGTGAGAATGTACACCGGTATCCTATCAGTCTGAGAATGTACACCAGTATCCTATCAGTGTGAGAATGTACACCAGTATCCTATCAGTCTGAGAATGTACACCTGTATCCTATCAGTCTGAGAATGTACACGAGTATCCTATCAGTGTGAGAATGTACACCAGTATCCTATCAGTCTGAGAATGTACACCGGTATCTTATCAGTCTGAGAATGTACACCTGTATCCTATCAGTCTGAGAATGTACACCAGTATCCTATCAGTCTGAGAATGTACACCAGTATCCTATCAGTGTGAGAATGTACACCAGTATCCTATCAGTCTGAGAATGTACACCGGTATCTTATCAGTCTGAGAATGTACACCAGTATCCTATCAGCGTGAGAATGTACACCAGTATCCTATCAGTCTGAGAATGTACACCAGTATCCTATCAGTGTGAGAATGTACACCGGTATCCTATCAGTCTGAGAATGTACACCAGTATCCTATCAGTGTGAGAATGTACACCAGTATCCTATCAGTGTGAGAATGTACACCAGTATCCTATCAGTGTGAGAATGTACACCAGTATCCTATCAGTGTGAGAATGCACACCGGTATCCTATCAGTCTGAGAATGTACACCTGTATCCTATCACTGTGAGAATGTACACCAGTATCCTATCAGCCTGAGAATGTACACCAGTATCCTATCAGTCTGAGAATGTACACCTGTATCCTATCAGTGTGAGAATGTACACCAGTATCCTATCAGTCTGAGAATGTACACCTGTATCCTATCAGTCTGAGAATGTACAACTTTATCCTATCAGTGTGAGAATGTACACGAGTATCCTATCAGTGTGAGAATGTACACCAGTATCCTATCAGTGTGAGAATGTACACCTGTATCCTATCAGTCTGAGAATGTACACCTGTATCCTATCAGTGTGAGAATGTACACCAGTATCCTATCAGTGTGAGAATGTACACCAGTATCCTATCAGTGTGAAAATGTACACCATATCCTATCAGTCTGAGAATGTACACCAGTATCCTATCAGTGTGAGAATGTACACCTGTATCCTATCAGTCTGAGAATGTACACCAGTATCCTATCAGTCTGAGAATGTACACCAGTATCCGATCAGTGTGAGAATGTACACCAGTATCCTATCAGTGTGAGAATGTACAACTGTATCCTATCAGTTTGAGAATGTACACCAGTATCCTATCAGTCTCAGAATGTACACCAGTATCCTATCAGTGTGATAATGTACACCAGTATCCTATCAGTGTGAGAATGTACACCTGTATCCTATCAGTCTGAGAATGTACACCTGTATCCTATCAGTCTGAGAATGTACACCAGTATCTTATCAGTCTGAGAATGTACACCAGTATCTTATCAGTCTGAGAATGTACACCAGTATCCTATCAGTCTGAGAATGTATACCAGTATCCTATCAGTCTGAGAATGTACACCTGTATCCTATCAGTCTGAGAATGTACACCTGTATCCTATCAGTGTGAGAATGTACACCAGTATCCTATCAGTCTGAGAATGTACACCTGTATCCGATCACTGTGAGAATGTACACCAGTATCCTATCAGTCTGAGAATGTACACCAGTATCCGATCATTCTGAGAATGTACACCTGTATCCTATCAGTGTGAGAATGTACACCAGTATCCTATCAGTCTGAGAATGTACACCTGTATCCTATCAGTCAGAGAATGTACAACTGTATCCTATCAGTGTGAGAATGTACATGAGTATCCTATCAGTGTGAGAATGTACACCAGTATCCTATCAGTGTGAGAATGTACACCTGTATCCTATCAGTCTGAGAATGTACACCTGTATCCTATCAGTGTGAGAATGTACACCAGTATCCTATCAGTGTGAGAATGTACACCAGTATCATATCAGTGTGAAAATGTACACCAGTATCCTATCAGTCTGAGAATGTACACCAGTATCCTATCAGTGTGAGAATGTACAACTGTATCCTATCAGTCTGAGAATGTACACCAGTATCCTATCAGTCTGAGAATGTACACCAGTATCCTATCAGTCTGAGAATGTACACCAGTATCCTATCAGTGTGAGAATGTACACCAGTATCCTATCAGTCTGAGAATGTACACCAGTATCCTATCAGTCTGAGAATGTACACCAGTATCCTATCAGTCTGAGAATGTACACCTGTATCCTATCAGTGTGAGAATGTACACCAGTATCCTGTCAGTCTGAGAATGTACACCTGTATCCTATCAGTCTGAGAATGTACAACTGTATCCTATCAGTGTGAGAATGTACACGAGTATCCTATCAGTGTGAGAATGTACACCAGTATCCTATCAGTGTGAGAATGTACACCTGCATCCTATCAGTCTGAGAATGTACACCTGTATCCTATCAGTGTGAGAATGTACACGAGTATCCTATCAGTGTGAGAATGTACACCTGTATCCTATCAGTCTGAGAATGTACACCAGTATCCTATCAGTCTGAGAATGTACACCAGTATCCTATCAGTCTGAGAATGTACACCAGTATCCTATCAGTCTGAGAATGTACACCAGTATCCTATCAGTGTGAGAATGTACACCAGTATCCCATCAGTCTGAGAATGTACACCAGTATCCTATCAGTCTGAGAATGTACACCAGAATCCTATCAGCCTGAGAATGTACACCAGTATCCTATCAGTGTGAGAATGTACACCAGTATCCTATCAGTCTGAGAATGTACACCAGTATCCTATCAGTCTGAGAATGTACACCAGTATCCTATCAGTGTGAGAATGTACACCTGTATCCTATCAGTCTGAGAATGTACACCGGTATCTTATCAGTCTGAGAATGTACACCAGTATCCTATCAGCGTGAGAATGTACACCAGTATCCTATCAGTCTGAGAATGTACACCAGTATCCTATCAGTGTGAGAATGTACACCGGTATCCTATCAGTCTGGGAATGTACACCAGTATCCTATCAGTGTGAGAATGTACACCAGTATCCTATCAGTCTGAGAATGTACACCTGTATCCTATCAGTCTGAGAATGTACACGAGTATCCTATCAGTGTGAGAATGTACACCAGTATCCTATCAGTCTGAGAATGTACACCGGTATCTTATCAGTCTGAGAATGTACACCAGTATCCTATCAGCGTGAGAATGTACACCAGTATCCTATCAGTCTGAGAATGTACACAAGTATCCTATCTGTGTGAGAATGTACACCAGTATCCTAGCAGTCTCAGAATGTACACCAGTATCTTATCAGTGTGAGAATGTACACCAGTATCCTATCAGTCTCAGAATGTACACCAGGATCCTATCAGTGTGAGAATGTACACCAGTATCATATCAGTGTTAGAATGTACACCTGTATCCTATCAGTCTGAGAATGTACACCTGTATCCTATCAGTCTGAGAATGTACACCAGTATCTTATCAGTCTGAGATTGTACACCAGTATCTTATCAGTGTGAGAATGTACACCAGTATCCTATCAGTGTGAGAATGTATACCAGTATCCTATCAGTCTGAGAATGTACACCTGTATCCTATCAGTCTGAGAATGTACACCTGTATCCTATCAGTGTGAGAATGTACACCAGTATCCTATCAGTCTGAGAATGTACACCTGTATCCTATCACTGTGAGAATGTACACCAGTATCTTATCAGTGTGAGAATGTACACCAGTATCCTATCAGTCTGAGAATGTACACCTGTATCCTATCAGTGTGAGAATGTACACCAGTATCCTATCAGTCTGAGAATGTACACCTGTATCCTATCAGTCTGAGAATGTACAACTGTATCCTATCAGTGTGAGAATGTACACGAGTATCCTATCAGTGTGAGAATGTACACCAGTATCCTATCAGTGTGAGAATGTACACCTGTATCCTATCAGTCTGAGAATGTACACCTGTATCCTATCAGTGTGAGAATGTACACCAGTATCCTATCAGTGTGAGAATGTACACCAGTATCCTATCAGTGTGAAAATGTACACCAGTATCCTATCAGTCTGAGAATGTACACCAGTATCCTATCAGTCTGAGAATGTACACCAGTATCCTATCAGTCTGAGAATGTACACCTGTATCTTATCAGTGTGAGAATGTACACCAGTATCCTGTCAGTCTGAGAATGTACACCTGTATCCTATCAGTCTGAGAATGTACAACTGTATCCTATCAGTGTGAGAATGTACACGAGTATCCTATCAGTGTGAGAATGTACACCAGTATCCTATCAGTGTGAGAATGTACACCTGTATCCTATCAGTCTGAGAATGTACACCTGTATCCTATCAGTGTGAGAATGTACACGAGTATCCTATCAGTGTGAGAATGTACACCAGTATCCTATCAGTGTGAAAATGTACACCAGTATCCTATCAGTCTGAGAATGTACACCAGTATCCTATAAGTGTGAGAATGTACACCTGTATCCTATCAGTCTGAGAATGTACACCAGTATCCTATCAGTCTGAGAATGTACACCAGTATCCTATCAGTCTGAGAATGTACGCCAGTATCCTATCAGTCTGAGAATGTACACCAGTATCCTATCAGTCTGAGAATGTACACCAGAATCCTATCAGTCTGAGAATGTACACCAGTATCCTATCAGTGTGAGAATGTACACCAGTATCCTATCAGTCTGAGAATGTACACCAGTATCCTATCAGTCTGAGAATGTACACCAGCATCCTATCAGTGTGAGAATGTACACCAGTATCCTATCAGTCTGAGAATGTACACCGGTATCTTATCTGTCTGAGAATGTACACCAGTATCCTATCAGCGTGAGAATGTACACCAGTATCCTATCAGTCTGAGAATGTACACCAGTATCCTATCAGTGTGAGAATGTACACCGGTATCCTATCAGTCTGAGAATGTACACCAGTATCCTATCAGTGTGAGAATGTACACCAGTATCCTATCAGTGTGAGAATGTACACCAGTATCCTATCAGTGTGAGAATGCACACCAGTATCCTATCAGTGTGAGAATGTACACCAGTATCCTATCAGTGTGAGAATGTACACCAGTATCCTATCAGTCTGAGAATGTACACCATTATCTTATCAGTCTGAGACTGTACACCAGTATCCTATCAGTGTGAGAATGTACACCAGTATCCTATCAGTGTGAGAATGTACACCAGTATCCTATCAGTGTGAGAATGTACACCGGTATCCTATCAGTCTGAGAATGTACACCAGTATCCTATCAGTGTGAGAATGTACACCAGTATCCTATCAGTGTGAGAATGCACACCAGTATCCTATCAGTGTGAGAATGTACACCAGTATCCTATCAGTCTGAGAATGTACACCAGTATCCTATCAGTCTGAGAATGTACACCAGTATCCTATCTGTCTGAGAATGTACACCGGTATCTTATCAGTCTGAGAATGTACACCTGTATCCTATCAGTGTGAGAATGTACACCAGTATCCTATCAGTCTGAGAATGTACACCGGTATCTTATCAGTCTCAGAATGTACACCTGTATCCTATCAGTCTGAGAATGGACACCAGTATCCTATCAGTCTGAGAATGTACACCGGTATCTTATCATTGTGAGAATGTATACCTGTATCCTATCAGTGTGAGAATGTACACCAGTATCCTATCAGTCTGAGAATGTACACCGGTATCTTATCAGTGTGAGAATGTACACCGGTATCCTATCAGTCTGAGAATGTACACCAGTATCCTATCAGTGTGAGAATGTACACAAGTATCCTATCTGTGTGAGAATGTACACCAGTATCCTATCAGTCTCAGAATGTACACCAGTATCTTATCAGTCTGAGAATGTACACCAGTATCCTATCAGTCTCAGAATGTACACCAGTATCCTATCAGTGTGAGAATGTACACCAGTATCCTATCAGTGTGAGAATGTACCCCAGTATCCTATCAGTCTGAGAATGTACACCTGTATCCTATCAGTCTGAGAGTGTACACCAGTATCTTATCAGTTTGAGAATGTACACCAGTATCTTATCAGTCTGAGAATGTACACCAGTATGTTATCAGTGTGAAATGTACAAGATTATCCTATCAGTGTGAGAATGTACACGTGTATCTTATCAGTGTGAGAATGTACACCAGTATCCTATCAGTCTGAGAATGTACACCAGTAACTTATCAGTGTGAGCATGTACACGAGTATCCTATCAGTCTGAGAATGTACATCAGTATCTTTTCGGTCTGAGAATGTACACCAGTATCCTATCAGTGTGAGAATGTACACCAGTATCTTATCAGTGTGAGAATGTACACCAGTATCCTATCAGTCTGAGAATGTACACCAGTATCCTATCAGTCTGAGAATGTACACCAGTATCCTATCAGTGTGAGAATGTACACCTGTATCTTATCAGTGTGAGAATGTACACCAGTATCTTATCAGTGTGAGAATTTACACCTGTATCCTATCAGTCTGAGAATGTACACCAGTATCCTATCAGTCTGAGAATGTACACCTGTATCCTATCAGTCTGAGAATGTACACCGGTATCTTATCAGTGTGAGAATGTACACCTGTATCCTATCAGTGTGAGAATGTACACCAGTATCCTATCAGTCTGAGAATGTACACCGGTATCTTATCAGTGTGAGAATGTACACCGGTATCCTATCAGTCTGAGAATGTACACCAGTATCCTATCAGTGTGAGAATGTACACAAGTATCCTATCTGTGTGAGAATGTACACCAGTATCCTATCAGTCTCAGAATGTAAACCAGTATCTTATCAGTGTGAGAATGTACACCAGTATCCTATCAGTCTCAGAATGTACACCAGTATCCTATCAGTGTGAGAATGTACACCAGTATCCTATCAGTGTGAGAATGTACACCAGTATCCTATCAGTATGAGAATGTACACCAGTATCCTATCAGTCTGAGAATGTACACCGGTATCTTATCAGTCTGAGAATGTACACCTGTATCCTATCAGTGTTAGAATGTACACCAGTATCCTATCAGTCTGAGAATGTACACCGGTATCTTATCAGTCTGAGAATGTACACCTGTATCCTATCAGTCTGAGAATGTACACCAGTATCCTATCAGTCTGAGAATGTACACCAGTATCCTGTCAGTCTGAGAATGTACACCGGTATCTTATCAGTCTGAGAATGTACACGTGTATCCTATCAGTGTGAGAATGTACACCAGTATCCTATCAGTCTGAGAATGTACACCAGTATCCTATCAGTCTGAGAATGTACACCGGTATCTTATCAGTCTGAGAATGTACACCTGTATCCTATCAGTGTTAGAATGTACACCAGTATCCTATCAGTCTGAGAATGTACACCAGTATCCTATCAGTCTGAGAATGTACACCTGTATCCTATCAGTCTGAGAATGTACACCGGTATCTTATCAGTGTGAGAATGTACACCTGTATCCTATCAGTGTGAGAATGTACACCAGTATCCTATCAGTCTGAGAATGTACACCGGTATCTTATCAGTGTGAGAATGTACACCTGTATCCTATCAGTGTGAGAATGTACACCAGTATCTTATCAGTGTGAGAATGTACACCAGTATCCTATCAGTGTGAGAATGTACACCAGTATCCTATCAGTCTCAGAATGTACACCAGTATCTTATCAGTGTGAGAATGTACACCAGTATCCTATCAGTCTCAGAAAGTACACCAGTATCCTATCAGTGTGAGAATGTACACCAGTATCCTATCAGTGTGAGAATGTACACCAGTATCCTATCAGTCTGAGAATGTAAAACTGTATCCTATCAGTCTGAGAATGTACACCAGTATCTTATCAGTGTGAGAATGTACACCAGTATCCTATCAGTCTCAGAAAGTACACCAGTATCCTATCAGTGTGAGAATGTACACCAGTATCCTATCAGTCTGAGAATGTACACCAGTATCCTGTCAGTCTGAGAATGTACACCGGTATCTTATCAGTCTGAGAATGTACACGTGTATCCTATCAGTGTGAGAATGTACACCAGTATCCTATCAGTCTGAGAATGTACACCGGTATCTTATCAGTCTGAGAATGTACACCTGTATCCTATCAGTCTGAGAATGTACACGAGTATCCTATCAGTGTGAGAATGTACACCAGTATCCTATCAGTCTGAGAATGTACACCGGTATCCTATCAGTCTAAGAATGTACACCAGTATCCTATCAGTGTGAGAATGTACACAAGTATCCTATCTGTGTGAGAATGTACACCAGTATCCTAGCAGTCTCAGAATGTACACCAGTATCTTATCAGTGTGAGAATGTACACCAGTATCCTATCAGTCTCAGAATGTACACCAGTATCCTATCAGTGTGAGAATGTACACCAGTATCCTATCAGTGTGAGAATGTACACCAGTATCCTATCAGTCTGAGAATGTACACCTGTATCCTATCAGTCTGAGAATGTACACCAGTAACCTATCAGTCTGAGAATGTACACCAGTATCCTATCAGTGTGAGAATGTACACCAGTATCCTATCAGTCTGAGAATGTACACCGTTATCTTATCAGTCTGAGAATGTACACCAGTATCCTATCAGTGTGAGAATGTACACCAGTATCCTATCAGTGTGAGAATGTACACCAGTATCCTATCAGTGTGAGAATGTACACCTGTATCCTATCAGTCTGAGAATGTACACCAGTATCCTATCAGTGTGAGAATGTACACCAGTATCCTATCAGTGTGAGAATGTACACCAGTATCCTATCAGTGTGAGAATGCACACCAGTATCCTATCAGTGTGAGAATGTACACCAGTATCCTATCAGTCTGAGAATGTACACCAGTATCCTATCAGTCTGAGAATGTACACCAGTATCCTATCTGTCTGAGAATGCACACCGGTATCTTATCAGTCTGAGAATGTACACCTGTATCCTATCAGTGTGAGAATGTACACCAGTATCCTATCAGTCTGAGACTGTCCACCGGTATCTTATCAGTCTGAGAATGTACACCTGTATCCTATCAGTCTGAGAATGTACACCAGTATCCTATCAGTCTGAGAATGTACACCGGTATCTTATCAGTGTGAGAATGTATACCTGTATCCTATCAGTGTGAGAATGTACACCAGTATCCTATCAGTCTGAGAATGTACACCGGTATCTTATCAGTGTGAGAATGTACACCGGTATCCTATCAGTCTGAGAATGTACACCAGTATCCTATCAGTGTGAGAATGTAGACAAGTATCCTATCTGTGTGAGAATGTACACCAGTATCCTATCAGTCTCAGAATGTACACCAGTATCTTATCAGTGTGAGAATGTACACCAGTATCCTATCAGTCTCAGAATGTACACCAGTATCCTATCAGTGTGAGAATGTACACCAGTATCCTATCAGTGTGAGAATGTACACCAGTATCCTATCAGTCTGAGAATGTACACCAGTATCCTATCAGTGTGAGAATGTACACCTGTATCTTATCAGTGTGAGAATGTACACCAGTATCTTATCAGTGTGAGAATTTACACCTGTATCCTATCAGTCTGAGAATGTACACCAGTATCCTATCAGTCTCAGAATGTACACCAGTATCCTATCAGTGTGAGAATGTACACCAGTATCCTATCAGTGTGAGAATGTACCCCAGTATCCTATCAGTCTGAGAATGTACACCTGTATCCTATCAGTCTGAGAGTGTACACCAGTATCTTATCAGTTTGAGAATGTACACCAGTATCTTATCAGTCTGAGAATGTACACCAGTATGTTATCAGTGTGAAATGTACAAGATTATCCTATCAGTGTGAGAATGTACACGTGTATCTTATCAGTGTGAGAATGTACACCAGTATCCTATCAGTCTGAGAATGTACACCAGTAACTTATCAGTGTGAGCATGTACACGAGTATCCTATCAGTCTGAGAATGTACATCAGTATCTTTTCGGTCTGAGAATGTACACCAGTATCCTATCAGTGTGAGAATGTACACCAGTATCTTATCAGTGTGAGAATGTACACCAGTATCCTATCAGTCTGAGAATGTACACCAGTATCCTATCAGTCTGAGAATGTACACCAGTATCCTATCAGTGTGAGAATGTACACCTGTATCTTATCAGTGTGAGAATGTACACCAGTATCTTATCAGTGTGAGAATTTACACCTGTATCCTATCAGTCTGAGAATGTACACCAGTATCCTATCAGTCTGAGAATGTACACCTGTATCCTATCAGTCTGAGAATGTACACCGGTATCTTATCAGTGTGAGAATGTACACCTGTATCCTATCAGTGTGAGAATGTACACCAGTATCCTATCAGTCTGAGAATGTACACCGGTATCTTATCAGTGTGAGAATGTACACCGGTATCCTATCAGTCTGAGAATGTACACCAGTATCCTATCAGTGTGAGAATGTACACAAGTATCCTATCTGTGTGAGAATGTACACCAGTATCCTATCAGTCTCAGAATGTAAACCAGTATCTTATCAGTGTGAGAATGTACACCAGTATCCTATCAGTCTCAGAATGTACACCAGTATCCTATCAGTGTGAGAATGTACACCAGTATCCTATCAGTGTGAGAATGTACACCAGTATCCTATCAGTCTGAGAATGTACACCAGTATCCTATCAGTCTGAGAATGTACACCGGTATCTTATCAGTCTGAGAATGTACACCTGTATCCTATCAGTGTTAGAATGTACACCAGTATCCTATCAGTCTGAGAATGTACACCGGTATCTTATCAGTCTGAGAATGTACACCTGTATCCTATCAGTCTGAGAATGTACACCAGTATCCTATCAGTCTGAGAATGTACACCAGTATCCTGTCAGTCTGAGAATGTACACCGGTATCTTATCAGTCTGAGAATGTACACGTGTATCCTATCAGTGTGAGAATGTACACCAGTATCCTATCAGTCTGAGAATGTACACCAGTATCCTATCAGTCTGAGAATGTACACCGGTATCTTATCAGTCTGAGAATGTACACCTGTATCCTATCAGTGTTAGAATGTACACCAGTATCCTATCAGTCTGAGAATGTACACCAGTATCCTATCAGTCTGAGAATGTACACCTGTATCCTATCAGTCTGAGAATGTACACCGGTATCTTATCAGTGTGAGAATGTACACCTGTATCCTATCAGTGTGAGAATGTACACCAGTATCCTATCAGTCTGAGAATGTACACCGGTATCTTATCAGTGTGAGAATGTACACCTGTATCCTATCAGTGTGAGAATGTACACCAGTATCTTATCAGTGTGAGAATGTACACCAGTATCCTATCAGTGTGAGAATGTACACCAGTATCCTATCAGTCTCAGAATGTACACCAGTATCTTATCAGTGTGAGAATGTACACCAGTATCCTATCAGTCTCAGAAAGTACACCAGTATCCTATCAGTGTGAGAATGTACACCAGTATCCTATCAGTGTGAGAATGTACACCAGTATCCTATCAGTCTGAGAATGTAAAACTGTATCCTATCAGTCTGAGAATGTACACCAGTATCTTATCAGTGTGAGAATGTACACCAGTATCCTATCAGTCTCAGAAAGTACACCAGTATCCTATCAGTGTGAGAATGTACACCAGTATCCTATCAGTCTGAGAATGTACACCAGTATCCTGTCAGTCTGAGAATGTACACCGGTATCTTATCAGTCTGAGAATGTACACGTGTATCCTATCAGTGTGAGAATGTACACCAGTATCCTATCAGTCTGAGAATGTACACCGGTATCTTATCAGTCTGAGAATGTACACCTGTATCCTATCAGTCTGAGAATGTACACGAGTATCCTATCAGTGTGAGAATGTACACCAGTATCCTATCAGTCTGAGAATGTACACCGGTATCCTATCAGTCTAAGAATGTACACCAGTATCCTATCAGTGTGAGAATGTACACAAGTATCCTATCTGTGTGAGAATGTACACCAGTATCCTAGCAGTCTCAGAATGTACACCAGTATCTTATCAGTGTGAGAATGTACACCAGTATCCTATCAGTCTCAGAATGTACACCAGTATCCTATCAGTGTGAGAATGTACACCAGTATCCTATCAGTGTGAGAATGTACACCAGTATCCTATCAGTCTGAGAATGTACACCTGTATCCTATCAGTCTGAGAATGTACACCAGTAACCTATCAGTCTGAGAATGTACACCAGTATCCTATCAGTGTGAGAATGTACAC
Organism: Heptranchias perlo; assembly: GCF_035084215.1. NCBI lineage: Eukaryota > Metazoa > Chordata > Chondrichthyes > Hexanchiformes > Hexanchidae > Heptranchias > Heptranchias perlo. The sequence continues at coordinate 74,272,461 of NC_090335.1, forward strand.
CAGTATCCTATCAGTCTGAGAATGTACACCGTTATCTTATCAGTCTGAGAATGTACACCAGTATCCTATCAGTGTGAGAATGTACACCAGTATCCTATCAGTGTGAGAATGTACACCAGTATCCTATCAGTGTGAGAATGTACACCTGTATCCTATCAGTCTGAGAATGTACACCAGTATCCTATCAGTGTGAGAATGTACACCAGTATCCTATCAGTGTGAGAATGTACACCAGTATCCTATCAGTGTGAGAATGCACACCAGTATCCTATCAGTGTGAGAATGTACACCAGTATCCTATCAGTCTGAGAATGTACACCAGTATCCTATCAGTCTGAGAATGTACACCAGTATCCTATCTGTCTGAGAATGCACACCGGTATCTTATCAGTCTGAGAATGTACACCTGTATCCTATCAGTGTGAGAATGTACACCAGTATCCTATCAGTCTGAGACTGTCCACCGGTATCTTATCAGTCTGAGAATGTACACCTGTATCCTATCATGCTGAGAATGTACACCAGTATCCTATCAGTCTGAGAATGTACACCGGTATCTTATCAGTGTGAGAATGTATACCTGTATCCTATCAGTGTGAGAATGTACACCAGTATCCTATCAGTCTGAGAATGTACACCGGTATCTTATCAGTGTGAGAATGTACACCGGTATCCTATCAGTCTGAGAATGTACACCAGTATCCTATCAGTGTGAGAATGTAGACAAGTATCCTATCTGTGTGAGAATGTACACCAGTATCCTATCAGTCTCAGAATGTACACCAGTATCTTATCAGTGTGAGAATGTACACCAGTATCCTATCAGTCTCAGAATGTACACCAGTATCCTATCAGTGTGAGAATGTACACCAGTATCCTATCAGTGTGAGAATGTACACCAGTATCCTATCAGTCTGAGAATGTACACCAGTATCCTATCAGTGTGAGAATGTACACCTGTATCTTATCAGTGTGAGAATGTACACCAGTATCTTATCAGTGTGAGAATTTACACCTGTATCCTATCAGTCTGAGAATGTACACCAGTATCCTATCAGTCTGAGAATGTACACCTGTATCCTATCAGTCTGAGAATGTACACCGGTATCTTATCAGTGTGAGAATGTACACCTGTATCCTATCAGTGTGAGAATGTACACCAGTATCCTATCAGTCTGAGAATGTACACCGGTATCTTATCAGTGTGAGAATGTACACCGGTATCCTATCATTCTGAGAATGTACACCAGTATCCTATCAGTGTGAGAATGTACACAAGTATCCTATCTGTGTGAGAATGTACACCAGTATCCTATCAGTCTCAGAATGTAAACCAGTATCTTATCAGTGTGAGAATGTACACCAGTATCCTATCAGTCTCAGAATGTACACCAGTATCCTATCAGTGTGAGAATGTACACCAGTATCCTATCAGTGTTAGAATGTACACCAGTATCCTATCAGTGTGAGAATGTACACCGGTATCCTATCGGTCTGAGAATGTACACCAGTATCCTATCAGTGTGAGAATGTACACGAGTATCCTATCAGTGTGAGAATGTACACGAGTATCCTATCAGTCTGAGAATGTACACCTGTATCCTATGAGTCTGAGAATGTACACCAGTATCCTATCAGTGTGAGAATGTACACCGGTATCCTATCAGTCTGAGAATGTACACCAGTATCCTATCATTGTGAGAATGTACACAAGTATCCTATCAGTGTGAGAATGTACACCAGTATCCTATCAGTCTGAGAATGTACACCAGTATCTTATCAGTCTGAGAATGTACACCAGTATCCTATCAGTCTGAGAATGTACACCAGTATCTTATCAGTGTGAGAATGTACACCAGTATCTTATCAGTCTGAGAATGTACACCAGTATCCTATCAGTGTGAGAATGTACACCAGTATCCTATCAGTGTGAGAATGTACACCAGTATCTTAACAGTGTGAGAATGTACACCAGTATCCTATCAGTGTGAGAATGTACACCAGTCTCTTATCAGTGTGAGAATGTACACCAGCATCCTATCAGTGTGAGAATGTACACCAGTATCCTATCAGTGTGAGAATGTACACCAGTATCCTATCAGTCTGAGAATGTACACCAGTATCTTATCAGTCTGAGAATGTACACCAGTATCCTATCAGTGTGAGACTGTACACCAGTATCCTATCAGTGTGAGAATGTACACCAGTATGCTATCAGTCTGAGAATGTACACCAGTATCCTATCAGTCTGAGAATGTACACCGGTATCTTATCAGTGTGAGAATGTACACCAGTATCCAATCAGTCTGAGAATGTACACCAGTATCCTATCAGTCTGAGAATGTACACCTGTATCCTATCAGTCTGAGAATGTACACCAGTATCCTATCAGTGTGAGAATGTACACCAGTATCCTATCAGTCTGAGAATGTACACCAGTATCCTATCAGTCTGAGAATGTACAACAATATCCTATCAGTCTGAGAATGTACACCAGTATGCTATCAGTCTGAGAATGTACACCAGTATCCTATCAGTCTGAGAATGTGCACCAGTATCCTATCAGTGTGAGAATGTACACCAGTATCCTATCAGTCTCAGAATGTACACCTGTATCCTATCAGTCTGAGAATGTACACCTGTATCCTATCAGTCTGAGAATGTACACCAGTATCCTATCAGTGTGAGAATGTACACCAGTATGCTATCAGTGTGAGAATGTACACCAGGATCCTATCAGTCTGAGAATGTACACCAGTATCCTATCAGTCTGAGAATGTACAACAGTATCCTATCAGTCTGAGAATGTACACCAGTATGCTATCAGTCTGAGAATGTACACCAGTATCCTATCAGTCTGAGAATGTACACCAGTATCCTATCAGTCTGAGAATGTACACCTGTATCCTATCAGTCCGAGAATGTACACCTGTATCCTATTAGTGTGAGAATGTACACCAGTATCCTATCAGTGTGAGAATGTACACCAGTATGCTATCAGTCTGAGAATGTACACCAGTATCCTATCAGTCTGAGAATGTACACCAGTATCCTATCAGTCTGAGAATGTACACCTGTATCCTATCAGTCTGAGAATGTACACCTGTATCCTATCAGTGTGAGAATGTACACCAGTATCCTATCAGTGTGAGAATGTACACCAGTATGCTATCAGTCTGAGAATGTACACCAGTATCCTATCAGTCTGAGAATGTACACCAGTATCCTATCAGTCTGAGAATGTACACCAGTATCATATCAGTCTGAGAATGTACACCAGTATCCTATCAGTGTGAGAATGTACACCAGTGTGCTATCAGTCTGAGAATGTACACCAGTATGCTATCAGTGTGAGAATGTACACCAGTATCCTATCAGTGTGAGAATGTACACCAGTATGCTATCAGTCTGAGAATGTACACCAGTATGCTATCAGTGTGAGAATGTACACCAGTATGCTATCAGTCTGAGAATGTACACCAGTATCCTATCAGTCTGAGAATGTACACCAGTATCTTATCAGTCTGAGAATGTACACCAGTATCCTATCAGTGTGAGAATGTACACCAGTATCCTATCAGTCTGAGAATGTACACCAGTATCTTATCAGTCTGAGAATGTACACCAGTATCCTATCAGTCTGAGAATGTACACCAGTATCTTATCAGTCTGAGAATGTACACCAGTATCTTATCAGTCTGAGAATGTACACCAGTATCCTATCAGTGTGAGAATGTACACCAGTATCCTATCAGTCTGAGAATGTACACCAGTCTGCTATCAGTGTGAGAATGTACACCAGTATCCTATCAGTCTGAGAATGTACACCGGTATCTTATGAGTCTGAGAATGTACACCGGTATCTTATCAGTCTGAGAATGTACACCAGTATCCTATCATTCTGAGAATGTACACCGGTATCTTATCAGTGTGAGAATGTACACCGGTATCTTATCAGTGTGAGAATGTACACCGGTATCTTATCAGTGTGAGAATGTACACCGGTATCTTATCAGTCTGAGAATGTACACCGGTATCTTATCAGTGTGAGAATGTACACCAGTATCTTATCAGTCTGAGAATGTACACCGGCATCTTATCAGTCTGAGAATGTACACCGGTATCTGATCAGTGTGAGAATGTACACCAGTATCTTATCAGTCTGAGAATGTACACCAGTATCCTATCAGTCTGAGAATGTACACCGGTATCGTATCAGTGTGACAATGTACACCGGTATCTTATCAGTGTGAGAATGTACACCGGTATCTTATCAGTGTGAGAATGTACACCAGTTTCCTATCAGTGTGAGAATGTACACCGGTATCCTATCAGTCTGAGAATGTACACCAGTATCCTATCAGTGTGAGAATGTACACCAGTATCCTATCAGTCTGAGAATGTACACCAGTATCCTATCAGTGTGAGAATGTACACCAGTATCCTATCAGTCTGAGAATGTACACCAGTATCCTATCAGACTGAGAATGTACACCGGTATCCTATCAGTGTGAGAATGTTCACCGGTATCCTATCAGTGTGAGAATGTACACCGGTATCCTATCAGTCTGAGAATGTACACCGGTATCTTATCAGTGTGAGAATGTACACCGGTATCTTATCAGTGTGAGAATGTACACCGGTATCTTATCAGTGTGAGAATGTACACCGGTATCCTATCAGTCTGAGAATGTACACCGGTATCTTATCAGTGTGAGAATGTACACCGGTATCTTATCAGTGTGAGAATGTACACCGGTATCTTATCAGTGTGAGAATGTACACCAGTATCCTATCAGTCTGAGAATGTACACCGGTATCCTATCAGTCTGAGAATGTACACCAGTATCCTATCATTGTGAGAATGTACACCGGTATCCTATCAGTGTGAGAATGTACACCGGTATCCTATCAGTCTGAGAATGTACACCAGTATCCTATCAGTGTGAGAATGTACACCAGTATCCTATCAGTCTGCGAATGTACACCGGTATCCTATCAGTGTGAGAATGTACACCAGTATCTTATCAGTGTGAGAATGTCCACCAGTATCCTATCAGTGTGAGAATGTACACCTGTATTCTATCAGTGTGAGAATGTACACCAGTATCTTATCAGTGTGAGAATGTACACCAGTATCTTATCAGTGTGAGAATGTACACCTGTATCCTATCAGTGTGAGAATGTACACCAGTATCTTATCAGTGTGAGAATGTACACCTGTATCCTATCAGTGTGAGAATGTACACCAGTATCTTATCAGTGTGAGAATGTAAACCAGTATCCTATCAGTGTGAGAATGTACACCAGTATCTTATCAGTGTGAGAATGTACACCTGTATCCTATCAGTGTGAGAATGTACACCAGTATCTTATCAGTGTGAGAATGTACACCAGTATCCTATCAGTGTGAGAATGTACACCAGTATCCTATCAGTGTGAGAATGTACACCAGTATCCTATCAGTGTGAGAATGTACACCAGTATCCTATCAGTGTGAGAATGTACACCAGTGTCCTATCAGTCTGAGAATGTACACCTGTATCCTATCAGTCTGAGAATGTACACCAGTATCCTATCAGTGTGAGAATGTACACCAGTATCCTATCAGTGTGAGAATGTACACCAGTATGCTATCAGTCTGAGAATGTACACCAGTATCCTATCAGTCTGAGAATGTACACCAGTATCCTATCAGTCTGAGAATGTACACCAGTATCTTATCAGTCTGAGAATGTACACCAGTATCCTATCAATGTGAGAATGTACACCAGTATGCTATCAGTCTGAGAATGTACACCAGTATCCTATCAGTCTGAGAATGTACACCTGTATCCTATCAGTCTGAGAATGTACACCAGTATCTTATCAGTCTGAGAATGTACACCAGTATCCTATCAGTGTGAGAATGTACACCAGTATGCTATCAGTCTGAGAATGTACACCAGTATGCTATCAGTGTGAGAATGTACACCAGTATCCTATCAGTGTGAGAATGTACACCAGTATGCTATCAGTCTGAGAATGTACACCAATATGCTATCAGTGTGAGAATGTACACCAGTATGCTATCAGTCTGAGAATGTACACCAGTATGCTATCAGTGTGAGAATGTACACCAGTATCCGATCAGTCTGAGAATGTACACCAGTATCTTATCAGTCTGAGAATGTACACCAGTATCCTATCAGTCTGAGAATGTACACCAGTATCTTATCAGTCTGAGAATGTACACCAGTATCTTATCAGTCTGAGAATGTACACCAGTATCTTATCAGTCTGAGAATGTACACCAGTATCCTATCAGTGTGAGAATGTACACCAGTATGCTATCAGTCTGAGAATGTACACCAGTATGCTATCAGTGTGAGAATGTACACCAGTATCCTATCAGTGTGAGAATGTACACCAGTCTCTTATCAGTGGGAGAATGTACACCAGTATCCTATCAGTGTGAGAATGTACACCAGTATCCTATCAGTGTGAGAATGTACACCAGTATCCTATCAGTCTGAGAATGTACACCAGTATCTTATCAGTCTGAGAATGTACACCAGTATCCTATCAGTGTGAGAATGTACACCAGTATCCTATCAGTCTGAGAATGTACACCAGTATGTTATCAGTCTGAGAATGTACACCTGTATCCTATCAGTCTGAGAATGTACACCAGTATCCTATCAGTGTGAGAATGTACACCTGTATCCCATCAGTCTGAGAATGTACACCTGTATCCAATCAGTCTGAGAATGTACACCAGTATCCTATCAGTGTGAGAATGTACACCAGTATCCTATCAGTGTGAGAATGTACACCAGTATCCTATCAGTCTGAGAATGTGCACCTGTATCCTATCAGTCTGAGAATGTACACCTGTATCCTATCAGTGTGAGAATGTACACCAGTATCCTATCAGTGTGAGAATGTACACCAGTATCCTATCAGTCTGAGAATGTACACCAGTATCCTATCAGTCTGAGAATGTACAACAGTATCCTATCAGTCTGAGAATGTACACCAGTATGCTATCAGTCTGAGAATGTACACCAGTATCCTATCAGTCTGAGAATGTACACCATTATCCTATCAGTCTGAGAATGTACACCTGTATCCTATCAGTCCGAGAATGTACACCTGTATCCTATCAGTGTGAGAATGTACACCAGTATCCTATCGGTGTGAGAATGTACACCAGTATGCTATCAGTCTGAGAATGTACACCAGTATCCTATCAGTCTGAGAATGTACACCAGTATCCTATCAGTCTGAGAATGTACACCTGTATCCTATCAGTCTGAGAATGTACACCTGTATCCTATCAGTGTGAGAATGTACACCAGTATCCTATCAGTGTGAGAATGTACACCAGTATGCTATCAGTCTGAGAATGTACACCAGTATCCTATCAGTGTGAGAATGTACACCAGTATCCTATCAGTCTGAGAATGTACACCTGTATCCTATCAGTCTGAGAATGTACACCTGTATCCTATCAGTCTGAGAATGTACACCAGTATCCTATCAGTGTGAGAATGTACACCAGTATCCTATCAGTGTGAGAATGTACACCAGTATCCTATCAGTCTGAGAATGTACACCAGTATCCTATCAGTCTGAGAATGTACAACAGTATCCTATCAGTCTGAGAATGTACACCAGTATGCTATCAGTCTGAGAATGTACACCAGTATCCTATCAGTCTGAGAATGTACACCAGTATCCTATCAGTCTGAGAATGTACACCTGTATCCTATCAGTCCGAGAATGTACACCTGTATCCTATCAGTGTGAGAATGTACACCAGTATCCTATCGGTGTGAGAATGTACACCAGTATGCTATCAGTGTGAGAATGTACACCAGTATCCTATCAGTCTGAGAATGTACACCAGTATCCTATCAGTCTGAGAATGTACACCAGTATCATATCAGTCTGAGAATGTACACCAGTATCCTATCAGTCTGAGAATGTACACCTGTATCCTATCAGTCTGAGAATGTACACCAGTATCTTATCAGTCTGAGAATGTACACCAGTATCCTATCAGTGTGAGAATGTACACCAGTATCCTATCAGTGTGAGAATGTACACCAGTATGCTATCAGTCTGAGAATGTACACCAGTATCCTATCAGTCTGAGAATGTACACCAGTATCCTATCAGTCTGAGAATGTACACCAGTATCTTATCAGTCTGAGAATGTACACCAGTATCCTATCAGTGTGAGAATGTACTCCAGTATCCTATCAGTGTGAGAATGTACACCAGTATGCTATCAGTCTGAGAATGTACACCAGTATCCTATCAGTCTGAGAATGTACACCAGTATCCTATCAGTCTGAGAATGTACACCAGTATCTTATCAGTCTGAGAATGTACACCAGTATCCTATCAATGTGAGAATGTACACCAGTATGCTATCAGTCTGAGAATGTACACCAGTATCCTATCAGTCTGAGAATGTACACCAGTATCCTATCAGTCTGAGAATGTACACCAGTATCTTATCAGTCTGAGAATGTACACCAGTATCCTATCAGTGTGAGAATGTACACCAGTATGCTATCAGTCTGAGAATGTACACCAGTATGCTATCAGTGTGAGAATGTACACCAGTATCCTATCAGTGTGAGAATGTACACCAGTATGCTATCAGTCTGAGAATGTACACCAATATGCTATCAGTGTGAGAATGTACACCAGTATGCTATCAGTCTGAGAATGTACACCAGTATGCTATCAGTGTGAGAATGTACACCAGTATCCGATCAGTCTGAGAATGTACACCAGTATCTTATCAGTCTGAGAATGTACACCAGTATCCTATCAGTGTGAGAATGTACACCAGTATCCTATCAGTCTGAGAATGTACACCAGTATCTTATCAGTCTGAGAATGTACACCAGTATCTTATCAGTCTGAGAATGTACACCAGTATCTTATCAGTCTGAGAATGTACACCAGTATGTTATCAGTCTGAGAATGTACACCAGTATGCTATCAGTCTGAGAATGTACACCAGTATGCTATCAGTGTGAGAATGTACACTAGTGTGCTATCAGTCTGAGAATGTACACCAGTATCCTATCAGTCTGAGAATGTACACCGGTATCTTATCAGTCTGAGAATGTGCACCGGTATCTTATCAGTCTGAGAATGTACACCAGTATCCTATCAGTGTGAGAATGTACACCGGTATCTTATCAGTCTGAGAATGTACACCTGTATCCTATCAGTCTGAGAATGTACACCTGTATCTTATCAGTCTGAGAATGTACACCAGTATCTTATCAGTGTGAGAATGTACACCAGTATCCTATCAGTGTGAGAATGTACACCAGTATCCTATCAGTGTGAGAATGTACACCAGTATGCTATCAGTCTGAGAATGTACACCAGTATCCTATCAGTGTGAGAATGTACACCAGTATCCTATCAGTTTGAGAATGTACACCAGTATCTTATCAGTCTGAGAATGTACACCAGTATCCTATCAGTGTGAGAATGTACACCAGTATCCTATCAGTGTGAGAATGTACACCAGTATGTTATCAGTCTGAGAATGTACACCTGTATCCTATCAGTCTGAGAATGTACACCAGTATCCTATCAGTGTGAGAATGTACACCTGTATCCCATCAGTCTGAGAATGTACACCTGTATCCAATCAGTCTGAGAATGTACACCAGTATCCGATCAGTGTGAGAATGTACACCAGTATCCTATCAGTGTGAGAATGTACACCAGTATCCTATCAGTCTGAGAATGTACACCTGTATCCTATCAGTCTGAGAATGTACACCTGTATCCTATCAGTCTGAGAATGTACACCAGTATCCTATCAGTGTGAGAATGTACACCAGTATCCTATCAGTGTGAGAATGTACACCAGTATCCTATCAGTCTGAGAATGTACACCAGTATCCTATCAGTCTGAGAATGTACAACAGTATCCTATCAGTCTGAGAATGTACACCAGTATGCTATCAGTCTGAGAATGTACACCAGTATCCTATCAGTCTGAGAATGTACACCAGTATCCTATCAGTCTGAGAATGTACACCTGTATCCTATCAGTCCGAGAATGTACACCTGTATCCTATCAGTGTGAGAATGTACACCAGTATCCTATCGGTGTGAGAATGTACACCAGTATGCTATCAGTCTGAGAATGTACACCTGTATCCTATCAGTCTGAGAATGTACACCAGTATCCTATCAGTCTGAGAATGTACACCTGTATCCTATCAGTCTGAGAATGTACACCTGTATCCTATCAGTGTGAGAATGTACACCAGTATCCTATCAGTGTGAGAATGTACACCAGTATGCTATCAGTCTGAGAATGTACACCAGTATCCTATCAGTGTGAGAATGTACACCAGTATCCTATCAGTCTGAGAATGTACACCAGTATCTTATCAGTCTGAGAATGTACACCAGTATCCTATCAGTGTGAGAATGTACACCAGTATCCTATCAGTGTGAGAATGTACACCAGTATGTTATCAGTCTGAGAATGTACACCTGTATCCTATCATTCTGAGAATGTACACCAGTATCCTATCAGTGTGAGAATGTACACCTGTATCCCATCAGTCTGAGAATGTACACCTGTATCCAATCAGTCTGAGAATGTACACCAGTATCCTATCAGTGTGAGAATGTACACCAGTATCCTATCAGTGTGAGAATGTACACCAGTATCCGATCAGTCTGAGAATGTACACCTGTATCCTATCAGTCTGAGAATGTACACCTGTATCCTATCAGTCTGAGAATGTACACCAGTATCCTATCAGTGTGAGAATGTGCACCAGTATCCTATCAGTGTGAGAATGTACACCAGTATCCTATCAGTCTGAGAATGTACACCAGTATCCTATCAGTCTGAGAATGTACAACAGTATCCTATCAGTCTGAGAATGTACACCAGTATGCTATCAGTCTGAGAATGTACACCAGTATCCTATCAGTCTGAGAATGTACACCAGTATCCTATCAGTCTGAGAATGTACACCTGTATCCTATCAGTCCGAGAATGTACACCTGTATCCTATCAGTGTGAGAATGTACACCAGTATCCTATCGGTGTGAGAATGTACACCAGTATGCTATCAGTGTGAGAATTTACACCAGTATCCTATCAGTCTGAGAATGTACACCAGTATCCTATCAGTCTGAGAATGTACACCAGTATCATATCAGTCTGAGAATGTAGACCAGTATCCTATCAGTCTGAGAATGTACACCTGTATCCTATCAGTCTGAGAATGTACACCAGTATCTTATCAGTCTGAGAATGTACACCAGTATCCTATCAGTGTGAGAATGTACACCAGTATCCTATCAGTGTGAGAATGTACACCAGTATGCTATCAGTCTGAGAATCTACACCAGTATCCTATCAGTCTGAGAATGTACACCAGTATCCTATCAGTCTGAGAATGTACACCAGTATCTTATCAGTCTGAGAATGTACACCAGTATCCTATCAATGTGAGAATGTACACCAGTATGCTATCAGTCTGAGAATGTACACCAGTATCCTATCAGTCTGAGAATGTACACCAGTATCCTATCAGTCTGAGAATGTACACCAGTATCTTATCAGTCTGAGAATGTACACCAGTATCCTATCAGTGTGAGAATGTACACCAGTATGCTATCAGTCTGAGAATGTACACCAGTATGCTATCAGTGTGAGAATGTACACCAGTATCCTATCAGTGTGAGAATGTACACCAGTATGCTATCAGTCTGAGAATGTACACCAATATGCTATCAGTGTGAGAATGTACACCAGTATGCTATCAGTCTGAGAATGTAGACCAGTATGCTATCAGTGTGAGAATGTACAACAGTATCCGATCAGTCTGAGAATGTACACCAGTGTCTTATCAGTCTGAGAATGTACACCAGTATCCTATCAGTGTGAGAATGTACACCAGTATGCTATCAGTCTGAGAATGTACACAAGTATCCTATCAGTCTGAGAATGTACACCAGTATCTTATCAGTCTGAGAATGTACACCAGTATCTTATCAGTCTGAGAATGTACACCAGTATCCTATCAGTGTGAGAATGTACACCAGTATGCTATCAGTCTGAGAATGTATACCAGTATGCTATCAGTGTGAGAATGTACACCAGTGTGCTATCAGTCTGAGAATGTACACCAGTATCCTATCAGTCTGAGAATGTACACCGGTATCTTATCAGTCTGAGAATGTACACCGGTATCTTATCAGTCTGAGAATGTACACCAGTATCCTATCAGTGTGAGAATGTACACCGGTATCTTATCAGTCTGAGAATGTACACCTGTATCCTATCAGTCTGAGAATGTACACCTGTATCTTATCAGTCTGAGAATGTACACCAGTATCTTATCAGTGTGAGAATGTACACCAGTATCCTATCAGTGTGAGAATGTACACCAGTCTCTTATCAGTGTGAGAATGTACATCAGTATCCTATCAGTGTGAGAATGTACACCAGTATCCTATCAGTGTGAGAATGTACACCAGTATCCTATCAGTCTGAGAATGTACACCAGTATCTTATCAGTCTGAGAATGTACACCAGTATCCTATCAGTGTGAGAATGTACACCAGTATCCTATCAGTGTGAGAATGTACACCAGTATGTTATCAGTCTGAGAATGTACACCTGTATCCTATCAGTCTGAGAATGTACACCAGTATCCTATCAGTGTGAGAATGTACACCTGTATCCCATCAGTCTGAGAATGTACACCTGTATCCAATCAGTCTGAGAATGTACACCAGTATCCTATCAGTGTGAGAATGTACACCAGTATCCTATCAGTGTCAGAATGTACACCAGTATCCTATCAGTCTGAGAATGTACACCTGTATCCTATCAGTCTGAGAATGTACACCTGTATCCTATCAGTCTGAGAATGTACACCAGTATCCTATCAGTGTGAGAATGTACACCAGTATCCTATCAGTGTGAGAATGTACACCAGTATCCTATCAGTCTGAGAATGTACACCAGTATCCTATCAGTCTGAGAATGTACAACAGTATCCTATCAGTCTGAGAATGTACACCAGTATGCTATCAGTCTGAGAATGTACACCAGTATCCTATCAGTCTGAGAATGTACACCAGTATCCTATCAGTCTGAGAATGTACACCTGTATCCTATCAGTCCGAGAATGTACACCTGTATCCTATCAGTGTGAGAATGTACACCAGTATCCTATCGGTGTGAGAATGTACACCAGTATGCTATCAGTCTGAGAATGTACACCAGTATCCTATCAGTCTGAGAATGTACACCAGTATCCTATCAGTCTGAGAATGTACACCTGTATCCTATCAGTCTGAGAATGTACACCAGTATCCTATCAGTCTGAGAATGTACACCAGTATCCTATCAGTGTGAGAATGTACACCAGTATCCTATCAGTCTGAGAATGTACACCAGTATCTTATCAGTCTGAGAATGTACACCAGTATCCTATCAGTCTGAGAATGTACACCAGTATCTTATCAGTCTGAGAATGTACACCAGTATCTTATCAGTCTGAGAATGTACACCAGTATCCTATCAGTGTGAGAATGTACACCAGTATGCTATCAGTCTGAGAATGTACACCAGTATGCTATCAGTGTGAGAATGTACACCAGTGTGCTATCAGTCTGAGAATGTACACCAGTATCCTATCAGTGTGAGAATGTACACCGGTATCTTATAAGTCTGAGAATGTACACCAGTATCCTATCAGTCTGAGAATGTACACCAGTATCCTATCAGTCTGAGAATGTACACCGGTGTCTTATGAGTCTGAGAATGTACACCGGTATCTTATCAGTCTGAGAATGTACACCAGTATCCTATCAGTCTGAGAATGTACACCGGTATCCTATCAGTCTGAGAATGTACACCGGTATCTTTTGAGTCTGAGAATGTACACCGGTATCTTATCAGTCTGAGAATGTACACCAGTATCCTATCAGTCTGAGAATGTACACCGGTATCTTATCAGTGTGAGAATGTACACCGGTATATTATCAGTGTGAGAATGTACACCGGTATCTTATCAGTGTGAGAATGTACACCGGTATCTTATCAGTATGAGAATGTACACCGGTATCTTATCAGTGTGAGAATGCACACCAGTATGCTATCAGTCTGAGAATGTACACCAGTATCCTATCAGTCTGAGAATGTACACCAGTATCCTATCAGTCTGAGAATGTACACCAGTATCTTATCAGTCTGAGAATGTACACCAGTATCCTATCAGTGTGAGAATGTACACCAGTATGCTATCAGTCTGAGAATGTACACCAGTATGCTATCAGTGTGAGAATGTACACCAGTATCCTATCAGTGTGAGAATGTACACCAGTATGCTATCAGTCTGAGAATGTACACCAATATGCTATCAGTGTGAGAATGTACACCAGTATGCTATCAGTCTGAGAATGTACACCAGTATGCTATCAGTGTGAGAATGTACACCAGTATCTGATCAGTCTGAGAATGTACACCAGTATCTTATCAGTCTGAGAATGTACACCAGTATCCTATCAGTCTGAGAATGTACACCAGTATCCTATCAGTGTGAGAATGTACACCAGTATGCTATCAGTCTGAGAATGTACACCAGTATGCTATCAGTGTGAGAATGTACACCAGTGTGCTATCAGTCTGAGAATGTACACCAGTATCCTATCAGTCTGAGAATGTACACCGGTATCTTATCAGTCTGAGAATGTACACCGGTATCTTATCAGTCTGAGAATGTACACCAGTATCCTATCAGTGTGAGAATGTACACCGGTATCTTATCAGTCTGAGAATGTACACCTGTTTCCTATCAGTCTGAGAATGTACACCTGTATCTTATCAGTCTGAGAATGTACACCAGTATCTTATCAGTGTGAGAATGTACACCAGTATCCTATCAGTGTGAGAATGTACACCAGTCTCTTATCAGTGTGAGAATGTACACCAGTATCCTATCAGTGTGAGAATGTACACCAGTATCCTATCAGTGTGAGAATGTACACCAGTATCCTATCAGTCTGAGAATGTACACCAGTATCTTATCAGTGTGAGAATGTACACCAGTATCCTATCAGTGTGAGAATGTACACCAGTATCGTATCAGTGTGAGAATGTACACCAGTATGTTATCAGTCTGAGAATGTACACCAGTATCCTATCAGTCTGAGAATGTACACCGGTATCTTATCAGTGTGAGAATGTACACCAGTATCCTATCAGTCTGAGAATGTACACCAGTATCCTATCAGTCTGAGAATGTACACCTGTATCCTATCAGTCTGAGAATGTACACCAGTATCCTATCAGTGTGAGAATGTACACCTGTATCCCATCAGTCTGAGAATGTACACCTGTATCCAATCAGTCTGAGAATGTACACCAGTATCCTATCAGTGTGAGAATGTACACCAGTATCCTATCAGTGTGAGAATGTACACCAGTATCCTATCAGTCTGAGAATGTACACCTGTATCCTATCAGTCTGAGAATGTACACCTGTATCCTATCAGTCTGAGAATGTACACCAGTATCCTATCAGTGTGAGAATGTACACCAGTATCCTATCAGTGTGAGAATGTACACCAGTATCCTATCAGTCTGAGAATGTACACCAGTATCCTATCAGTCTGAGAATGTACAACAGTATCCTATCAGTCTGAGAATGTACACCAGTATGCTATCAGTCTGAGAATGTACACCAGTATCCTATCAGTCTGAGAATGTACACCAGTATCCTATCATTCTGAGAATGTACACCTGTATCCTATCAGTCCGAGAATGTACACCTGTATCCTATCAGTGTGAGAATGTACACCAGTATCCTATCGGTGTGAGAATGTACACCAGTATGCTATCAGTCTGAGAATGTACACCAGTATCCTATCAGTCTGAGATTGTACACCAGTATCCTATCAGTCTGAGAATGTACACCTGTATCCTATCAGTCTGAGAATGTACACCTGTATCCTATCAGTGTGAGAATGTACACCAGTATCCTATCAGTGTGAGAATGTACACCAGTATGCTATCAGTCTGAGAATGTACACCAGTATCCTATCAGTCTGAGAATGTACACCAGTATCCTATCAGTCTGAGAATGTACACCAGTATCATATCAGTCTGAGAATGCACACCAGTATCCTATCAGTGTGACAATGTACACCAGTATGCTATCAGTCTGAGAATGTACACCAGTATGCTATCAGTGTGAGAATGTACACCAGTATCCTATCAGTGTGAGAATGTACACCAGTATGCTATCAGTCTGAGAATGTACACCAGTATGCTATCAGTGTGAGAATGTACACCAGTATGCTATCAGTCTGAGAATGTACACCAGTATCCTATCAGTCTGAGAATGTACACCAGTATCTTATCAGTCTGAGAATGTACACCAGTATCCTATCAGTGTGAGAATGTACACCAGTATCCTATCAGTCTGAGAATGTACACCAGTATCTTATCAGTCTGAGAATGTACACCAGTATCCTATCAGTCTGAGAATGTACACCAGTATCTTATCAGTCTGAGAATGTACACCAGTATCTTATCAGTCTGAGAATGTACACCAGTATCCTATCAGTGTGAGAATGTACACCAGTATGCTATCAGTCTGAGAATGTACACCAGTATGCTATCAGTGTGAGAATGTACACCAGTGTGCTATCAGTCTGAGAATGTACACCAGTATCCTATCAGTGTGAGAATGTACACCGGTATCTTATAAGTCTGAGAATGTACACCAGTATCCTATCAGTCTGAGAATGTACACCAGTATCCTATCAGTCTGAGAATGTACACCGGTATCTTATGAGTCTGAGAATGTACACCGGTATCTTATCAGTCTGAGAATGTACACCAGTATCCTATCAGTCTGAGAATGTACACCGGTATCCTATCAGTCTGAGAATGTACACCGGTATCTTTTGAGTCTGAGAATGTACACCGGTATCTTATCAGTCTGAGAATGTACACCAGTATCCTATCAGTCTGAGAATGTACACCGGTATCTTATCAGTGTGAGAATGTACACCGGTATCTTATCAGTGTGAGAATGTACACCGGTATCTTATCAGTGTGAGAATGTACACCGGTATCTTATCAGTATGAGAATGTACACCGGTATCTTATCAGTGTGAGAATGTACACCAGTATCTTATCAGTCTGAGAATGTACACCGGTATCTTATCAGTCTGAGAATGTACACCGGTATCTGATCAGTGTGAGAATGTACACCAGTATCTTATCAGTCTGAGAATGTACACCAGTATCCTATCAGTCTGAGAATGTACACCGGTATCTTATCAGTGTGAGAATGTACACCGGTATCTTATCAGTGTGAGAATGTACACCGGTATCTTATCAGTGTGAGAATGTACACCAGTATCCTATCAGTGTGAGAATGTACACCGGTATCCTATCAGTCTGAGAATGTACACCAGTATCCTATCAGTGTGAGAATGTACACCAGTATCCTATCAGTCTGAGAATGTACACCGGTATCCTATCAGTGTGAGAATGTACACCAGTATCCTATCAGTCTGAGAATGTACAGCAGTATCCTATCAGTGTGAGAATGTACACCAGTATCCTATCAGTGTGAGAATGTACACCAGTATGCTATCAGTCTGAGAATGTACACAAGTATCCTATCAGTCTGAGAATGTACACCAGTATCCTATCAGTGTGAGAATGTACACCAGTATGCTATCAGTCTGAGAATGTACACCAGTATCCTATCAGTCTGAGAATGTACACCAGTATCCTATCTGTCTGAGAATGTACACCAGTATCTTATCAGTCTGAGAATGTACACCAGTATCCTATCAGTGTGAGAATGTACACCAGTATCCTATCAGTGTGAGAATGTACACCAGTATGCTATCAGTGTGAGAATGTACACCAGTATCCTATCAGTGTGAGAATGTACACCAGCATGCTATCAGTCTGAGAATGTACACCAATATGCTATCAGTGTGAGAATGTACACCAGTATGCTATCAGTCTGAGAATGTACACCAGTATGCTATCAGTGTGAGAATGTACACCAGTATCCGATCAGTCTGAGAATGTACACCAGTATCTTATCAGTCTGAGAATGCACACCAGTATCCTATCAGTGTGAGAATGTACACCAGTATCCTATCAGTCTGAGAATGTACACCAGTATCTTATCAGTCTGAGAATGTACTCCAGTATCTTATCAGTCTGAGAATGTACACCAGTATCTTATCAGTCTGAGAATGTACACCAGTATCCTATCAGTGTGAGAATGTACACCAGTATGCTATCAGTCTGAGAATGTACACCAGTATGCTATCAGTGTGAGAATGTACACCAGTGTGCTATCAGTCTGAGAATGTACACCAGTATCCTATCAGTCTGAGAATGTACACCGGTATCTTATCAGTCGGAGAATGTACACCGGTATCTTATCAGTCTGAGAATGTACACCAGTATCCTATCAGTGTGAGAATGTACACCGGTATCTTATCAGTCTGAGAATGTACACCTGTATCCTATCAGTCTGAGAATGTACACCTGTATCTTATCAGTCTGAGAATGTACACCGGTATCTTATCAGTCTGAGAATGTACACCTGTATCCTATCAGTCTGAGAATGTACACCTGTATCTTATCAGTCTGAGAATGTACACCAGTATCCTATCAGTGTGAGAATGTACACCGGTATCTTATAAGTCTGAGAATGTACACCAGTATCCTATCAGTCTGAGAATGTACACCAGTATCCTATCAGTCTGAGAATGTACACCGGTATCTTATGAGTCTGAGAATGTACACCGCTATCTTATCAGTCTGAGAATGTACACCAGTATCCTATCAGTCTGAGAATGTGCACCGGTATCCTATCAGTCTGAGAATGTACACCGGTATCTTATGAGTCTGAGAATGTACACCGGTATCTTATCAGTCTGAGAATGTACGCCAGTATCCTATCAGTCTGAGAATGTACACCGGTATCTTATCAGTGTGAGAATGTACACCGGTATCTTATCAGTGTGAGAATGTACACCGGTATCTTATCAGTGTGAGAATGTACACCGGTATCTTATCAGTCTGAGAATGTACACCGGTATCTTATCAGTGTGAGAATGTACACCAGTATCTTATCAGTCTGAGAATGTACACCGGTATCTTATCAGTCTGAGAATGTACACCGGTATCTTATCAGTGTGAGAATGTACACCAGTATCTTATCAGTCTGAGAATGTACACCAGTATCCTGTCAGTCTGAGAATGTACACCGGTATCTTATCAGTGTGAGAATGTACACCGGTATCTTATCAGTGTGAGAATGTACACCGGTATCTTATCAGTGTGAGAATGTACACCGGTATCTTATCAGTCTGAGAATGTACACCGGTATCTTATCAGTGTGAGAATGTACACCTGTATCTTATCAGTCTGAGAATGTACACCGGTATCTTATCAGTCTGAGAATGTACACCGGTATCTGATCAGTGTGAGAATGTACACCAGTATCTTATCAGTCTGAGAATGTACACCAGTATCCTATCAGTCTGAGAATGTGCACCGGTATCTTATCAGTGTGAGAATGTACACCGGTATCTTATCATTGTGAGAATGTACACCGGTATCTTATCAGTGTGAGAATCTACACCAGTATCCTATCAGTGTGAGAATGTACACCGGTATCCTATCAGTCTGAGAATGTACACCAGTATCCTATCAGTGTGAGAATGTACACCAGTATCCTATCAGTCTGAGAATGTACACCGGTATCCTATCAGTGTGAGAATGTACACCAGTATCCTATCAGTCTGAGAATGTACACCAGTATCCTATCAGACTGAGAATGTACACCGGTATCCTATCAGTGTGAGAATGTACACCGGTATCCTATCAGTGTGAGAATGTACACCGGTATCCTATCAGTCTGAGAATGTACACCGGTATCTTATCAGTGTGAGAATGTACACCTGTATCCTATCAGTGTGAGAATGTACACCAGTATCTTATCAGTGTGAGAATGTACACCAGTATCCTATCAGTGTGAGAATGTACACCAGTATCCTATCAGTGTGAGAATGTACACCAGTATCCTATCAGTGTGAGAATGTACACCAGTATCCTATCAGTCTGAGAATGTACACCTGTATCCTATCAGTGTGAGAATGTACACCAGTATCCTGTCAGTGTGAGAATGTACACCAGTATCCTATCAGTGTGAGAATGTACACCAGTATGCTATCAGTCTGAGAATGTACACAAGTATCCTATCAGTCTGAGAATGTACACCAGTATCCTATCAGTCTGAGAATGTACACCAGTATCCTATCAGTCTGAGAATGTACACCAGTATCTTATCAGTCTGAGAATGTACACCAGTATCCTATCAGTGTGAGAATGTACACCAGTATGCTATCAGTCTGAGAATGTACACCAGTATCCTATCAGTCTGAGAATGTACACCAGTATCCTATCAGTCTGAGAATGTACACCAGTATCTTATCAGTCTGAGAATGTACACCAGTATCCTATCAGTGTGAGAATGTACACCAGTATGCTATCAGTCTGAGAATGTACACCAGTATGCTATCAGTGTGAGAATGTACACCAGTATCCTATCAGTGTGAGAATGTACACCAGTATGCTATCAGTCTGAGAATGTACACCAATATGCTATCAGTGTGAGAATGTACACCAGTATGCTATCAGTCTGAGAATGTACACCAGTATGCTATCAGTGTGAGAATGTACACCAGTATCCGATCAGTCTGAGAATGTACACCAGTATCTTATCAGTCTGAGAATGTACACCAGTATCCTATCAGTGTGAGAATGTACACCAGTATCCTATCAGTCTGAGAATGTACACCAGTATCTTATCAGTCTGAGAATGTACTCCAGTATCTTATCAGTCTGAGAATGTACACCAGTATCTTATCAGTCTGAGAATGTACACCAGTATGCTATCAGTCTGAGAATGTACACCAGTATGCTATCAGTGTGAGAATGTACACCAGTGTGCTATCAGTCTGAGAATGTACACCAGTATCCTATCAGTCTGAGAATGTACACCGGTATCTTATCAGTCGGAGAATGTACACCGGTATCTTATCAGTCTGAGAATGTACACCAGTATCCTATCAGTGTGAGAATGTACACCGGTATCTTATCAGTCTGAGAATGTACACCTGTATCCTATCAGTCTGAGAATGTACACCGGTATCTTATCAGTCTGAGAATGTACACCAGTATCCTATCAGTGTGAGAATGTACTCCAGTATCTTATCAGTCTGAGAATGTACACCGGTATCTTATCAGTCTGAGAATGTACACCAGTATCCTATCAGTGTGAGAATGTACACCGGTATCTTATAAGTCTGAGAATGTACACCAGTATCCTATCAGTCTGAGAATGTACACCAGTATCCTATCAGTCTGAGAATGTACACCGGTATCTTATGAGTCTGAGAATGTACACCGCTATCTTATCAGTCTGAGAATGTACACCAGTATCCTATCAGTCTGAGAATGTGCACCGGTATCCTATCAGTCTGAGAATGTACACCGGTATCTTATGAGTCTGAGAATGTACACCGGTATCTTATCAGTCTGAGAATGTACGCCAGTATCCTATCAGTCTGAGAATGTACACCGGTATCTTATCAGTGTGAGAATGTACACCGGTATCTTATCAGTGTGAGAATGTACACCGGTATCTTATCAGTGTGAGAATGTACACCGGTATCTTATCAGTCTGAGAATGTACACCGGTATCTTATCAGTGTGAGAATGTACACCAGTATCTTATCAGTCTGAGAATGTACACCGGTATCTTATCAGTCTGAGAATGTACACCGGTATCTTATCAGTGTGAGAATGTACACCAGTATATTATCAGTCTGAGAATGTACACCAGTATCCTGTCAGTCTGAGAATGTACACCGGTATCTTATCAGTGTGAGAATGTACACCGGTATCTTATCAGTGTGAGAATGTACACCGGTATCTTATCAGTGTGAGAATGTACACCGGTATCTTATCAGTCTGAGAATGTACACCGGTATCTTATCAGTGTGAGAATGTACACCAGTATCTTATCAGTCTGAGAATGTACACCGGTATCTTATCAGTCTGAGAATGTACACCGGTATCTGATCAGTGTGAGAATGTACACCAGTATCTTATCAGTCTGAGAATGTACACCTGTATCCTATCAGTCTGAGAATGTGCACCGGTATCTTATCAGTGTGAGAATGTACACCGGTATCTTATCATTGTGAGAATGTACACCGGTATCTTATCAGTGTGAGAATGTACACCAGTATCCTATCAGTGTGAGAATGTACACCGGTATCCTATCAGTCTGAGAATGTACACCAGTATCCTATCAGTGTGAGAATGTACACCAGTATCCTATCAGTCTGAGAATGTACACCGGTATCCTATCAGTGTGAGAATGTACACCAGTATCCTATCAGTCTGAGAATGTACACCAGTATCCTATCAGACTGAGAATGTACACCGGTATCCTATCAGTGTGAGAATGTACACCGGTATCCTATCAGTGTGAGAATGTACACCGGTATCCTATCAGTCTGAGAATGTACACCGGTATCTTATCAGTGTGAGAATGTACACCGGTATCCTATCAGTCTGAGAATGTACACCGGTATCTTATCAGTGTGAGAATGTACACCTGTATCCTATCAGTGTGAGAATGTACACCAGTATCTTATCAGTGTGAGAATGTACACCAGTATCCTATCAGTGTGAGAATGTACACCAGTATCCTATCAGTGTGAGAATGTACACCAGTATCCTATCAGTGTGAGAATGTACACCAGTATCCTATCAGTGTGAGAATGTACACCAGTATCCTATCAGTCTGAGAATGTACACCTGTATCCTATCAGTGTGAGAATGTACACCAGTATCCTATCAGTGTGAGAATGTACACCAGTATCCTATCAGTGTGAGAATGTACACCAGTATGCTATCAGTCTGAGAATGTACACAAGTATCCTATCAGTCTGAGAATGTACACCAGTATCCTATCAGTCTGAGAATGTACACCAGTATCCTATCAGTCTGAGAATGTACACCAGTATCTTATCAGTCTGAGAATGTACACCAGTATCCTATCAGTGTGAGAATGTACACCAGTATGCTATCAGTCTGAGAATGTACACCAGTATCCTATCAGTCTGAGAATGTACACCAGTATCCTATCAGTCTGAGAATGTACACCAGTATCTTATCAGTCTGAGAATGTACACCAGTATCCTATCAGTGTGAGAATGTACACCAGTATGCTATCAGTCTGAGAATGTACACCAGTATGCTATCAGTGTGAGAATGTACACCAGTATCCTATCAGTGTGAGAATGTACACCAGTATGCTATCAGTCTGAGAATGTACACCAATATGCTATCAGTGTGAGAATGTACACCAGTATGCTATCAGTCTGAGAATGTACACCAGTATGCTATCAGTGTGAGAATGTACACCAGTATCCGATCAGTCTGAGAATGTACACCAGTATCTTATCAGTCTGAGAATGTACACCAGTATCCTATCAGTGTGAGAATGTACACCAGTATCCTATCAGTCTGAGAATGTACACCAGTATCTTATCAGTCTGAGAATGTACTCCAGTATCTTATCAGTCTGAGAATGTACACCAGTATCTTATCAGTCTGAGAATGTACACCAGTATCCTATCAGTGTGAGAATGTACACCAGTATGCTATCAGTCTGAGAATGTACACCAGTATGCTATCAGTGTGAGAATGTACACCAGTGTGCTATCAGTCTGAGAATGTACACCAGTATCCTATCAGTCTGAGAATGTACACCGGTATCTTATCAGTCGGAGAATGTACACCGGTATCTTATCAGTCTGAGAATGTACACCAGTATCCTATCAGTGTGAGAATGTACACCGGTATCTTATCAGTCTGAGAATGTACACCTGTATCCTATCAGTCTGAGAATGTACACCTGTATCTTATCAGTCTGAGAATGTACACCGGTATCTTATCAGTCTGAGAATGTACACCTGTATCCTATCAGTCTGAGAATGTACACCTGTATCTTATCAGTCTGAGAATGTACACCAGTATCCTATCAGTGTGAGAATGTACACCGGTATCTTATAAGTCTGAGAATGTACACCAGTATCCTATCAGTCTGAGAATGTACACCAGTATCCTATCAGTCTGAGAATGTACACCGGTATCTTATGAGTCTGAGAATGTACACCGCTATCTTATCAGTCTGAGAATGTACACCAGTATCCTATCAGTCTGAGAATGTGCACCGGTATCCTATCAGTCTGAGAATGTACACCGGTATCTTATGAGTCTGAGAATGTACACCGGTATCTTATCAGTCTGAGAATGTACGCCAGTATCCTATCAGTCTGAGAATGTACACCGGTATCTTATCAGTGTGAGAATGTACGCCGGTATCTTATCAGTGTGAGAATGTACACCGGTATCTTATCAGTGTGAGAATGTACACCGGGATCTTATCAGACTGAGAATGTACACCGGTATCTTATCAGTGTGAGAATGTACACCAGTATCTTATCAGTCTGAGAATGTACACCGGTATCTTATCAGTCTGAGAATGTACACCGGTATCATATCAGTCTGAGAATGTACACCAGTATCTTATCAGTCTGAGAATGTACACCAGTATCCTGTCAGTCTGAGAATGTACACCGGTATCTTATCAGTGTGAGAATGTACACCGGTATCTTATCAGTGTGAGAATGTACACCGGTATCTTATCAGTGTGAGAATGTACACCGGTATCTTATCAGTGTGAGAATGTACACCAGTATCCTATCAGTGTGAGAATGTACACCGGTATCCTATCAGTCTGAGAATGTACACCAGTATCCTATCAGTGTGAGAATGTACACCAGTATCCTATCAGTCTGAGAATGTACACCGGTATCCTATCAGTGTGAGAATGTACACCAGTATCCTATCAGTCTGAGAATGTACACCAGTATCCTATCAGACTGAGAATGTACACCGGTATCCTATCAGTGTGAGAATGTACACCGGTATCCTATCAGTGTGAGAATGTACACCGGTATCCTATCAGTCTGAGAATGTACACCGGTATCTTATCAGTGTGAGAATGTACACCGGTATCCTATCAGTCTGAGAATGTACACCGGTATCTTATCAGTGTGAGAATGTACACCGGTATCTTATCAGTGTGAGAATGTACACCGGTATCTTATCAGTGTGAGAATGTACACCGGTATCTTATCAGTCTGAGAATGTACACCGGTATCCTATCAGTCTGAGAATGTGCACCAGTATCCTATCATTGTGAGAATGTACACCGGTATCTTATCAGTGTGAGAATGTACACCGGTATCCTATCAGTGTGAGAATGTACACCTGTATCCTATCAGTGTGAGAATGTACACCTGTATTCTATCAGTGTGAGAATGTACACCAGTATCTTTTCAGTGTGAGAATGTACACCAGTATCTTATCAGTGTGCGAATGTACACCTGTATCCTATCAGTGTGAGAATGTACACCAGTATCTTATCAGTGTGAGAATGTACACCTGTATCCTATCAGTGTGAGAATGTACACCAGTATCTTATCAGTGTGAGAATGTAAACCAGTATCCTATCAGTGTGAGAATGTACACCAGTATCTTATCAGTGTGAGAATGTACACCTGTATCCTATCAGTCTGAGAATGTACACCAGTATCTTATCAGTGTGAGAATGTACACCAGTATCCTATCAGTGTGAGAATGTACACCAATATCCTATCAGTGTGAGAATGTACACCAGTATCCTATCAGTGTGAGAATGTACACCAGTATCCTATCAGTGTGAGAATGTACACCAGTATCCTATCAGTCTGAGAATGTACACCTGTATCCTATCAGTGTGAGAATGTACACCAGTATCCTATCAGTGTGAGAATGTACACCAGTATCCTATCAGTGTGAGAATGTACACCAGTATGCTATCAGTCTGAGAATGTACACCAGTATCCTATCAGTCTGAGAATGTACACCAGTATCCTATCAGTCTGAGAATGTACACCAGTATCCTATCAGTCTGAGAATGTACACCAGTATCTTATCAGTCTGAGAATGTACACCAGTATCCTATCAGTGTGAGAATGTACACCAGTATGCTATCAGTCTGAGAATGTACACCAGTATCCTATCAGTCTGAGAATGTACACCAGTATCCTATCAGTCTGAGAATGTACACCAGTATCTTATCAGTCTGAGAATGTACACCAGTATCCTATCAGTGTGAGAATGTACACCAGTATTCTATCAGTCTGAGAATGTACACCAGTATGCTATCAGTGTGAGAATGTACACCAGTATCCTATCAGTCTGAGAATGTACACCGGTATCTTATGAGTCTGAGAATGTACACCGGTATCTTAGCAGTCTGAGAATGTACACCAGTATCCTATCAGTCTGAGAATGTACACCGGTATCCTATCAGTCTGAGAATGTACACCGGTATCTTTTGAGTCTGAGAATGTACACCGGTATCTTATCAGTCTGAGAATGTACACCAGTATCCTATCAGTCTGAGAATGTACACCGGTATCTTATCAGTGTGAGAATGTACACCGGTATCTTATCAGTGTGAGAATGTACACCGGTATCTTATCAGTATGAGAATGTACACCGGTATCTTATCAGTGTGAGAATGTACACCAGTATCTTATCAGTCTGAGAATGTACACCGGTATCTGATCAGTGTGAGAATGTACACCAGTATCTTATCAGTCTGAGAATGTACACCAGTATCCTATCAGTCTGAGAATGTACACCGGTATCTTATCAGTGTGAGAATGTACACCGGTATCTTATCAGTGTGAGAATGTACACCGGTATCTTATCAGTGTGAGAATGTACACCAGTATCCTATCAGTGTGAGAATGTACACCGGTATCCTATCAGTCTGAGAATGTACACCATTATCCTATCAGTGTGAGAATGTACACCAGTATCCTATCAGTCTGAGAATGTACACCGGTATCCTATCAGTGTGAGAATGTACACCAGTATCCTATCAGTCTGAGAATGTACACCAGTATCCTATCAGACTGAGAATGTACACCGGTATCCTATCAGTGTGAGAATGTACACCGGTATCCGATCAATGTGAGAATGTACACCGGTATCCTATCAGTCTGAGAATGTACACCGGTATCTTATCAGTGTGAGAATGTACACCGGTATCTTATCAGTGTGAGAATGTACACCGGTATCTTATCAGTGTGAGAATGTACACCTGTATCCTATCAGTCTGAGAATGTACACCGGTATCTTATCAGTGTGAGAATGTACACCGGTATCTTATCAGTGTGAGAATATACACCGGTATCTTATCAGTGTGAGAATGTACACCAGTATCCTATCAGTCTGAGAATGTACACCGGTATCCTATCAGTCTGAGAATGTACACCAGTATCCTATCATTGTGAGAATGTACACCGGTATCCTATCAGTGTGAGAATGTACACCGGTATCTTATCAGTGTGAGAATGTACACCGGTATCCTATCAGTGTGAGAATGTACACCGGTATCCTATCAGTCTGAGAATGTACACCAGTATCCTATCAGTGTGAGAATGTACACCAGTATCCTATCAGTCTGCGAATGTACACCGGTATCCTATCAGTGTGAGAATGTACACCAGTATCTTATCAGTGTGAGAATGTACACCAGTATCCTATCAGTGTGAGAATGTACACCTGTATTCTATCAGTGTGAGAATGTACACCAGTATCTTATCAGTGTGAGAATGTACACCAATATCTTATCAGTGTGAGAATGTACACCTGTATCCTATCAGTGTGAGAATGTACACCAGTATCTTATCAGTGTGAGAATGTACACCTGTATCCTATCAGTGTGAGAATGTGCACCAGTATCTTATCAGTGTGAGAATGTAAACCAGTATCCTATCAGTGTGAGAATGTGCACCAGTATCTTATCAGTGTGAGAATGTACACCTGTATCCTATCAGTGTGAGAATGTACACCAGTATCTTATCAGTGTGAGAATGTACACCAGTATCATATCAGTGTGAGAATGTACACCAGTATCCTATCAGTGTGAGAATGTACACCAGTATCCTATCAGTGTGAGAATGTACACCAGTATCCTATCAGTCTGAGAATGTACACCTGTATCCTATCAGTGTGAGAATGTACACCAGTATCCTATCAGTGTGAGAATGTACACCAGTATCCTATCAGTGTGAGAATGTACACCAGTATGCTATCAGTCTGAGAATGTACACAAGTATCCTATCAGTCTGAGAATGTACACCAGTATCCTATCAGTGTGAGAATGTACACCAGTATGCTATCAGTCTGAGAATGTACACCAGTATCCTATCAGTCTGAGAATGTACACCAGTATCTTATCAGTCTGAGAATGTACACCAATATCTTATCAGTGTGAGAATGTACACCAGTATGCTATCAGTCTGAGAATGTACACAAGTATCCTATCAGTCTGAGAATGTACACCAGTATCCTATCAGTCTGAGAATGTACACCAGTATCCTATCAGTCTGAGAATGTACACCAGTATCTTATCAGTCTGAGAATGTACACCAGTATCCTATCAGTGTGAGAATGTACACCAGTATGCTATCAGTCTGAGAATGTACACCAGTATCCTATCAGTCTGAGAATGTACACCAGTATCTTATCAGTCTGAGAATGTACACCAGTATCCTATCAGTCTGAGAATGTACACCAGTATCTTATCAGTCTGAGAATGTACACCAGTATCCTATCAGTGTGAGAATGTACACCAGTATGCTATCAGTCTGAGAATGTACACCAGTATGCTATCAGTGTGAGAATGTACACCAGTATCCTATCAGTGTGAGAATGTACACCAGTATGCTATCAGTCTGAGAATGTACACCAATATGCTATCAGTGTGAGAATGTACACCAGTATGCTATCAGTCTGAGAATGTACACCAGTATGCTATCAGTGTGAGAATGTACACCAGTATCCGATCAGTCTGAGAATGTACACCAGTATCTTATCAGTCTGAGAATGTACACCAGTATCCTATCAGTGTGAGAATGTCCACCAGTATCCTATCAGTCTGAGAATGTACACCAGTATCTTATCAGTCTGAGAATGTACTCCAGTATCTTATCAGTCTGAGAATGTACACCAGTATCTTATCAGTCTGAGAATGTACACCAGTATCCTATCAGTGTGAGAATGTACACCAGTATGCTATCAGTCTGAGAATGTACACCAGTATGCTATCAGTGTGAGAATGTACACCAGTGTGCTATCAGTCTGAGAATGTACACCAGTATCCTATCAGTCTGAGAATGTTCACCGGTATCTTATCAGTCTGAGAATGTACACCGGTATCTTATCAGTCTGAGAATGTACACCAGTATCCTATCAGTGTGAGAATGTACACCGGTATCTTATCAGTCTGAGAATGTACACCTGTATCCTATCAGTCTGAGAATGTACACCTGTATCTTATCAGTCTGAGAATGTACACCGGTATCTTATCAGTCTGAGAATGTACACCTGTATCCTATCAGTCTGAGAATGTACACCTGTATCTTATCAGTCTGAGAATGTACACCAGTATCCTATCAGTGTGAGAATGTACACCGGTATCTTATAAGTCTGAGAATGTACACCAGTATCCTATCAGTCTGAGAATGTACACCAGTATCCTATCAGTCTGAGAATGTACACCGGTATCTTATGAGTCTGAGAATGTACACCGCTATCTTATCAGTCTGAGAATGTACACCAGTATCCTATCAGTCTGAGAATGTGCACCGGTATCCTATCAGTCTGAGAATGTACACCGGTATCTTATGAGTCTGAGAATGTACACCGGTATCTTATCAGTCTGAGAATGTACGCCAGTATCCTATCAGTCTGAGAATGTACACCGGTATCTTATCAGTGTGAGAATGTACACCGGTATCTTATCAGTGTGAGAATGTACACCGGTATCTTATCAGTGTGAGAATGTACACCGGTATCTTATCAGTCTGAGAATGTACACCGGTATCTTATCAGTGTGAGAATGTACACCAGTATCTTATCAGTCTGAGAATGTACACCGGTATCTTATCAGT